>NC_082685.1:77372684-77681521 GCF_949987515.2 Delphinus delphis
TATCCCATTTATCCAGTGGCTCAAATATAAAACTAGGCTTCATCCTTGATTCTTCCTTTTCCATCACCCCACTTATTTACTCCATCAGCAAGTCTTGTTGCATTTATCCACAAAATGCGTCTTTTTTCCTATTTCTTGGCATCTATACTGTCATCACCGTTATCTCACTGGATCCTTAGAAAAGCCTCTCAACTTGTCTCCCTGTTTCTATCCTCCATCAACAGCTAAAGGAACCATTTAATGCACATAGGATATTACAATTCCCTGATTGAAATAAAGTGCTTTCTCATTTGTTTTTATGATAGAGTCCAACTTGAACATGGCATAAAGCCGACTGCTGACCTGGTCCCTGTATATCCTACCTCAGATTTTAGCTCCACCACATCCCCCCCTCATTCACACTCTGGCCACATTGGCCTTCTTTCTCTTCCTGAAACAAACTAAGCTTATTCCTCCCTCAAGGTCTTTCAGACCCAGCTTAAAAAGTCACCTCTTCAGTGACACCTACATGTCTACCCGCACTGAATGGTGATATCCACAGGCCTGCCAAGGGCTATCATGGTACCCTACTTATGTTCTTATCATTCATCCATCCTCAAAGTTACCTTATTTGTTTACTTGCCTTTTCTTCTCTCTCTACTAGATATAAGCTTCAGGAGAGCAGTGACTTTGTTTTGCTTTATTATCTCACTATTTTGTCCCCAGTGAGGGGCACATAGTAGATGCTCAATGACTATTTTTTTAAAGACTCATCTGTTTCAGTGGTTTTTTAAGATACCTTCTTTGGAGTCCTGGGGCTTGCTAAAGTTCTTCAGTGGCAGAGGAAAGGTGAGGAAAGAGGCAGAGGGAAGGTGAGGAAAGAGGCAGAGGGCAAAACCATGCTGGCTAAGCTTGAAGCCTTCCACTGATTCAAGTGGAATACTTCTGCTTTTATCTGTTTACGCAGTGGGCTCCATATAAGATCTTATTGTTTAAAAATGTATGCTATTCAAAGCATTTTATAACTAGTAGTCCTTTGCCATCATCTTAATACATGACCTTCTTGTCTGTGGCCTCAAATTATGTTGGTTCAAACCCCAACCAAAATTCCCTGACAAGGATGCAGTCTCTGCACTCCATCGAGTGTGTTCCAAGTATCTAAGTCCAAAATGCAGCTGTTGTTTCTCCCTGTTATTAAATAATAAAATCACACTTTCCTTGTTACTGTGAAAAACAACACACTGTCCAGTCTGCTGGATTTTCTCCTAAACCCACTAAGAAAACTTAATTTTAAGTGACAGAACTGGTGATCTAAACCAAATCCTAGTTAGCTATTTACACATGGTTTTCTAAGCAATAGTTAAGACTAAAGGAAGAAATCAAGTGAGATTTTCTTCACATGTAATGTCTTCCTCTGCAAATCAAGCTGTCGAGTGATATAACATACCTCACAGCTACAATGTAGAATAAATGTCAAACAGATTGTAAATTATGATGATTGTTTTTACAAACCAATATACAAGGATTAATTCAAAAGTATTAACTTTAACCTAATTCATAAAGGCATTTATGAATATAAGATAATAAAATACATGTCCCCTGCTCTATAATACTCAGTCTTGAAAGGGTTTATTACAGTAGGAAGTGTTAAACTATCAATCCCTCCCAGCCTATTAAGGATTAAAATTTACTCCATTTCCTAAAGTACAACAAATTGCATGAATGCCACAAAGCACATTCTGCATGAGGCAGATTTGAAATAATGCTTAAATCTGGAAAACTCAATTTATGGTCGGTCAAACTCAGCTCTAGGAAAATATATGCAATATTCAAATATGGGAAGTAGCCTCCAATAGAAATGCTAATAAAAACTGTTATAAATAAATAAACTATAAGAAGAGATAATATTGAAGAATAAAAAGAGAAACTGTGATGCACTGGAAGGAGCATCTTGAAAGCTAGAAGTCTTGCATTCTGGTACAGTTGGTAACCAATGGACAGGCCATTTCAATGTCTCTGTCTCAATTTCCCTATCTGTAACTTAACTACATATTGAACATCTGATGGCTGCCTTCATGTCATCCATTTTCCTCTTCTTTTCATTAAGGAACCATCCAATGCCATCCTCCTCACTGAGGTCTAGGCATGGCAGATTCTGCCTGCATTCCAGGGGTGGACCCTTGATGACTTAGGGCAATCAGCACATTCCATCCCCTAGTCACATCTATTGGTGGAAAAATGGGTCCAAACCCCAGTTAGAGCCAATGAGCCATGGGGAGATGTTTGCCAGGGTTTCTGGTATCTTAACTCCCTGTCTGTTCTACGGTGACCAGAACGGAAGCCCTCTCTTCTTCTAGATGACATGGTATTAAAATATAAAATTGAAACTGTAACAGTCAATGTTGCTACAAAGAAGCCAGCCTGAAGACAAAGATGAAGGTGGCCTTCAAAACTGAGGAGAGTCCAGAGACTCAGAGAGATGAGGCTGAAACCTCGTGATAATGATATCAAAATAATATCCTGAGCCTCTTCATATAAATATGCCTGATACCAGTCTACACCTCGTATTTTCAGTTATTGAGCCAATAAAATTCTTTTGCTGATTAAGCAAAACAAAATCCAACATAAAATGGCTTAAAGTATAACATATACAGAACTGCTCATATCTGAGGCCATTTTTTTTAGCAGCAACTGCTGGGTACTATGTAAGAGTATCCCCTTCTTCCTTGCTCAGTCTGTGTCTCAGTACTGCTAGACACGATCATGTGATTCAGACAAGGCTGACCCCCACCCCCAGGTGGGGCTGGGGGTGGGGACTGGTTAATCTAAACCAATCATTCCATCCAATGCTTCTTGCCAGTGGTTTGCAAAAGGGGAAATACATTAGGAGAATCTTATTAGGGATGAGATTAAGATTTTAGGGAATGGCTTTTTAGACCTTAAAAAGAGACAGGAGGACACTGCTGTATAAGGCATCTACTATGGACTGAAGGTTTTTTCTTCTCTCCCAAAATTCGTATGTTGAGTTTATATTTGTATGTGATTGTATTTGGAAGTAAGGCGTCTGGGAGGTGATAAGACCATGAGGGTGGAGCTTTCACAAGGGAGTCTAGGATCTTCAGAAAGGAGCCCTGAGAGAGACCCCCTGCTCCTTCCACCACGTGAGGACACAACAAGATATCCGCAGTCTGCAACCCACAAGAGGGCTCTCACCAGACACAGAATCTGTTGACATCTTAACCTTGGACTTCCCAGCCTTCAGAATTATGGTAAATAAATTTTGTTGTTTATAAACCACCCAGTCTGTGGTATCTTGTTATAGCAGCCAGCACAGAATAAGACAGCATCAAACTCCTGGAGAGATGGAGCGCTAAGGGTGGGAAGGTTTTATATAAGGGGAGTGCCAGGATCCATGATCATGCCACTGAACTACTGAGTTAGCTAACCCTGTAGCTACCCTCCTCCTCGACTTCTTGTGAATTAAGATAACCTCCTCATCCTAAAGCCACTTGGAATTGGGGTTTCTATTACCTGCAGACGAAAGCATCTGAATTGACATACCATGCTAGTTCTCACATATTTAAAATAATCAAACCTCACAAGAGTATAGCACATTGCACTTAAAAAAAAAATTGTTTCTAGAAACATTACCTCATTACTCTCAAACATTTTCTATCAGGATAGGGACCTTCAATCGTTTTCTACAGATTAGGAAAACAAAGACTTGAAAGTTTCCCTAATATTCCAAAGCTTTCTAACCCCTAATTTAGTGCTGTTTCCACCTCAAATTATGAAATTATAAGCACATCTTACCATAAAATCAAACATTTAAATATACTTATGTCTCACCAATCACAAATAAATGGTGGGATAGCTGTCCTAAAGTTCTGAAACACAAACAGTGATAAATGTCAACTAGAAATTTAACTGAGTAATTCTAAGAACGCCTAAGTACTACTGATCACCGCCTGAGGTAAATTCATGCTGGACTTGCTAAGAAATTAAAATTTACAGTTACAAAGAGAAAATTTAGTTGAATACAGCTGTATTTAGAAGAAAGCAAAATGGATGAGCTTATCATTAATTTTATGGAATGCAAACTTATTCCGATTGTTCAATGTACTTTTATAATATTAAACTGGACTTCCTTTCCTTCTTAAAACAACAACTCATCAGCTGGTACAGCAATGATTCCCCACAGTATAACAGCACACATTATGGACACTGGTGCAAGTGGGTGCATAGACCTCTCCTCCAGTTACATGTTCATGTGATTGTCTGCTTTGCAGGCAAATGCTGCATCCAATTTTCTTTCTGCCGCCCACTCATACGCGGGCAGAAATGAAAGCACTGCATTGTACAGGGCGGTGTGAGGAAGGTGATGAACTTGCTTGTCTCTGTGCTTTTAATATAGGATAAAAAAATGTTTCCTAGTGTTCATCAGTTGCCAAAATAACAAAATGTATCCCATGGCTGGGTGGTATGTCCACCTATGTTGTATACAAGTATTACATCATTCTTATCCTTCTTGCAACAAACGCATCTGTTTTGTGGATGTTGTTAAGTTCTACTCTCCTTCCAACTCCTTGTTTAGGACTTTCTAAGTGATTCTACGTCCTTCCGTCCTTACTTTCTAGGATCCGTGGGCTGAATGTGACTCTGCCTTATTATAGTCATAATATCAAACTTCGGAACTCCCAGGTTTGGGGCAACAGGGACTGCAAAAACATTAAATTTTTGTGAAAGAGCTTTTTGGCCACAGTAGTTAATCTATAACTTTTTACTTAAGCTACTTCTGTTCAGATTTAGTTTGGAATAAAAAATTTTAAAGAAACAGCTGCAAAAAAAAAAAATGTAATATTTATCATTTACAAAAGCTGGGCCCTAAATTATCAAAGAATATCTTCTGAATAAATTTCCATGAATTCATTGCCTCAAATCCCACAAGAAAACTGAAAGGCATTTTTGTTTCTCTCCTTAAAAATCCCCCCCCTTTTTTTTGTTTGGATGCTCCTTTGGGATGAGCAGGAAGCGTTATTTCACAGGAAGACGGGACGACTGGCACAAACCCACAAGAGCATGTAATTCAGACGAGAGGGCTGAATCCCAGTGAATATCACTAAGAAACCTCACTGAATTCTGAGCACACTGCATTTCTTTCCTTTATTTTTGATCTGTATCTTCTACCTGCACATCACCTAGACTTTATCTCAAAATTTATTGTCTCTCACAATTAGTTTATGACATACAGTCTGAACCCAGATTCTTGTCTCCCAGAAACTAACCAAATTTCAGAATGCCTGATTGAGATTCTCTATTTCAGAATGCAGTAGTTATCACCAGAAAGATGGTGAGTGTTTTAAAGGATAAATAATATGAGATGTAGCTTCTATATTCTAAAAAAAAACCTAGAAATATAAAAATATTTTAACGTAAAATATGGTTAATAACATATACTCTACATATACAAAAATGAACATGCAAACATAATTAACTACCATATGTACAGTTATCCACATATTAACTGTATTGTCTATTTCTATATACTACATACATGTTTATATGTAAATATATAAAGATATACACGTATGCTTTAAAAACGGCAAATTCCAAATCCCAGCTAATGATATGATTCACCAAATGTTATTGTCGTCAGGCATCTATACAAAGGAGAGAAAAACTGACTGAATCTTTTCCATCAGTTTGGAAGCTGTTTCCTGAAAATAACAGTAAACTCAAACTCCAAGTAATTTAGGCAGTAAAGAAATTTATCTCACAACAAATATCCCTGACTTTGTTGATTTCGTGACTCAGTGGTGTCATAAAAAGCCCAGGTTGTCTTCCTGTCTCTGGTCTGCCTTTAATAGCATCATGTAGGTCCACTTTTGATTGGGGGATGGAGGCCAGTAGCAACTACAGCAGCATTCAGTGAAGAGAAGGAGAGATTTCCACAGTTATGCAATTAAAGTTTTTCCCTTCAAACTGATTGGGCCAATTTATACTAATACCCATGCCTGGACTAAAAATATTTCCAATTAGCTGATTAGCTCTTGCCTAGGTTCTGAAAGAGGTTTGAATTTAGCATCCCTCAAGTCAAATGGGTTGACTGAAAGGTCAAACCTCAAAAAAATTGAGGTTCTGTTAGAAAGGAAAAGGTAACTGAACCAAGTAGGGAACAAACAGGGCTCTTTACAATTCCATAAATTTAAAAAAAAAAAAGACCAAAAAAATGTTAAATGTCATATATTTAAGTATTATCATCATCATCAACGGTCACAATGACTGACCTGTTCACAATCAGTATTTAAACCATCATTTTCTGAACCATGACCTGGGAATTAAGAGAGACTAAGTTCCCTTCCCCATTGCTAGCTGTACCAGCCTGCTCTGTCTCCAAACGGATCTGAAGCAGTGGAACTCAATTCTCTGTCTTACCGTGATGAGATGGCAGGCCCAGCCCATCACAGAGGGGAGAGGATGGCCTTTGGAGGCACTTTAAGCTGAGTTCAAATCACAGATCTCAGGCTCTATGGCCAATGCCTACCAGATTGCCTTTCAGTCTGAGGTCAACCAAATCTGCCTTCCACCACTGTCACCACACACACAGAAGCACACATCTAAAACCGTGCAGCAATACTACACGAGGCAGGACTGCAGCTCTAGTAAAATTGCTGGCACTAGGATTAAGCAAGATGGGCGCCCCCAGCGCACAATTTAATGAGGCACTTGGGCAACCCTGAGAGTTGTCCTAGGCACCTCTTCTACCTCACCCCCATTCCATCCCTGGTACACGCCTATTTTCCCCAGATTTACAGTCAACCACTTGCTTATCACTCGGTCCCATAAGCTTTCAATCCAGTTAAGCCATCCCTGTATTTTCATCTATTCCTTATCGAAGAATATTTTAATTTTATACATTTTAATTTCTTCTCCTGAACAAAGTAGAACACGTCACTGCTACATGTCACCTCACCCTCACCTCCAGCCCCAGCAAGAGGGGGTTGGGTGACTATGTGAATGTGTGACTTATTCTTTTTGAAGTGTTTTGTGCTTTGTGGATGAAAGGTGTTTCATGAGTTCAAAGCATTCCCATTATTATTTGTCCATTATTCAGGACAATCAGGGTAATTTGGCAACAGCTTTTCTCCCTGGCAGAAGAAAAGGCTGATTGCAGGGGTTGGGGTGGGAGTTTATGTTCAGTTTATGCGAGGTTAAGGTCACAGGCATTGCACAATTAAAAAGCTCTTTGTTTTATGAATAAATAAAAGGTTTCTGATTTATCCCCTTATTTTGGAACACCAGCATACACTCAGTTTTTAAATGTCTGAAACACTTTTTTTTCCCCACAGCATTATAAGAAAACTTCCTTAAGCTATAAATTTATTATCTGCAGCTTATATTTTGTAGCCATGAATCTTTACTATCCAAGCAAATTTTGATGCAGATTTTGATATTCATTATAAATTATGTCATCCTCAGTGATTCACTGCATTAAGCTGTATTTGTTGTTTAGAATAACATCATGACTTATATCCACAAGTTAACGCAGGGACACTGGACATCACTAAAAAGAGTGATCAGAATCTCAGGACTATTTGCTTCCAGTAGAAAATTAAATAGAAATAAGTCACTGGGGAACCTGATTTACTTTACTCACATCCTAGATGTATGTCCAGTAATTCTTCAGCTTGTGCTGACAACTGAAATTCACTGCCACTGCTGGAAATTCAGCTCTCATTTTCCCCAGAAAAAGTTTTCAGGAAGATATATTTCACTCACACGTATCACAAGGAGCTTTTTTGTCGGTGATGGTTATTTTAAGGTATTTTACTATGCATCTCTGTTATAATTAATTTTAGTATAGATACTTTTCTCTTTGAACAGCCTTCTACTTTTTAGAAGGCAAGTCTTTTCTGTTAAAAATTCTGGCCACGTCACACTTGGAAAAACGCACTGACTTCACTAACATCTGGTCTAAACACTAGGAGGTGTGATAACAGATATTCACACATTGGTCTGCAAGTTGTCAGTGTGTTATCTACCGCTCTGTCTACTCATGCACGAACAGGGATAATTAGAAGATGAGGGCGTTTCTAACAAAGCTAAAACAAATTGAATTTCTACTTTGTCTAAAGGAGATCAAGTAAACAAGTTTTCAAACAATGTTACATGACTTTAAGTGCTATTCATGTTATTAAATGAACAGTTTGCCATGCTTATATAACTAGTCTTTGGATAATAATATAGCAATGTATTCCTTTTATAACATTTCTATAGAAAATAATATATAATAATTTGGCATAATCATAGAGGATAGTATTCCCTCATTCTCAGCCTCACACACACTCAAATAGACACCATATCCTGATCCGTCGCATTCATGCTTAACCATATGTTTACATTCTATCCCAGGCCCATAGGTATGTAAGATTCTTCCCAAAGAGTAAACCATACTTCACCTGAGCTCAAAGTAGGACTCTGTGTCCTACATCTTTTTAACTCTAGCCTCTTGGATGCTAAAAGCCTTTGTGTTCTGTGACCTTCAGCCAGTCTCTTCAATTTATTGTCTCACTGTAGAACACGGCGCTCAACTTCACAGGAGACGACTGATGACAATATGATTCATAACAGATCTGGAGCTTCAAGATGAAGGATAACAGTGGTGTTTCATTTTTACAACTCCCTGCACCCATTATGTCATATTCCTTCTGATGTCATTACAGAGCTGAATTACTCTGTGGCCAGAAACGAGGTGTGTGCATAATAAAACCTATATTAAAGAAAAAAAAAAACTATCTCCAAGTCATTGCTATATAATATTTTACTTCTTTAGTGCAAGACCTGAGAAGACTACAACACAACCACCAAACAACGGTTATCCAAAGCTGCCCTCCACTCTCAACTACCCTGCAGCTGTGAGAGATGGGCTCCTGACTTGAGATTCCAGAGAGACTCATGTGAAACCCAAATCCTGCAGTGCCCATTCCTTTAAACTTATACATGATTTGATACCAATTATGGATGTCCTCCTGTTTCTATCAAAAATATAAACTGTTTTTCTTTTTAAATTCACAAATGCTGGTTTCATGGTTACAATCAAGAGCAGCCTTGTTTGATCACTGGTCTTGCCATCTTGCGGCAGCCAGGAAGACCAAGATGAATTACATTCAAACCAAAGTCACCAGAGTTGAAAGTCATGGCCCAACCTTTCCCTGTAATGGCTAATAGTTTAACCATAGCAAATTACTCATTAGTAAAATGAACAACAGACTTTTAAGTTGGGCTTTGTCAATAATTTATTTCACTTTTATTGTTTAAAAGTGGAGGTGGCTATTTTGTTACAGCTAATTTGTTTTTTTTCCCCCCAGGACAAAATGGATGCATTCTTCCTTTGTGTTATAAAATTTGAGGCCATGATTATCCTATGTCTTTGCATGGTAGCAAATGCAAACTCTCTTTTAAAGAAAGGTTTGACTATGCCTGCTTGGATCGATTGCCTCTCTTCCCAGCAGAAGTAACTGGCCTTCTATTCATATACCTATCTTTCTAGGAATCCTGGATTTTCGCGGAAAGATGTCAACCGTACCCCAGATTTGATGATGATTAAAGTTCATGATTCTACATTTACCTCGCAAAGTTAGGTATACTTGGTTATATGTTTGAATATGTGGTTTTTTTATACAATAAAAAGACTGATCAGAAGTTTAGTTTGGGTTTAACAATTATTATTAAAGTTATTAAAACTAAAAAGTTTAAATCTTCCTTAGGCTTGTAAATTTACATAACCAATCATACCATCTATTTTTACATCTAGCAGATTTTATCAATTATTTCTAAAAGGGTCTTTAAATATTTTGTTGTATTAACAAACCTAGCTAAAAACGTTTATGCATGTTAGACAGCATTTATTAAATTTGTGACTTTTCCTTCCTTCTTCAAGTATTTTTTCTCTGACTTAATAAAAATGGCCAGTATTTAAATAACTTGTGAACATAATTAAGTTTGGAAATATAGTGACTAATATTATTAATATCCCAACATTGTTTATTCACTTGGTAAAATTTCTTAAAATCATAAGACTGAATCAACTACACAGTTACACATTTTCCATTAGAGTTGCAGGTGCTGCCAGGTTTATGCCATTTTCTCTTACGTATTTACAACTACTAAAAACATCAAATACCCAAAATTTTTTAACACAAGATTAGTATTATGATTCTTATTTTTCTTAACCTGATAAAAACATCTTCATTATTATTTTAAATCTAATATTTTAAAATATTTATTTATTTATTCATTTATTTATTTATTTGGCTGCACCAGGCCTTAGTTGCAGCATGCGGGATCTTCAGTTGCTGCATATGGGATCTAGTTCCCTGACCAGGGATCGAACCTGGGCCCCCTGCATTGGGAGCATGGAGTCTTAGCCACTGAACCACCAGGGAAGTCCCTAAATCCAATATTAAACATTTTAACTGAATACAGGTAACAAATATATTAGTTGTAAAGCAGAGTTACAAAAATGAATACCTATGAACCTACCACTCAAGTCACAGGTACAACACAGTGATCTCTACACTGAAATCTACCTAGGAGTTCCACCCCCACCCCATCACCCTACTTCAGCCCAAACAAACTAAAAAATAATTGAACAGTGATGGTGGCTATCATCCCTTTGCCTATCTTTATGTATATAATATTTTACCACATATGTATATATTTCTAAACAAGATATTTAATTTTTCTCTTTTGGGGTCTTATACAATTTTTTTAAATTATGTGTACATAATTCTAAATCATCCCATGGTTATAAGATGCATTTTCATGGAAGACTCCAGTAAACTATGGCTACGCAATGCTTATTATTTTCAAACCTAGAGAGAATCTTATTTCCACCAACTGCTACACTGCAATCCTTTTTATATTCCCTGTATCATGGGTTTCAAAACTTTAAGAGGGGTTTGTATCTTAGAGCACATAATGGAATTATGTGAGAATGAGAGAATTCTCTGCTCAGAGAAGTTTGTGACTCTCACCAACATTAATCATTTGATTAGATTTTATAGTTTATTTCCTAAAATATGAAAACTTTCGTTTAACTTTAAAGATTCTTGAAATTTATAAGATCATGCTTTATTTCATGTCTAGGGGTATCTGAAATGATATTAGACTGATACTGCAAGATCTCAATTTGCTTTGCTCATTTGGGATCATTTTCCCACACCAAAAAGTCTCATTATAGAAGCTTTTAACTTACCCTAACTTTCAATCATAAACAACGTCTATCCATCAATCCAAAATAGACTCCACTATTTTACTTAATCCTTACAAGAACAAAATAATTTATTTACATGCATTTAATGTTCTAGATGTTTACTCTTAAAATGAGGTTAAGCGGAACCCTGTACCTCCAGGCCCACATTAGTAATTTCCACCTTTATCCTATTGAACCTAGGAATTGGACAGTTTAAACAGGACCATTTTAGAAACCCAAACATCTATACATAGACCTTCCTTTCATTCCTTTTAAACTCAAGTGTTCTCAAATTGTAGTATGTTTGAGAATTACAGAATAGGCTTGCCTATACAAGCATGGATATTTTACTTTACAGGAGATCTAAGAGATTTTCAGAAGTCTATGTAACTGTACATGATTTTAGCTATAGGCACTGACTGTAGAACCCAGCCCCTTGCTTAAAGCTATTTTAAGCATCTCCTCTTAATTTTTAATTCACTCCTACCAAGAACTTTTCAAGTGCTCAGCTGAGCGATACAATTTTTGTGAAAAATTACCTGAAGCCATTCCATCACTAAAGCAGAGACTTAACTGGGGGAGTTCGTGAGTAGTTTACAGGAGACCTAAAAAGGCTCCCGAAGTATATGTAACATTGGATTTCTGTGAATATTTTTCAGGAGAAACAGCTCACTGCTTTAATCAGATTTTATAAGTCAGCACTTCCCAACATTTTTTCATGTCATGGTACAAACAGAAAATTAGATTTTTTTGTATAGGACGCTGAGGGATTTGGGGGAATCAAAGCTGCAAATGATTTTAAAATTCATATTTTCTTATAAGCATGAAATGCAAAGCATTAGAGAAGATAATAATTATTAGATGTGCATAAAATGTCTAAATAAAAAAGTTTCAAATATTTCATGAGAGTCTTTAGCTTGCTTTCGTGAACACAACTTTTTAATATTCTTAAAATGGCTAGATGCAATTCTCAATTAAATTTTTTAATAGTGATGTATTCAAAATCCTGAGGGTCACCATCCATCAGAAAATTTGTACAAATCAGTAACAAAAAGTGTAAAGCCAGTCCAAGATGAAGTAACAGGGACCCGATTTACTCTCCCACTTGAAAGAAACAATCATTACACACAAAATATATTAAGGAATAATATCCAAGAAACCAGAAGTCAGGCAACAAGGACAGTGATCTCTGAGAGACAGGCTTACCTAAGCCTACAGCCTTGAAAGAATTTCAGAGGGAGGTGTAGAGAGAGGAAACCCAAGTAGTATGCAGACAACTCCCTGAGTTGAGACGATGAAGACAAGAACTGAGGGACATCAAGGCAGCTGGAGTTCATAGACAGGCCACCAGAGATAAAACTGTACACAGAGAACCCTGGCAATCTGCAGATGGCCTCACACAGCTACTGAGTAAAGTACTGATCAGTGTATGCATGTGAGGAAAACTGTCCTAAGCCAGGAGAAAACCATCTGAAAGAATAAAAGAAAACTAATAATTCACAGGGAATTGGGTAGAATAGTGAAACAAACTCTGACCCCATAATAGGGGACAGTTAGCCCTAGGCTGACCATTATTCTGGACCCACCTAACAAATCATAAAATCATGACTCAAAAGGATCAAATGTTTCCCAGAAAAAAAGTACAACAAAATTTATAAGAATATAAAAATATTCAGCATCTGAAAAATAAAATTAACAAGGTTTGGTCTCTAATCCAAGATTACCAGTCATTGAAAGAGGAAGAAAAACACAACCTAAAATGAGAAGATTAATTATTCAGTCAAAATAGACCCAGTACTGACACATATGTTAAAATTCATTGGCAAGAACTTTAGAATGGTTATAATTGTATTTACATATTGTTTTAAAGTTAAGTAGAGACACAGAAGATGTACAAAGCATTCAAATAAAACCACTAGAGACAAAAACTACAGTGTCTGAGAAGAAAAATACACTGGATGGGATTAATGGCAGATTAGCCATTACAGAATAGAAGATTGGTGAACTGTAAAACACAGCAATAGAAATTATTCAAAACACAGATAAAAAACTAATTTAAAAAGTGAAAAGAACATCAGTGAAAAATGGGGAAATTTTAAGTAACTCAATATATATGTAACCGGAGTCCTTGAATGAGAGCAGAGAGGTGTTAGACAGAAAAAATATTTGAAAAAATAATGGCCTAATATTTCTAAATTTGGCAAAAACGATGAACCTACAGATGCAAGAACCTCAACTATCTCCAAACACATAAATCATGAAGAAAAAAAATACACCAACAAAATCAAATGGCTCAAAACCAGTTTTAAAAAGATAATCTTAAAAGCAGCCAGGAAAAACAGATATGTTTACTATAGTAGAAAAAATTAGCATGATGTCAGGCATCTTGTCAGAAACAATCCAAGTGAAAACACAATGGAACAACATCCTTTAGTACTGAAAGAAAAAGCAAGTTGTCAACATAGAGTCCAGGAACAATCTCGTTAAAAACAAAGACTAATTAAAGGCATTTTCAGACAGAAAGTAGAAAGAAATCATCACCCTCATCTCACTTAATATAAAAGGAAATCCTTTAGGCAGAATGAAAATGATACCAACTGAACTATGAATCTACACTAAGAATTGAAGAACACCAGAAATGGTAAATACATGGGTAAACATGTAAAATTGTTTCCTCTCATTTTGATCTATCTGATAGTTGACTGTTTAAATATGAAAACCACAATAGGAGATGGAATTATTCTATTACAAAGTTCTTATATATGAAGTAGTATAATATTGCTTAATAGTAAACTGAAATAAGATAAATATATATACTATAAACCCCAAAGGAATGATTAAAATGTCCAAACAGGGCTTCCCTGGTGGCACAGTGGTTGAGAGTCCGCCCGCCAATGCGGGGGACGCGGGTTCGTGCCCCGGTCCGGGAGGATCCCACATGCCGCGGAGCGGCTGGGCCCGTGAGCCATGGCCGCTGGGCCTGCGCGTCTGGAGCCTGTGCTCCGTGGTGGGGGAGGCCACAGCAGTGAGGCCCACCTACTGCAAAAAAAAAAAAAGTCCAAACAAATGCTTGTAACTAATAGCCCTCAAAAAGACACAAATGGAATTATAAAATATATTTGATTAATCACAAATAAGATAGAAAAGGGAAAAAGTGAAGGAAAAACAGGATGAATAAAAAGCCAATACCAAGATGATAGTTAAATCTTAGCATATCAATAATCATATTAAAAGTAGATGATCTAAACACCCCAATTAGAGACTGTTAGATTGAATAAAAAAGTAAGACCACTATATTCTGCCTACAATAAATGCACTTTAAATATAAAGACACAAATAGATTAAAAGTAAAAGGATGGAAATACATATATCACATTCATACTAATAAAAAGAAATGTAAGGTAGATATACTAATACTAATAGACCATATTCTAGACCAAAAATCAAATATCAATGTATGTAAAAGCCCTCAAGTCATGTGAAATATGTTCTCTAACCATAATGAAATTATAACAGAAATTAATAGGAAAAAGATCTCTAGAAATCCCTAAATATTTGGAAACTAAATAACACTCCAAAAAAACCAAATCCAGGAGTCAAAGAACAGATTAAAAGGCAATACAGAAAATATTTTGAATGGAATAAAAGTGAAAGCAAAACACATATGAATTTGTGAGATGAACCAAAATACTACTGGGGGGACATTACAGCACTAGTCTACATTAGAAAAGAAGAAATCTCTCATAGTAATGACCTTAAGCAACTAGAAAAAGGAGAGCAAATTAAACCTGAAGTAAGCAGAATAATAAAAATTACTGTGGAAAGCAATGGAATATAAAACAGAAAGCAACAGAAATAATCAATGGAACCAATTTTACTGAGAAGATCAGTAAAATAAACCTCTAATCAGACTGACCAGGAAAAAAAGAAAGAGGACACAAATTACCAATATCAGAAATGAAAAAGATAATTTCATTACACATTATACAAATGATAAAAAGATGGTAAGTGAATGTTATCAACAACTTTATGCCAGTAAACTGAAAAACGTCAATGAAATGGACAAATTTCTGGAAATACACACACTATCAAATTTCATTCAAGAAGAAATAACATAGATAGACCTGTATCTGATTAAGAATGTAGTAAAAACATTTCCACAAAGAGAAATCTAAGATGGCTTCACTGGTGATTCTACCATATATTTAAGAGAGAAACACTGTTTGACCCTGGAACAATGTGAGTTTAAACTGCAAGGAAGTATCCACTTAAAACTGGATGTTTTTCAATAGTAAATATTATAGTACTACACAGTCTGTGGTTGGTTGAATCCACAGATGTGGAGAAACCAAAGATACAGAGGACTGACTATAAGTAATATGTGGATTAACCCTTGCTTTGTTCAAAGGTCAACTCTAATACCAATTTTACACATTCTTTCAGAAAATTGACAAGGTGAAAACATACCACAAGTCATTCTATGAGGACAGTATGAACCAGATACCAATATCAGACAAAGATATTACAACAAAGGAAAACCACAGACCAATATACCCCATGAACACAGATGTAAACATTCTGAACAAAATTTCAGCAAATCAAATCCAACTCCATACAAATAGTATAATACATCAAGACAAAGTGAGATATATCCTGAGAATGCAGACTTGCTTTAACATTAAGAAGTCAATCAATGTATTTCAACATATTAACAAACTAGAAAAAAAAAACTATACAATCATCAATATACACAGAAGTTATTTGACAAAATCCAGCACTCATTTCTGCAAAAAAAAAAAAAAAAAAAACTGATCCAACTATGAATAGAAGAAAATTTTCTCAACCTGTTAAAGGGCATCTACCAAAAAACAAAAATAAAATCTACAGCTAACATCATGCTTAATGATGAAAAGCCCAAAGATTCCCCCTTAAAATCAGGATAAAGGCAAATGATACAAATGAACTTATTTACAAAACAGAATCAGACTCACAGACTTAGAGAACAAACTTATGGTTACCAGGGGTGGAAGGGGTGGGGGAAGGATAGAGAATTTGGAATTGACATGCACACACTGCTATATTTAAAATAAAATGGCTTTCCATTAAAAAAAAAGGCAAGGATGACTGCTCTTACAGTGCTTTCTTCAACACTGTACTCCAAGTTCCAGCCAGTGCAGTCAGGCAAGAAAAACAAATTTAAAACACCCAGATTAGAGCCATAGAAATAAAAGCTAGTTGGACATTGTCATCTACATGGAAAGTCAGCTGAAATCTATAAAAAGCTACCAGAACTAAAAAATGAACTTAGCAAGATACAAGAGCAACCTATAAAAATCAATTGTATTTCTATATATTAGTAACAAACAGAAATTGAAATTATAAAATGAAGTATAGCATCAGAAAATATGAAATACTTGGGAATAAATCTGACAAGAAGATGTGCAAGACCTATATGTTGAAAACCACAAAACATTGCTGAGAAAAATTAAAGATGACCTAAATAAATGGAGTTATAGGTCGAAAGAGTCAATATTGACAAGATGTCACTTCTCCACAAATTGATCTATTGATTCAATGAAATCCCAATCAAAATTTGGCAGGCTTTTTTCTGAAAAAAATAAGTTAATTTTAAAATTCATATGGAAATACAAAGAACACAGGATACCAAAACAATTTGAAAATTTTTGAAAAAGTGTAAAGATGGGACATTAGGGTTACCTGATTTTATTACTTATAAATCTAGAGTAATCAAAAGAGTGTGGTATCTGTGTAAATACAAACAGATAAACAAAAAGAATAATGTTCAGAAATAGTCTCATGAATATGCAGACAACTGATTTTTAACAAAGGTTGAAAAGTCATTTCAGTGGATAGTCTTTTCAACCAGTGATATGGGAAAAAGCTTCACTGAGCCCTTGTTACAGATCGACAATAGTGCGTTCTACACTGGGTGCTAACGTAGATGGCAAGGTAGTAGCACTTCCTTGGACAGGCTCGGGGAGTTTCTGAAGAGCAATTACAGCAGATATTCTCAGTTTCTGCCATCTGTTTAGGTCACCATCCATGTACGTGAGCCCTGAAGCAAACAGCCTGGGGCTGTGCTTACCCCAGACACACTAGCTATCCTGAGGACTTAGGTGTCAACCATTCACAGTGTAACCAAATGCCCAGCAAACTGAAACTCTGTTCTAAAGCGTTGGTCCAAGAAGAGTTCAGCACAAAAAATACATTTTTGACACTTGCTACAATGGCGGCCATTAGGATTGCTTTTGCATAATTCCGCCTGACTTGATTTTATTGTACTGTATTGAGGGGACGTGTAAGAAGCAGAAAGCTTCCTTTTGAATGTATTCCAGCACTTACTATATGAAAGTTCTCAAGAATGTGTGTGATTTGGTAGTCAAGAGGACTGGCTGGAGGCCCAGAATAGATCCGGGTTGAAATCCCAGTTCTGCTACTTACCAGCTATGTAACCTTAAACAATTCACTTTACTCTCTGTTCCTCAATTTTCCCATATTCAAACTTAGAATAATTCCCAATTGCCTCCAAAGATTAAACGGGATAATAGAAGCAAAGTATTGAATTAAATGTTAGTGATTAATGCTAGTATTATTTATGAGTTCCCCTTGGAAAAATTCACCTCTCATTATCAGTAGCACTTGAGCTTTTCCATAAGTTACTTTTTTTTTTTTTTTTTTTACTTTATGGACTCTATGAAACTTATAATTTGCTTTATTTCCTCCTTCATATTGGTTGCTAATTTGGCCCATTTTTAACAAATGTGCCTGTTTGCTTTCGTTTTGTTCATTCTCCTTTCTCTGGCTTCTCCTATTTTCCTAATATATGTTCACTTTCCCTCATTTTTTTTCTTTTAAATGTTTTATTATGCTGTATTTTATCTATCTTTGCAAGCAATCTTCTATGTGTTTTGTTTTGTTGCTGCTGTTGTTATTTTTCTTTGGCAGAGGCTGAGGTATATGTGAAGAAACTAAAATAGTGAAAGAGTGGTTTTTGGAATCAAACGTAAGAGCAACAGTTTACCCTTTCTTTATCTTTAAAATGTTTTCTCATCTTTAAAACTGAAAGAATGACATTACCTACATCATACGACAACTACAAGGATTAAATAACACACGTGGAGCACTATATGGCCTGGCACGTAACTAGTAGTCAATTAATGTCAGCTGTCATTATCCTGAAGTACATCCTATATTTTTCTAACTCTATTGTTTATTTTTCCCATTGAGTTGTCTAAGCCACACACCTCCAAATAGTCTACGATCCTCATTACAGTGTCCAATATCTTAACCCGTGATACCCTTCTTCTTTTCACTCTTGTTCCTGTATAAGTTATATATTTCATTTAAAGCAAATGAAGGGGCTTCCCTGGTGGTGCAGTGGTTGAGAGTCCACCTGCCGATGCGGGGGACGCGGGTTTGTGCCCCGGTCCGGGAGGATCCCACGTGCCGCGGAGCGGCTGGGCCCGTGAGCCATGGCCGCTGAGCCTGTGCGTCCGGGGCCTGTGCTCCGCGACGGGAGAGGCCACAACAGTGAGAGGCCCGCGTACCGCAAAACAAACAAACAAACAAAAAAAACTCTAAAGCAAATGAAGATCAGACTGATTACACGCATAAATTCATCAGAATCAAAA
Source organism: Delphinus delphis (assembly GCF_949987515.2). Lineage (NCBI taxonomy): Eukaryota > Metazoa > Chordata > Mammalia > Artiodactyla > Delphinidae > Delphinus > Delphinus delphis. The sequence goes on from NC_082685.1 coordinate 77,391,570, forward strand.
AAATTTACTTCATGGTGAAAACCACCAACCTCTCACACATCCCACGCATACCTTTGCATTCAGGGAGTAGAACACAATACTCAGTAGTATACACTTGTCCCTGGTCAACAGGGACAGACGGTGTTCAAAAGTCTAACCATATAAGGAGTATCTGGGCATAAGGAGATGGGCAATGTATCACTATAATGAACTGGAAAGAAATAAACAATGGAAAAACTCAGATCGTACCTCTCATTTCCCTTCCCTTAACTTTGTGCGTTTAATTAACGTATCTAACCTCTCTCAAGACTTGGTTTCTTTGTATGTAAAAGGCAAGTTGGCCTACATCTAAGGTTGCTTTCACAACTTGAAAAATCTCTGGCTCTCCTAGAGCAGTGCTTCTAAACCTTTAGTATGTAGAGGAATACACGAAGAGCTTGTTAAAACTGATTCCTGGGCACCAGACCATATATTCCCATTTAGTAGGTGTGAAAAACATGCCTGAAAATTTGTCTTTATAACAAGTTCTCCAGTGATGCCAATGCTGCCTCTCCAAGAACTGCACTTTGAGCAGCTCCGTCCTACAGCAGACCTCTTCTACTGCTCAGTCTTTCCCTGCTGGAATTTCTCTTCTCTCCACATTGGCTTTCAGAGGGTTATCACCAATACAATTCTGCCTTAATTATCATCTTCTTTTTTAAATTTTTTTAAAATTATCATCTTCTTATCCAGGCAGTAACCCAAGTAATCTATGCAGTGGATTAAAAAAAAAAACCTCTCCTAATGCCATTTTTATCACATTTAAAATAAAGGTTTATGTGTCTTCTTTCTCAATGTCTAGCAAGCATATTTTACTTTAGGATGGATGTGTCAGGAATAGTTCTCAGATTACCCGCGGTCCTGGTTTATGCCTGGTATTGCAGTGCCATTATGAATACTTTCTGCTTTCATTCTCAAACGTTCCCTGGCTTGGATGATAAATTACTTGGTCACCCTAAGCAGAAAGGACCACAGAAAGTTGTCTTCATAATAGCTCACCATTTCTTATGCATTTAGAAACTGGATTGAAACACTTTTCACAAATCATATGTCTTAATACTTCCCAGTGAAACCCTAAAAGCTAGGTATAATTATGACCATTTTTACACTAGGAAACATTTTGAGAGTTGACGGTAATTGCAAAGCTAGGTGTCTCTGACACCAAAGACCATCATGTATCTCATTGATTAGAGTCAAAATGTGATAAATGAATATTTCCAACTATTAACTGACTTGACTTTAGGACAATATCGTGGTTCACGACAGGCAATGAGAAGAGGTCTCTGATTTAGCTGAATGTGGAAACGGAAAATGAAATTCCTTATGACATTTTTAAAGTTTATTACAGACATTGAACTTTAGATGCCACCAATTTCACCATTCTTCTGTTTATTTTTCAATTCTAAACACTGGAGCAGATCCTGAAGAATGGTTCCTAAGCTTCTGATTTCCTTGAGCTTATCATATTGGCTGAACAATAATTTTCCCAACACATTTCATTTGTTACGACGAAACAAAAGATTAAATAATGTAACCATCAGGAGATGAAAATACAATGCCATTGGGTAAAAAGCCTCCCTATTCATTACCAGGATCTAGTCTGGTTTTCCATTGCTTTTATTGTGCATTTTTCCTTCTGAGCCTTCACTCATTCCAAAACCATTGAGTGTCTACTACATGCCAGGTAAAGCACTTTGTAAAGTACTTAACAGGGTATAAAGCCTTTTCATTAAAATTGTTGCTACTATTAAAATCTATCCAGTTCTAGGTCAGAGAAACCTCTCCTTCACGATGGAGAAATCTCAAGTAATTTTGAATGTAAAAAAGCCTGTTTCCAAATTTCTTCAGAAACATTGGTATCATCTTTAATAAAATGTCAGCTAAGACAACAGATGGCCCAATATTCTCAAATTTTAAGTGTTTCCTATCTAATCAGAAGTATTTTGGATAAGGACCATGTTTCTTTCTTTGTAACAAAGACACAAAACGTCACCAAAAGAGAAAATGGCATTGGCTAGTGTGCATTTAGAGTCTAGGTAAAAAGGTATTTATGTGAGCATCCTTCTGCTAACATTGATTCCCTTAAAACATCTAGCTATTTCTTTTTAATTGAAAGTTGTAGCAGAAAATTATATCTGATTTACATTTCAAATTTCTACGTATCTATAAGCTTTTATAGTGGTGAACAGATGTTGATGTGAATTTCACAAAGCTGAGAAATACTTCTCAAATTCATGTCAGAACAATGTCAAAATGAAACAAGGAAAAGAAATACTAAAAGATGAGCAAAACTGCAATGTTTACTAGGATTTGCTTACTGTGACACGTCTTTTTTCAACTAAAATCCTAAGTGACTAATAATTCAAAGAAGTCTTCATGAATGTAATCCAACTTTACACATCCAAGCTTGAAACCAAGCTTAGAGCTATACAACTGGTAAACACATAAACCTATACACACACACATCAAGATTACAGGTACTTGTGCACACGTTTTTGGATTTCAAAAAAAAATTTTAATGTTAATCAAAAAGTTGTCAAGGATTAAGCTTTAATAAATCTTGACATCCATGACAGCAATCTCTTCAAAAAGAAACTAGCAGCAACTGGCCAGTCTCAGGAGAAACACTGCCCGATCTTGCCTCTGATATGTCTGATCAAGTTTAAAAAAAATGTGGACATGGTAGAGCTGGTATGAGCTCAGAACTGACCCCTTAGACTCTTCCCTCCCCCAGTCTGCATTCATTTGAATTAATTCTAAATTCATAAGGAACAACTCTTCACAAGATAGGAGATAGGCAAAGAGATAAACAAAGGAGTTTATCTGAAGAACATTCTATTAATAGAAAAAGTCAGTGCTAAAAATTCAAAATATTTAAAGTCATTTTATAGGCCATATGGAAAACACCAAAAGGAAATTTAGGACAAAAACAGCATCCAGTTTCCTGAACTTCCTTTAAGATGATGAATATATTAGCCCTTGGCCTCTTAAGTCTGAGAACTGTTGCTTGGATAACGGACCAAATTCAGGATTTTCTTACTTCACTCTGCTTCCTCCAAAGCTCAGATTTATTCTGATGTATTATTAAAGAGTATGCTGCTGATATTTAAAGAAATAGATAAGGGTACCGGATATTGCCTGCAGAGCATCACCTGCTCATTCATAGATCAGTAAGATCCAGTAACAGGCTAGACTCTTAATTATGTGCGTCACAGTCTGGTAAGACCTGTTTTGCACCAAACAATTTTCTATAGCTGAGCAAAAACATTCACAGGGGTCCTTGTTGAGGGTTTGATCTTCCACCTAAGATCCCCACATAAAATTCCTAATAACCGAAGTCATTAAGTCAGTTGTGAACCTACTTCACACTTTAATGCCATTTTATTGAGTCTTCTATTTTACTTCCACTCATAGTTTAATCATTTCCTGTTTTCTCCACTCCCATCCAAGGAAGCATCTCACGGTATTTACCAGGCATTCATTGGTCCTGAAGGGTTGCCATAGTCCTGACAACCCAAGTCATAAAGCATCTATGTGGAAGCAAATGGTACTCCAACTGCTGCTATTTTACATACAGCAAGAATCACCCAAGGGGCTTAGAACAAACACAGCATTGTGCAACACCGGGCAGCTGGGTGGCTAAATGTGGCCCCCAGCTGTCAGTGAGACAACTGATGATAATTAATTACTAGAGATTCAGAAAGATGCTGCCTGTGTTTAAGTCCCTGGTCATATGACAGGCTCTCTAGGAAGGTCTGTTTTCATTTTTTTCAGACCAGTAGGGGAAGTGTGGGGCATGAAGGCAGAAGAGCAGATGCATCAGCAATTCAGATTTATCTCAAATCTGCTGGTAAAAATAAATCTATACAATGTGAATTATAGATTTCTTTACATGTAAGAGGAGCTTTTAAAATGGCAACCCGATTGAACACATTGGTTGAAGGTGATGTCTAACTATGTTCATTTTCCATGCATATACTTACTTTTTTTTTTTTTATAAAAGTTTCTTAGTACATGAAGGTACCCATGGAATGTGGGGAAAATTCTGCTTCATTTCTGAAGCAGTTGTGGAATAATGAAAAATTACTGGAAAGAAATTTAGAAAGTTTCCAATGGTAGGTAAAAATTTACACCACTCTCAGCAGAAACCTATAATAGTGTGTCTCAGAAGAATGACTCATTCTTCCTGAGAGAGAGCTCTGCTCTGTGTTCTTTGAGACTCTCCATGCACTTTTCAATCCTGTAGCCAATGTTGTTGAGCTCTTGTGACCTGTCCAGAAATCTATGACACCTCTGGGCATTTTTAGACTGGGCTGCATGACCACTGAGATTGTCACTGGGATTTTAGGTCATCATTTGTAAATGCTTGCAGCAAGAAAGCATTTTTCAGGGGCTTCCCTGGTGGCGCAGTGGTTAAGAGTCCGCTTGCCGATGCAGGGGACACGGGTTCGTGCCCCGGTCCGGGAAGATCCCACATGCCGCAGAGCGGTTGGGTCCGTGAGCCATGGCCGCTGAGCCTGCGCGTCCGGAGCCTGTGCTCCGCGACGGGAGAGGCCACAACAGTGAGAGGCCCGTGTACCACAAAAAAAAAAAAAAAAAAAAGAAAGTATTCTTTCAGTGATCTCTTTATGTGATACGTGTGTGTGTGTGAGTGTGTGTGTGTGTTCTGGGCACCTTTCATATGTGAATGACTCCTGATCTCAGCACAGATAATGCAAGACCACTTTTCAGTTTATAGGAAATATGCTTCCTCCTATTGTTTTGACATATGATTATGTACCACCTTGTAGGCCACATTACATTGTATCTTCGTATCACCAGTCTCAACTATAAGAAAGAAGATCTTTGCAAGTAAATGAGTCTTAATTAGAATAGAACAATATTAAGAGAAAAAAACTTTTAAAATACTCATTTTATTCAACCAAGTAACAGAAATGGAATAGAGTTTTCTTCTATTTTGCTTTGCTTTTTCTCTTAGGTAGCTCGGATTTTCTCAAGGCAGAGCAGAAAAAATCATAAAGAAAAAGTCTTTACAGCTCCCACACAATGGTAAACTTTGTTTAGCACATGTTCTGTCTCCCATTCTCATCTTTCTCATTATGCCCTGCATAGACATGGCACTCAGTGATATTAGGTATGAAATATCAGAGACTAAGTACAGGAAAATCTCTTTATGAAGCATTCTATAATGTCAGGAAAGGCTAAATATCCGGTCTACAAAATGAATGCTCTCAATTCACCACCAAAAGCATTACCATGGGTACTGCCACACCATCACAGCAGTGTTATTTAGTTCAGTTCCTACTTCCCTTCCTTATTGTAGAAAGAATAGGAAAAAACATTTCTATTTGCATTTTGTTCTCAACCTTGCCTTGCCTTATAATATATTCATTTTGTTCATTTTTCTTTTAACATAGATTTGTCTTTATCATACTTTGCAGAGAGACGCATTAAAATATGGAACTATTTAGGAATAAAAAGCCAAATGGGTTTTGTTGGCAACTGAGGTACTACTTACAGATACAATAGCTTTCTCATTTCTCTTTATTAAATAAATAAATAGGCCCAGTGCTAATCAAAGAAGAGTGTTAGGACAGAGACTTTACCAGATTAACATTCACATGAGGTAGAGAAAAACCTAAGCCATTCAATTTTATTTAGATTTGCCGTAACACCAGCAATTTTAATTTTTCAGGCCAATTTTGTTGGTATTAACAAATAAAGAAGTCATACTCATTATGACTTCCTACAAATTACATTAAAATCCATGACATATTGGAATTATTTGAGGGAAATTTTTTCTGGAGTGAAGATTTCATAAGGAAGATTTTTTTTAACAATATTTTTAAAATTACCCCTGGAAATGTCCTGTTGGAAGCATTTTTTTCATATTTACTCTGAGATAGAGAACCATCGAGTAGGTGCTCTTGAGAATTTCTACACTAATTCACTTGTTTTCTTTGGATTCTCTTTCTAGAAAGAGCCTTAGCGATACTTATTTTCTACTTACTCTCAGTGATCACAATATATCCTGGACAAAGAAAGAACGTAGGGATTCTAATAATTTTCATTCCGATCTGTGGTTAGGGACTGGTTAAAACCCGTGTAGTCCAATACGATTCAATTATAATACTATTTGGCTCAAGAAATGGAGAAGGAATGCTACAAAGGGAGAAGAGTGATGAGTTAAGAACACAAAGAAAGAGACAAGAAATAAATAAAAGAAGAATGATAATTCATGAGAGAAAAGTAGAGGAGGAAAGAGGAGAGACAAGTCAGGAGAAGTTGGAGTCAAGCTCAAGACATGTGGAATTGTACTTCATCAATTAGGGAGATGAAACATCCCAAGGAGTGGTCCAAAGTATCTTTAGCAAAACATAGCATAAATACAGGCATATACACACATACATACATAAACACCTTAATGGGATCAGGATGAAAACATGGCAGTAGGGGTATGCTGTACTCATCTTCCCACAGGGAACCAGTATTCATGTCTTCCTACTGGGTTTGAAATATTTTCTTTCAATGTAACCGCAAAGAATTTTACTAAGGGGCTTCCCTAAATGCAGCCTTTCACTTTCATTGAATGGCCTAGTGGAAGGATAATCATTTTCCAGTTAAATTTTAACCCATTTTGTCCATAGATTCCTATCCCTATCCCTGGGCTCTGAATTGTTACATAAATGAAGATACACTCTCCACAAGGATATATGGCAAAAATTATATATATTAAAAAAAACTAAGATTTACCGACATATACGTCAGGGAAATGAGCAGATCTCTCAATGCTTCCAGAATGCAGGGAGCACTCCTGAGAGAAAGTCTTTGAAAGGATAGAAGGATTTGGTGGGATGGAATAGCAAGGGCAAAGGAAACAGCAGGTAGGCAAGTGCAAATGAGAAAATCATCTCATAATCATGTCTGCATTACTGACTAGAGCAGAAGGCCCAAGTAGGATAATAATGTGAAAATGACAGTGGACATCTGTTGTTTGTGACTGTCCAGGATTCCATTTTTCTTCTTTTCTAATAGCTTCCTGATTTTCCCGTGGACAAACACCATTCCTCCACTTGTAATTGACATGGTTTGGGTAAGGCTAAGCCTCAAAAAGTTAGCATGTGACTCAGGCCTGGCCAATGGGAACGACACACGCCCCAAATCCCAGAGGTTAGTTCAGGGATGAGCATGGGACTGAAACCAACCCATAATACCAGGAGGAAGTGGAAAGTTTGGGGATACACACACTCTTTCATCTTGTTATGCATAAACCTGGAGCTACTAGTGTTGACCTGTGCACTACAAGGGGACAGCCTGCCCAAGAAGGAGGCCAATACAAATTAAAATAATAACCATGCATAGAAAGAGGCAGTTTCCTGACAGCTTTCCTCAAACACCCTGGATTCGACTATGCCTGTATTCTAATATCCCCCAGATCTTTCGACTATGTGAGTCGATAAACTGCCTTTTCTGTTTAAGCCAGTTTGAACTGAGTTTCTGTTACTACCAACCCAAAGAATCCTGACTGATACAATGAAATATATACATGAGATGGGGGAAACCTGATGATAGAGGACTTTGAGCTCTAATCTGAGGCACTGGGCCATAAAATCTAGGAACGCAGGAAAGACTTGCATGTTGGTAGAAAGAGGATAAGCTCAGGGATTTGAAAGTTTAAGGGTGTGGGGAAAGTTCTTTTTTTTTTTTTTCCTGGCACTTTAGTTAGCAATGTAACCTTGAGCAAATAATTCAACATTTTAGGTCCTCAATGTTCCCATCTGTAAGAAGGGAGAATAGTACCTACCCTAAAGGGTATTGGTGACTATAAAATGAGATAATATGTATGTAACCACATTTCTCAGTGCTTATCAAAAACTATTTCCCTTCCTCATTCCCTTCCGGAAGTGCCATTGCCAATATCCTTACACAGCCTCTGGAAATTCAAGTTATATTCTATTCCCAGCATAGCTCATCTTCTCATGATCATGCTCAAAAATGATATCCTTTACCATTACAATTGTTCCTATTCCTATTCAATGTAGTTTTATTCACAAGGTGTTACATCTACCAAGGCAGTTTGTATTTTAAGGAGGGTCACTTAAAATAGAAACATTTAAACCTATAAGAATAATTTCCTAAAGTTGACATTTTAAGCATAATTGGGGCAAGTGTTTTGCAACAGGCAATGAAACTCACCTAGATGTTAAAAACAGACTGTGAAGAAAGAGAAATAGGTCACCAAAACAAGTCACAAACACATAAGAACTTCAGGTTTAGAGAAAAATATTTAGCAGGAAATAATTTGGCTAAATTAAATAACTAAAGCCACAAGTCTTAGAATTATAAAGTATGTTGTACATTTAGAAATGAAAAGAATGCCAAAGAAACAAACGTATACTAAAACCCTGAGATAAATATTGAAGGCAACTAATCATTTAGAAATTGTTTGTCCTGCCTCATCTTTCCCTCACCCATTTAACCCAAGACTGACTACCTGAAACTGATGTAACTACACTGCAATGATCTAACTTGCCTAACCAATCTGGAGCTTCTACACAGCTTACTCCCACCTTGCAACTTTGTCCATCCCCAGTTCCTCTGTTTTCACTATTACCTGGTTCTCTTCTCCCAAGTCCTTATTACTCAGCCTTCTTGAATATCTTAAGAGCTAACTGAGCTCATGCATTCCATTGCTACTTAGTTGCTGGTCTGCTTAGTCCCAGATCATTACATCCAGTTTAAGATTTCTGAACAGAGTCCAGGGCACCTCGCCCTGGATTTCCCATAGATGTTTTAAACACAGATTCTTCTAATCCTGCTCCTTCTGCTTCATTGTTTTCTTTGTGACTAGCACTTCCATCCACTATGTGTCTTAGCCAGACACTTAGGAGTCGTTCTCAACTTCCTTTTTCTCGGCCTAACACCCAAGCAGTCAGTGAGCAGATCTTGTAAATTCTACCTTCTAAGCCTTTTGCATATCTGACCTCACATCTCTATTCCTGTGCATGCCTTTAGTTTTAATATAGACCATTAGCTCTCACCAAGAAATGGATTCTAATATAATCTGCTGCTCTGATCTCAAATTCCTCCAATTCATTCTCCACAACACTGCCATGGTATTTTGTTTTTCTAAAATGCAAAGCTGTTCATGTCCCGTATGTCCATCTGTTTCATGTCACCATGGCTTTTTTCCCCTCTATCTCAAATACCCTGCCACACTTTAACCATTGGATAATCTCACTTATTTCCACGCCTCGTCTCTTGTCATTTCTACTGTTAACCTTTTGTGACCACACCCCATCCTTGCTTTTGTACCAAACCACCCTGAAATGACTTCTTTCACTGTGTCTTTACACTCCACTATGTATGTTTGGATATCTGTTTTCCCTACCCCATTTGTTAAATTGTAATCATTCTAAGGACATGAAATATGTTATATTCATCTCCGTAGACCCAAGGGCTAAATGCATGGTAGGTGTTTAAAAAATATTTATTGAAAAATATATTACATTTATACAGCTTGTATACATTATGTAGGAGGAGAAACTGTCGAGCAACTTGAGCATGAACAATACAGTGACAGAGTAAGAAACAGTGCCAAGTTCATTTTGTAGCCATAGCACAATAGGGTGACACAGGTGATGTCTTAACAGAGGGTGGGGTAGAACCTTCACTCCCAAAAGATAACACATGTAACATACTATGGCAGACAGTATTTTCCAAAAATGTTACTAAATATCTCTCCCATCCCACATGGCCTTCTGCATTGTGACCTTGTCACTCCTCCGTCAAGAACTGGAATGTCTAAGTCTTTAAACCTGGGTGGGCCCCATGACTGGTTTGACCCAAAGAATACGACAGATTTAATGCTGTGCCAATTCTGAGTATAGCCCTTAACTGGCCTGGACATTTCTGTTTCTTGCTTCTTAGAAGCTAGCTACCTTACATGAAGTATAACCGCTAGACCCCCACCATTCTTTAAGAAGCCCAATCCACATGACGAGGAAATAAATAGTGTGAGGGCCAGGAGCACTGAGGCGCATGACAAGTGAATGAAGGAGTCAACTTACATGGTACATATATACAAATGGAATACTACTCAACCATAAAACAGAATGAAATAATGCCATCTGCAGCAACATGGATAGAACTAGAGATTATCATACTAAGTGAAGTAAGTCACACAGAGAAAGACAAATATCATATGATATCACTTATATGTGGAATCTAAAATATGACACAAATGAACTTATCTGTGAAATAGAAACAGACTCACAGACATAGAGAACAGACTTGTGGTTGCCAGTGGGATCGGGAGGGAGGAATGGAGTGGGAGTTTGGGGTTAGCAGATGCAAACTATTATATATAGGATGGATAAACAAGGTCCTAGTGTGTAGCAAAAGTAACTATATTCAATATCCTGTGATAAACCATAATGCAAGAGAATATTTAAAAAGTATATAGAGGAATCACTTTCCTGTAGAGCAGAAATTAACACACCATTGTAAATCAACTACACTTCAATTTAAAAAAAAACTCATCTTAGACACCAGCCCAGGTGAGCTTTCAGATGACTGCAGCCACGGGTACCATCTGCCCACATGGCATGAAGGATCCCAAGTGAGAACCCACCAGTGCCCAGTCAACCCACAGAACCAGAGAAAGAGTAACAGATTGCTATTCAAGGCCCAGAATTTGGGGGGTAGGGGTGGTATACCACAATAGATAACTGAAACACATAATTTCATTTTGGCTTCTCCAGCACTGTTAGAACTTCTAAACTGGATAAATAATAATAGAGGCTACCTTTCAAGTACTAAGTCATCTAGCAACTTTACGAAAACAAAATGAGAATGCAAAGGCAACAGCAATAAAAGTAGAGCAATATCTAAAGATCTCTTTAATTGAAAATATTCATTGCCCTTAAATAACAGAAAAAAAATCAGTATCCACTTATGCTGAACTAGTCAAAATAAAATTATGATATCCCCCCAGTGGAACATTATTTACTATAAAAGGAATGTTTTAGCTTATAAAAATTGATATGGAATGATGCCAATATAATAAATTAAATTGCAAAACAGTATGCACAATGTGGATCTCATTTTTTAAAGGAATATATATTTATAAATTCAGAGAAAAAAATCTAAACATGTGCCTACAAGGACATGGTTACCTCTGTGAAACGAATACATTTACATTAAATATGTATAACTTTTGTAAGAAAAATGAAAATCTGGAAAAAAAATGTTTATTAAATGTCTGATTTTGTCTCTTTCCTACCCTTCCTTCAAGATGGCCTTATCTAGTTCTATCTTTAATTTCTGTATATTTTTTCATCTTTAGCTTAAAAATACCATAGAATTCCAGAGTGTATATATTTTGATTATTACTAGGAGTCAAATTATTTGACAAATTCAAATCCAAACTCCTTAACCTGGAGATAGAGCCAGCCACAGTTTTATTCCAAACTATCAACACATTTTTTCCAGTTCCTTATATGCTTGATTCCAACTGAGCAAAACTACATCTGTTCCCAAAACTGTAGCCTTCTTTTTTTCAGCATCTGGACAGCTCATACTGTTCTCTTCACAAAATGCATTTCCTCTGGCATCACCCCACATCCACACAAACACCACCTATCCTTCAAAGCCAACGGCAATGCCATGACTCTAAGTAGAAGAAAACAACACTTTATGTGCTTTTTTTCTTTACATGTGTCACTTTTTGCCCAGTGTTTTCTGGAATTATTTTCATTTTAACTAACGTTTTAAACAACGAATTCCCATAGTTCAAAGTCAAAATGTATTTTTCAAGATACAGTGAACAATGTCTCCCTCCAGCCAGCCTGTTCATTCCTCCATCAACCCGTGATTTTTTTCCTTATGATCCCTTTCAGGGATGTTTTATATATGTACAAGGAGACACATGTGTACTTTCCCCACCTTTCACACAACTAGTGTTGTACTGTATACTGTCCTCTGCATTTGCGTTTTTCACTTAATACATTTACCCTTGAACCACACACACTGACAAAGCACATACTGTTTATCAGGAACTGTTCTGGGTACTGGAAAAACTGAAATAAATGAAAAGAATCCCACTCTCATGGAGCTAGTATTCTAATGAGGGAGACAGACAAGGAACAAGACACATACGATATACAGTATGTGAGATGCCAAGTGTTAAATTTAACGTAACAGTAATAATAAAGCGGATAAGGGAAAATAAGTATTACAGGGGTAACATTTTAGATAAGGTGACAAATAAAGGCCTCATTGAAAAGGTACTTTTTAAATAACATCCTAAAGGCAGTTAGGGTACTAAGCATGTGCTCTCCGGGGAAACAGCATTTCAGACAGAGGGAACAAAGGCAAAGGGCTGAAGCAGGATTGTGCCTGGTGGGTTCTAGGAATAGTACAGAGCTTACTGTGGTTGTAGCAGAGTAAACAAGTGACCTACTAGTATTTTTATTAACAGCTGCTTATTTTCAAGCCTAAAAGCTTGAATTGTACTTTAGTACAATTAGTAACCATGGTTCACCCTAGTTTCCTTTAGAACATAACTCAAAGCTTTATAAATATTAAGTGCTCAAGAGGTGCCTAAAGATAAGTGGATATATGAATGAATGAACTAATGAATGAATGAATGAGGCATAATCTAACGTCAGTGATATTTACTAGATTTAGGGCCTTTGCACTTGCCACTTTCCCAGCCTGGAATGCTGTTCTCCCACATAACTATGAGACCAGTGCCCTGAGTTCTTTAAGGTTCTTGCTCATATATCACTTCTCAGTGGGGCCTCACTGGATATTTTAACGATAATTAACCAAACAACAGAAATAAGCAAAGAAAGACCAAAAGGCTGACTAACAGCTCTACTGATGCTTCTGAACCAGACAACCTTGGCATCGCTACACAATTTTCTAGCAAGCTGATCTGGAGGCAGAAGGTACACTACAAAACAGACACAGCACAAACAACTCCCTATCCCTCCACCATGAAGGTCATGTGGATGTGTCTCATCAGTTATGAGGAACTTTAGAATATCGATTAGGTGGTGAGTTTATGTAATAGACTGACAGGCATGATCCAGTTTTCTCAAACACAAACCTGTCATCCCATGACAAATCAATGAGCTTGGGGTATTTTTCAGTGTGACTTCAGAAGATCTAAGTACAAAATTTTTCATTTGTCTCTTACATGCCATATACATATATTTTCAGCCTCTCTAATGAGACCTGTATCTATTAAACTGATCTCAACTAGGTCTCTCCCTCAATAAAATTTCAGAAAGAGAAACATCTGCTGGATTTAACAACCACAAAGGTGATAGGCAAAGAATATAAGTCTTAATAAAACCTCAATTCCAGTGTTCTTGCGCTAGGTCCCCACTGATAGCAAAGATAGCTCTCATTTGCTGAATCACTGCCAACTCTGACTCTGTTTTTATCTTATTGAAACGGAGGCTTCATGAAAGAAAGCTTTAAATTCTGAAAATCGTTTTCCTTGCAATGTGCATTAAGCAAACTTGTACAATAAGCATATCTGGTCCCATTCAGCATGCTGTGAGGAGAATCTATACCTTATCTCAATGCCCCAACATTAAAACTTTTGAGATGCTCTTGCTTCACTAAACACATCCAAGGACAGCTCAGGTCAATATTTCCAGACCCTTTAAACCATCATGTTATCCTAGGATGCACATTGTACTGGTTTTCTTGTGGTTTCTCGTCAGGGCATACAAGCGGCCTGAAAACGCTGTTCCACTTTCTTCAGTATGTCTCAAGTAGAGCACACCATTATTCAACAGATGCTACAAAAGCATGCACTGATCTCCAAGGTATTCAGTACATAGAAGAAAGCCAAAATTTTGCCTGTAGTCATACATTTTTAAATCCTTAGTTTACATAGCTGTTTACAGGCTCCTCCATTTTACTGCCCTGAAAAGTGTATTTCTCAACTGTAAATCTACTGCAAGAAGAATCATGGGCTAGAAACTTCCATGGAATAGTTCTCTATACACTCTAATATTACAACATATTCCTACCTTTTTGAGATCTATTTTGTGACTAAAAGTTATTTTCTTTTTTTAATTACTTTTTATTGGAGTATAATTGATCTACAACGTTGTGTTAGTTTCTGCTGTACAGCAAAGTGCATCAGTTATACATATACATATATCCACTCTTTTTTAGATTCTATTCCCATATAGGTCATTACAGAGTATTCAGTGTAGTTCCCTGCGCTATACAGTAGGTTATTAGTTATCTATGCTATTTATAGTAGTGTATATATGTCGATCCCAATCTCCCAATTTATCCCTCCCCCTACGTTTCCCCCTTGGTAACCATAAGTTTGTTTCTTTCATCTGTGACTCTATTTGTTTTGTAAGTAGGTTCATTTATACCGATTTTTAAGAATTAGATCTAAAAAATAGATTTAGATATTTTCAATATCTTCTGTATTCATATTAAGTCAAATATACAGCATGTGCTAAAATTACTTACCTTTATTTGATTTTTATTCATTGTAAATTCTTAGTCCTAAAAGAGTGAAATAAGTGTTGTAAATTTGAAAGAAATGTTTTAAGTGACTACATAGGTGTACAAGTTATTTAAAACAGGAAGATAATTTCATTTGGAAAGAAAATTGAAACAATCAGACATATAAGGAAACAAAATCTATGACTTTATGAAGGGATAAATTAAAATTTTTGAAAAGAGTAAAATAGATTTTGATTCAATGGATAATTCAGTTATAATAGAAAGAAACATTAAAATAAATTTTGAATTTTTATCTATTTTCATTTTTTTACATTTCTTTTAAAATATTTCTACATATTTTCTCCTTATTCTTCAAACATTAGAAAGAAGTTTCAGTAACAAAATTCATTTTGTCAAAAATTAATTATGTAATTACCAAATATTCATTCAGAATGCAGAAATGATCATTGAATCATGTGGAAGTCTGCCTAAAATTTCTCCTAACACAACCAGTTATAGAATGTGGTTTTCTGATACACTCTGTTTTCATAGTACAGAGTTAAGAGATTAATTACTAAATGAAGTACAACTTAATAAACTGAAGGTAAGCATTTTATGTTCAGTTTCTGCAAAATAAGGTAAGCACATTTTTCCAAGGCCAGTACAGGGGCGTACACTCATGAAGATTCCGGTTGAAATAACCTTTTCTATATTTACAACCTAAAGCCATTTCAGGTGAGCTGCTCTGTAGCACATTAGCCAGTATCTAATAGATAGGTGGTTTAACCCAGGGTTTAAGGACCTTAGCAACTTTCTTCCCTTTTTATTCATTTAAGCAATATTGTTTAAGTACCTCTCAGCACTAGTGACCGTGCTAGCCAAGTATAGAGGCAAACCACACAGAGAGGGTCACATCTCTCAAGGAGTTGAACTTCTAGCGAGACCGGGGAGACAATGAATAAACAAATGAGATAATTGTAGGTGGTAATGAAGGCCATGAAGAAATAAAACAGTGTACTGAAATAGAGAGTTACTAGAGGGTCTCATAGTACTTTAGATCCAGTGATCACAGAAGGCGACATTTGAAAGGAGATCTGAATAATGATAAGGAACACTAGACTCCCCACCCCCCAAGAAAAGGATACAGAGGCAAAAGCATTCTAGAAATAATACTTAGTAGAAAGGGACTTGATACAAATTTAGCATGCTTGAAAAGATTAAATAAGCAACCTCCAATTTTGGCTATAAAGTTCTAATGGGTAACAGACTTAAAACTTCCATTGTAAGTAACTATAAAACTTGACGTAACTATGTAAAACAACTTTTCAGTCATTGCACAATGGACAGCACTTGTGTGTGATCCTTGAGTGCATATGAGTTGAGCTCCATCTTCGTCCTGTTTCTCAGCCAGGGACACTCTCCAAATCATAACACAGAGAAGGAGACAGGAGCGGTCTGGCTAGGCAGAGGACTTAGAGTTCTGAGTTCAGTGCTACTGAGAAGGCTGGAGTTTGTGGACAGGAAGTTGAAGAGAAAGAAGCTGCACAGAAATCTGCCTAAGAGTCCCCTTGAGTCTTAGGCTTAAATACTACGCTATGTATGCACATGTAGGCAATACTCCATAAGGCATGGCAGCTAAAATAAAACAACTACTACAGGGGTTGAGGAGCTTAAAAGAGATTCCGGAGGTTTCATAGCACTAAGACGTGGGAGTTCTGACCAGCCATGGTGGAAAATCCTTGCTGAACACATCAAGCATGTAATTCAGACCCCAAAGAGGATGTACTTTTTGAATAGAGTTGCCCTCATCCTAGAGTAAATACTATTCTAGAACTGCCATAAAATGAGCCTAAAATCAAGTCTTGACAAGTTCAAGTTAAGCCTCCAATAAATTTACTGCTATCTAGAGTAAGATCCAACAACCATTAAACAAAGATCACACAATCAAGATTCTCAATAACACAGTATCTATAACAAAGAGCATATGATAATAAAAAATGAAATTATTAGACAAATGAGGCCAAAAATATAACCTAAAACTAGGGAGAAAATATCAATCCACAGAAACAATTCTAGAGATGACACAGATGTTGAAATTAGCAGATAAAGGCAATTTTAAAAATTATTATGACTATGTTCAAAGATTTAAGGGAAAAGATGAACATGCCAAGAGAAAAGATAACGGACCCAAAAGGAAAAAGAAATTATTTTTTTGAAAAAAGAAACAAACTAATGTAAATTCTACAACTGAAAAATATCTCAAGGGGAAAATTCACTTGAGTGCAGATGGAAGATGCCAGAAGAAAAAATCAGTGAACTTGAAGGCAGCTCAATAAAAACTATCTAAACTTAAGTACAGAAAGAAAAAAAGAGCAGAGTGTCAGTGACATGAAAAACAATGCCAAGTAATAGTTTAACATACATGCAATTGGCATTCAGGAGCAAGAAAAAAAAATGATAGAAAAAAAATTAAAGAAAAAAGTCAAAATAGTCTCACAGATGATTTTTTAAAATAACAATGCAGAGACGTAAGCAGCCCAGTAAATCCACAAAACACACACACACACACACACAACACATGGAAATGTTTAATTTGATGTTGTACAGTTTCAGTTTTTTATTTTTGGTTGCTGGATTTTCTTGTATTACTTTAAATAGTGTTAGAATTTTTCTGAGATGCAGTTACTTGAAATAAGTTGACTCCTTTCTAGGCTTCCTTTTATTCTTTGTTTTGAGAGTATCTGGGGTTGTCTTTAGCCTAGGGCTAACGTACTCCTACTTCTTAGAATTTGTCTCCGGCACATGCTTAAATAATAAATGTTAACTGCTGTTATATTATTACTTACTCCTTCAAATTAAAATAGTATGTTCCACAGATATTCCCTATTCAAATTCCAAAAAGTTCATTATCTGCCTCTGACACTCAGAGATGATAGGCTATATAGTTAACTATATTTTCATGACAGGCAAGAAAAATGTTGAAGTCCTAAGGAGGATGTGAGAAGACTTTAAAAGCACGTAATAACTTTAGCTGCAATTTTTAAACCCATATTCAGATCAAATGTCCTTTAAGTGTTTATTCTGCTTGCATTCTGTACTGTTAATTGGTTTATAATTTAAACCCCAATTCCAAAAATATATAGCAACTTACTTACAATTTCAGAATGCATAATAAACAGGAGAGCAAAAGCAAAACTATGTGAATAAAATCTGTCGACTTTTATAAAAAGCCCTTAAAACATATCCTTGTCTTGGGTTTAGTTTATTTTTTTGGGTTGTTATAAAATAGATTTAAATTGTTTTGAATATAAATTAATATATGCTGATTACATTTAGAAAATTCAGAGAAGAATTTTGAGATACAGCTGATCGTTGAACAGCACAGGTTTGAACTGTATGAATCCACTTATATGCATTTTTGTCAGTAGGAAATACTACAGTGCTACATGATCTGCAGTTGGTCGAATCCACAGATGCAAGGGAACCATGGATGCGGTTTGACTATGTTGCACGTGGTTTGTTGACAACACAGAGAGCTGGTGACCCTAAGCCCCCACGATATTCAAGGCTCAACTGTAGATCTATCCAAGTGTGTTGCTTCTTTCTGTTTCTCCCTCACCTCCCTCCCTCATTCCCTCTTTTTCCTCTATGTGTATGTACTTTTTTAAAAAATTGGATTATACTGCACAGAATCTTTTTTAAAGTTAAGCTAACCTATATAGAATTAATATAGCCTCAGCAGTGAAACAGCGCCATAAGCAAATGAATGGATAAACAAATGGTGATATATATACATGAAATGGAGTATTATTCAGCTATGAAAAAAATCGGAGTACTGATATATGCTATGCATGGATAAGCCTCAAAAACATTATACCAAGTGAAAGAAGCCAAACATAAATGTCACATATTATATGATTTCTTTTATACAAAATATCTAGAATAGGCAAATGCATGGAGACAGAAGGCAAATTAGTGTTGTCAGGCGCTGGGGTAGAAGGACATGGGGATTGATTTCTCAAAGGGGATGGGGTGTGTTGTTCTGAGGCGATGGAAAAGTTTTGAAGCTAGAGAGCAGTGGTGGTTACACAAATTCCAATTGTACTAAATGTCACTGAATCATACACGTTAAAATGGTTAATTGTATGTTTGAATTTCACCTTGATTAAAGAAAATCCATCTATTACAGCAATGGTTCTTACTTTCATTACAGTACAACACAGTAATGAATAAAGATGTATTTTTTAAAATAATGGAGCTGTACACAGTCACTGAGGATTAAGTCACTGACAATTAAATCCATAATTCTGGTCATGTCACTGGGCAAAGGGTTTTTTGGTGACCCAGAGTTTACTGTACCACCTGCAGCTGCCTCTGATGAACTATAGATCCACCAAAAAGGAATGTTGCCACTCAAGAGGTCTGCAGACCAGTTTGAAGTTTTTAATACAACAAATGCAAATGTCTAGGATGTTTACCTGAAATACCTACTGTTAATGGTGGAGATTTTTTATTGTCAGATTTATTTGAAAATCACTTTTGACATGATAACTTTCCTTTACTGCTACTTGACTCCTGAGAAACTAACTCAATCCAGGTGAGTCCAATCTTTTTCACATCCTTAGTAGTCCAGCGCCAGACCTCCCAGATCTGGTCAATACCTGTGAATCTTAATACTCCATGTCATACAGAGTGTGAGGTTAGTGGCTATGTTGGTTTATTAAATCTGAAGCAATTTTTAATGCTAGGCCTGCCCATGGAAACAGTCTGTTTTTGGTTTTCTCTTCTACTATTTACACAAATTCTGACCCATTCAAGGATTTTCAAAGCAAAAGATGAGCCTTTTATTTCCATTAGCACCTTGCACAGTGCTAACCACCTAATAGTTTCTTAATAAAAAAATAACAAATTAATTGTTGACAATATTGGTTCCATGTGCAGTAAAACTCAAGTTCATGTCACACATCTAATTTTTAGTTCCTTCAAATATATGATTCCATGGGTTTTTCTCAGAGAAAATGTTCAGAGCAGCACCAAAAAATGTGAAGACAGTAAAATTACAAATACAGACATCTTGGATTTGATATCTTTTGTTGTAATTTTTATCCAGATATAAAATTAGACCACAATTCTGAAAGGAATCAGATAATTTCCAAAGAGAAATTTCTGCATTGTGTCAAACTACGAACATAGAAAGACTCTACTGACTTTCTACTAGATGTATACAGCAAAAGGACTCATCTCCAGAGGTATAGTTAATTATTCTTTAGAAAAGGAAAAATCCATAGAAATGTAGCAAAGACCACTGTTTCCTCCTTCCATTTTAGTAGGAGTATGTCTGGGGCACATTGCTGGCCTACATTTCCCAGACTCTCTCAGAGTAAGACAAATGCCTTTGTTTGCTCAAAGGGAATGAAAGTATAAATGGTGAGCACCACTTCAGGGTAGGGGCTTTAAGAGGGAAGGTACTTTTCAACTAGTTGCAAATTTTAGTCAGACTCTAGTAGAGGGCAGTGATGCAAGTTGGAAGAAACTTAGATTCCTAAATCACTGAGTGGAGAAAAGCCATCTTGTAACCATCAACACCTGCCTTGGACACAAGAATTAAACTTCTATTGTGTTGAGCCATTATAGAGTTGGGGATATATTTGTTATAGCAGTTTAGTTTATAAGATGTTTTTTAAATAGCTAAGAAATAGTAACAGCAGGGATGAAAGAGAGTAACTGGGACAGACATAAAAACTTGGGTCAAAATGCAAACCATTACAAAATACCATCCCATAATAAAAATGACAACTCCACAGTTTCCTCAAGTGCTAACAATGAACTAACGGTTCACAAAGGCAGATTCATCATTCTGTTAGCAATACCAATGAGGACCTGGTTTCTGCAGGCTTAGTTTACACATCACGCTAAAGCACATATGACTGCAGTGTCTCATTGCAGAGAGCTGAAGAGTTCTTGACTTTGACAAAATAAACATTGTAAAATAAAGCACGTTGTTGTTGGTAAATTCAGTGTAGCTATTTTCTTTCCAAACTGCTTTGCAAAACACCTAAATATTATTTTCTGTTAACCTACTAGGAAAAGATGCAAAACAAATCCGCTGTCAGCAAGTGCCCATTCAGAGGTCAAGTTATTCATTCTGATGAAAACTGCATTTATCTGAAATGATCTCCGTGAGAAGAGAAAATTCTAAGAAGACCTTTCCGAGTAGTCAAAGCTTCCTCTCAAGTAGTGCCACTTTACTTAAGTGACGTGCCACGGCAATTCTCTAGTCCTAATTTCCTTCTTTGCCCTTTTCCTTCTCATGTCTCTCCTTGCAGCTATCAGTTCTTCCTTTTTTTCCCCCTTGTGTTTGCTTGCTAAGCACTTAATTGGGTGCAAATGTTAAGTACTAAGAGACAGAAGAACACTCAGACCTGGCATATTTTCCAGAGACAAGGACTGGAGATACTAAAACTACAGTCTGCCAAAACATGGGAAAGGCAGAGAGAAAGCATTGCTTCTATAATATTCGATGCCATTTGTCAAGGCTACTGTATATGGAGTTACTGAACTGGGGGGATACTGGGCAGGAAGCCCGTTAGGACACTCCCAATTCTAGGCTCCCGGCTCTGCAACAAACTCAGAGAAGCAGAATTGCTGTGTCCATTCAAGAAAAATGATTTTCAATTGTAAATAAATAAATTTTTATGAAGTTGAAAGAAGAGCTAGAGATGCTGGTATTAAGAAGAAAACATGTATTTTAAAAAACTGTTCTGGAGGTACTGATTTGCAGAGACACCAAAAGTACAATGTGCGGGATTAAGAGAATTGATAAGAAATACATGTAAGTAGGTACAAGAGAGCAAGCTAATTAGAATAAAATAAGGGCCACTGTTACCGGAGAGGACCCTGGTTTATGATAACAAAGGATAGCAGAAAAGAGAGAGATGGACATTGAAGGGGAATAGGCAAGTCTTGAAGGAAAGGGTGGGGTTGGAGGGAGTCATACAGGGGTTAAGTTGCCTTCACCAAAAAGCAACCCAGAGATCAGAAACGTCAGTATTTCTGCTCCAGATCTTATAGGAATATGTAAGTAATCAATTTCAGAATAATTCACAGGCTAAGTACGTGCTTGAGGACCACCTAGAACAGATGATTATGCCCACATGTGCTATCTGGGAAGAGACAAGAAAAGCAGGAAAATTGCAACAGAAAGCACAGGAAAAAAAAAAAAAAAACTCGGAGGAAGTCATAATAGAAACACTTGTTGGCTACCCTTAGCGACTAGAAGGTTATTTGAATGATCGGAATGTTGCCAGCAAGAACGGGCATTTTTACCTTCCATATGCCACAATCTGACTTAAATTGCCTGTTATTTTTATGTTGATTTTTTTCCATTTAACCATCTGGTAAGAGATCTAAAAAGAAAATTTCATAGACCTTGTCTTCTCCATGTATTAGATTGTCCCAAGATTGCTTGGGTATAGCAGACATAGGCTGAGGGTTTAGAGGTTTTGAAAAGGTATGTCAATCAAAATAATGTCTGGTGCACATCACTATTACTGTGGTTATTGCCTTGTTGTAATCCGGTTTTGTTTTGCTTTTTTTTTTTTTTTTTAAGTATTTCTTGTTCTCCTACTCGACTCTGAGCTCCATGAGGTCTGGAAGGCATCTTATTCTTATTCCCTCGGGTAGCCTAGTACCTGGTACAGACTTGCAACTCAATAAATGTTTGTTAACTGGGTGAATGAAGGTATCAATCTAGTTACCCAAGGATCTTATAGAAAATTGAACAAACACTTGTGTTAAAAACGTATGAGGATTTTCACTTCCAGGGAAATGGAGGAGATGTATTTTTCCTTATGCCTCTCACCAAGTACAACTAAAATACCTTTATCTTTGTTAGAGAACAAACTTAGTAAAATTCTGAAAAGTAGAAAGAAGATAGCCCAGAGAACTCAGAGACCCAAGGAAAGTTATGGTGGTGATTTCCAAGGATTTTTTTTCCCCCTTCATATATCCCAGACTTGGAACTGAAGAAGCCAGACGGCTGGTAATGTGAACAGGCACAGACAAATCAAGTCCCAACATAATCCTTTTGCTCTATCAAGCCAAAGGACCAGGAAGGGACAGCTTAACAATGTAGGAAACTTCTAGACAGTAACAGTTTTACTCTAGTCAAACACCACAGGAAACTATGTCCTGATCCACACCTAGGCCGGAAAAGGCTGAGTAGGGCACTGAGATTACACTCAGGCCAGGTCATAACTAAAACCACGCCCCACAGAGTTAACAAAGCTGACGGCTAACACAAATTCTTCCGTTTGTCTTGCAAAGCAACGGATAGAGGAACAGCTTGTTAGAACCCCTCTGCTTGTAAACTGGCTTGTATGCTTCCTTTAGTTTAGTTTTGTTTTTTCCTCTCTTTAATTGTATACCTTCCTGGTTTCACATAGCACAGTTATTTTACAGGAACGTAGAGTCAGCCCTTGTTCAGAGTGAGCTGGCTAAAGCTCCTTGGGACCACCAACCGTAAAACTGGGCCAGTGCAGGTGTCCAGTGAATGGCCTTCTGATGTTGGAGGGCCAGAAAACTCCACCCTCAGATCATGCTAATGCCTCCATTTTTGCTTATGCATGTCACCTAGATGCACTTGCACAGAACTCCAATTACCTTACCTTTCTCCTTGCCTCCCATAACCTTTCCCCATGCCTAAGACCACCCTCCCTTCTTATCCTATAAATATTCCAACAGCCTCACCTTCAGGGAGGCAGATCAAAGACGTGTTCACCCATCTCCTTGCTTGGCTGCCTTGTGAATAAACTTTTCTGGGATGCAGGCTTTGGCATCACAGCACGTGGCTTTCTGAACATGGGCTAAATGGACCTGGTTCGGAAACATAACGAAGCACTGCAATTCCCCTGCCAGAGTGGCATTAAGTAAGGTTGAATAGAAAGCCTGGACTTACATCTCCACCCGGCAGCAATAAAGTGACCATCCCTTTCCCCATTTGGGTGGTATCAGACAAATCTAAGAAGGAGTAAGGATTTTCATCACTGCCTAGTAGTAATGAGGCCACTCGCACCCCATCATATGCCCCTTTTGGTCAGTGGAGGCCATGTGGGGAGCAGTAACAAGACACTCCTGTCCCTACCAGCGGCGGGGGGGTATCAGTGGAGACTAGTGGAGAGCCTGCACTCCCAACCCCACCCAGAAGTAAAGAAGGTGGGAATGTAAAAGTGTGCAGCCACTAAAGAAAACAGTTTGACCATTTCTTTAAAACTCAACACACAACTACCATACGATGAAGCAACGGCACTCCTGGTCATTTATCTCATAGAAAGGAGAATTTATGTGCACATGTAATTTTTACTTTTTGCATATTTTAGCAGCTTTATTCATCACAACTAAAAACTGGAGATGATGCAGACACCCCTCAGTGAGTGAATTCAACATTCTGGTTTATATCCATACCATAGAATATTACTCAGTAATAAAAGGGAATGAACTACCGATATACAAAACAACGTGGGTGAATTTCCCAAAAATCATGCTTAGTAAAAAAGCCCATTCCAAAAAGTTACATACCACATGATTCCATTCACAAAGCATTCTTGAAATGACAAACATGGAAATAGGCAAAGATTAGTGATTTCCATTAGTTAAGGCGCGGGTGAGGGCAGAAAGAAAATTGTTGTGTCTACAAAAGGGCAGTGTGGGGGATCTTTGTGGTGATAAAAATGTTTTGTATTTTAAATGTATCAAAGTTACTATCTGGTCATGATACTGTACTATAGGTTTACAAGATGTCTCACTGTGGGAAACTGAGAAAAGGACACATAGGATCTCTCTGTGTTATTTCTTTGACCAGCATGTGAATCTATGATTATCTCTAAATAAAATGTTTAATGTAGGGGGCTGCCCTGGTGGCTCAGTGTTTGAGAGTCCGCCTGCCGATGCAGGGGACATGGGTTCGTGCCCCGGTCCGGGAAGATCCCACATGCCGCGGAGCGGCTAGGCCCGTGAGCCATGGTCACTGAGCCTGCGCGTCCGGAGCCTGTGCTCCGCAGCGGGAGAGGCCGCAGCAGTGAGAGGCCCGCCTACCGCAAAAAAAAAAAAAAGTTTAATGGAAAAGTTGTACTTTCTTACAGAGCAGAAACAATACATAAGACCAAGTTAACTACAAATGTAAGGGTCAATTTTTCATGGAGCCATGTATTCTTTTATATTCGTTGTGACTTCTACAAATCTAGGTATTTCTTTTAATACTATTTTGTCCTTCACCACACAGGATATGTCATTATGATTACTTTTGATATTTTTGTTTTACAAAAACTTTAAGATTAGTTTTAATATGCTCCCACTTTTCAAGAAAAAAAGATGAAGATTACATGTATAAAGTCTATATTAACTGGAAATGGAGCTATAATCAAGATTTATAGCTGTATCAGTACAGAAGCGTGACAAACAGTACAGAAGCATGACAAACAGTACGATATAAAATGCCAAAAATCTCTTGGCGTGAGCATTAAAATCTACTGTAAATCAATTTTTCAATCCAAGATACAACAGTTTTCAACTATTAAAATCTCTAGTTTATACCACTGTTAAGTGGTCTTCTGAATGAGAACTACTTTCTATTGAATTTTCTCATTAAGTTCATAGGGTCATGTGATTTTTTTCGACAGCTCCAGTCCTGGTTTAGGAAGCAAAAGTTATTGAAATTTTTACTCCAAATCTGACTCAGACCCAATGGTTAACTTTGAACAAGATAGAGTACATCTTTAGGATTTGCTTTTCCTGTCAGGTTTATAAGAATCACATGTTCAAAATTTCTTTAGTGTCTTTTAACCCTTTTATCCTTCTCTTGGCCAGGCTGATGAATAAACTGGAGAACTCCAGCCAGAATCATGGTCATGGTTGATGCAGCAACAACACAACAAGCAACCACCGGGAAAATTAAGACACAGCCATCATTCAAATGGAAGATGCATGCCTCCCTTTTCTAAAATCAATTGCTTTAAGGTCCCATAGAACCTGCTCACACAAAGGGACAGATACTCAGTGCCCATTTCTTCTGGGACTTTAGGAGGACATACAAGATATTCCTGGACTAATTTTTTCATCTGTTCACTTTTTCTTCTACAGGGGGAATGGAGAGAGAGAGGGGAGGGTTGGGTCTATAAAATATTACATTTTAACCCATTAGGTCTCTGACAAGAACATCTCTAAGATCATCAAAACAGGGGAACTGCCTTAGTGAAGAAATGTTTCACCTTACAAATACTCTGTAAGAAGTCTCAGATGATTGCCTACTGGGACTGTTAGGAAACAGTTTAGCAGATCCCTGGAATCTACAGATGTAGATTTAGGACTTTCCATGTTTGCGCCACACTTGACTGAAGAATATTGCTGACCATGAACTACCCAAGGCTCCCATAACCATGGTCTCTGCTCTGCTCTCCTTTCCCAAGGAAAGGAAAATAAGCAGAACTATCAAATGTTGGGAGCTCAAGATACTATCGGATGCCTAGCAAGGGTAATCTTTTTTAAAACTAGGAGACTTGAATTAGAATCAGCATTTCAAAGAACCAAACTAGACTTGGTAAGAAAGAAAGCTTGTAAGGACATATTTCTTCAGGAGGTAAGTATGCATCAACATCTAGGGGATGGAAGGAAGTAACTCCACCTCATGAGTTCTAATCTTGGGATGGAGACCAGGGGTACATTATTGAGACTATAAAAAGTGCTAAACTTCTTTAATTTCTTCATTTGTTTTTATAATGGGTATATACATATATGAGCGGTTGGGTGGGGAGTGCACACATGTGTTTCTACCACATTTAGTCAGGAAAATTGAAGTATAAATTATCATTATCTTAGAGTGGTGTTTCCAAAGAATATTTGAGGAATCATCTCATCACAATCACCTGGGGGACAAATTAGAAATCCAAGTTCCTAGGCCCTAGTCCAGATTCACTGAATAGAGCCTCTGAGGCCCAGAACCTGGGAATCTGCATTTTAAAGAAGCTACTGTAGTGATTGCTCTGTACACTAAAGCTTGACAAACAATGTCTTGGAGGTTATAACTTTTTTTAAATTTGAATTTTACTTTTATACAGCAGGTTCTTATTAGTTACTTTATACATGCCAGTGTATATATGTCAATCCCAGTCTCCCAATTCATCCCACCACCCACCCCCCGCTTTCCCCCCTTGGTGTCCATACATTTGTTCTCTACATCTGTGTCTCTATTTCTGCCTTGCAAATCGGTCATCTGTACCATTTTTCTGGATTCCACATATATGCGTAAATATGAGATATTTGTTTTCCTGTTTCTGACTTACTTTACTCTGTATGACAGTCTCTAGGTCCATCCATGTCTCTACAGATGACCCAATTTCATTCGTTTTTATGGATGAGTAATATTCCATTGTATATATGTACCACATCTTCTTTATCCATTCGTCTGTCGATGGGCATTTAGGTTGCTTCCATGACCTGGCTATTGTAAACAGTGCTGCAATGAACATTGGGGTGCATGTGTCTTTTTGAATTGTGGTTTTCTCTGGGTATATGCCCAGTAGTGGGATATCTGGGTCATGTGCTAATTCTATTTTTAGTTTTTTAAGGAACCTCCATACTGTTCTCCATAGTGGCTGTATCAATTTACATTCCCACCAACAGTGCAAGAGGGTTCCCTTTTCTCCACACCCTCTCCAGCATTTGTTGTTTGTAGATTTTCTGATGATGCCCATTCTAACTGGTGTGAGGTGATACCTCATTGTAGTTTTGATTTGCATTTCTCTAATAATTCGTGACGTTGCGCAGCTTTTCATGTGCCTCTTGGCCATCTGTATGACTTCTTTGGAGAAATGTCTATTTAGGTCTTCTGCCCATTTTTTGATTGGGTTGTTTGTGAGGTTACACCTTTTTTGCTGATTGCACTCAAGTTTCATCCATCAACCTTTGATGGCAAATACAGTCTTCACCTTCTAGGGAGACAGAGCTCTTGATTGATATTCTCCTACTAATACCGATTTCAAGAATATTTAAAATAAGTAGAACTACATTAAAATGTTTTAAATTTACAGCCTTCACACTCAAATCTTCCATAATTCTCTGTATGATTATTGAGTAAACGTCAGTGAAAATCTAGCAGAAAATTCCACTTTCTAGGGAGACATTTGTCTATAAACATTCTTTAAAGAAAACTTGGTTTTTCTTTAGCCTTTGCTTTGTGACTATACTAACTGACTTGTCTAGTTCAAGTTGCAAAATGATACACAAATTTCCTTCCTTCAATCGCATGATTTCTCAGACAACCTGACCATGTATAGCCAGCAAAAGTCTTCAAAAATGGGATAAGGAAACTCATTTGGATCAGGACATAGTTGAAGACCCAGGTTTGAAGGAAAGAAAAAACAATCACATTTGTGAACACCATGCTGTTCCTTCCACTTCTTATAGTAAGACAGGTGTGAATGCCCCAGAAACGTGACATGCAGGTCAAATTTCTCTTTATATAAATGGGATTTCAAATTACAGAAAGGCAATGTGGCTGTTGCAGAATATCATGTGTCCTACTCAACCTGCAATAGTTTAAGTTGTTTCTATTTACATTTTAAATTGTAGTGGCATTAAAAATTCAGACTGTCAAAAATTCAGTCTCAATTCAGTCAACTTCGAGGTCTGTTAGGGGAGAAAGAAAGGACGCTTGAAAAGTTCTCACCAGTGGTAAAGACTGAAAAGGGACAACACTTGACATGAGAAAATCTTCCAAGATACAAATCATCAGTGAACCCATAAGGACTGCCTCCAAAGGATTTGAATCGAAAGATTTCCATCTCAGAAATGTTTCCCATCTAACGTGTTAGTAGGGGTATGGTACATTCCTGTAAAGTAAGAAATATATAAAATTCAAAAATAGGGCTTCCCTGGTGGCGCAGTGGTTGGGAGTCCGCCTGCCGATGCAGGGGACACGGGTTCGTGCCCCGGTCCGGGAAGATCCCACATGCTGCGGAGCGGCTGGGCCCGTGAGCCATGGCTGCAGAGCCTGCGCGTCCGGAGCCTGTGCTCCACAACGCGAGAGGCCGCAACAGTGAGAGAGGCCCGCGTACCGCAAATAAATAAATAAATATAAATAAATAAATAAATGCACACAGTAAGTAAGCATAGTTGAGAACACAGGCAAGTAAGATGGCACTTTGGAAACATGAAGATCTTCTCTCTGTTCTTGGAATATAAAGGCACGTAGGCATGTGTCACATTTCTGATAAACAATACAGAAGTTAAGTCTTCCCCTGAACAATAGCACTTTACCATAAAGAGTAAATAACTGAGTTTTGAAAACAAGTTGAATTTATAGACTAGCCAGGCTGTCTTTATGAGTGTAAGAAAGTTTGAGAGATTAATGGAAGACTGAACTGTAGCTTCTCTAAACACTAAAATGCCTTTTTCATGAATGACATTACAAATGCAGTTGCTAGGTACAGATGAGGTGGTTTGATTTCCACGTGTAATAGTCTATAAAAGAGTTATGCAGATTTTTCCTTTTTGGCTTTATCTGTTAGGAATAGGGCAACTAAACCTCAGTCACCGAGTCTTGAGTGAGTGAGAATTTCTCCCATGAACACTAAAAATTATTTCAATAATTATATTCAGACAAGAAAAGACATGAACTTAAATGCCAAAGTGATTACCTTATTAACCACATCCAATCAAATAAAGCTGCCAATCCTTGTATATAATGTCTTTTATCTCATCACTTAAAATGATGAACATGGGATTTCATCTTTATAAACAAACAGTGGCATCGTGAGAAGGATCCATGTCATTCCAGGGCCCTAGATAGTAAAAAACCTTCCATGGATAAGTGCCTTAAAAGCAGGCCAGAGGCTGAGTGAAGTCTGACCCACTTACTAAGGTAGTAGAAATGTTACTGACCAACATTTAATGAGAAAGTGATTGTGGTTACACCAGTGGTCAAGTCCACTGCACAGACAAGTTTTAGCTCTGACAATCTGGTATGTTTTTCAATATGCCAAAATGCACTCTCATTGGTTTCTTATTTCACTTCTCCCCAGGGGACAGGGAAGCTTACAAGAAAAGCAATATTTATGCAGAAGAATTCAGGAGTGAAACTTCCAGGGAATGAACTATGTATGTTGGCCAGTGAAAAGGAAACTGTCTTCCCAAGATTCATGAATAATCCTTGTTTACCCCATAATAGCTATGAATTTATCAAATGCACACGCGCACACACACACACACACACACAAACAAATTTGCATGGATCATGACTGAGGAACCGAGTGCTGCCATCTTGCTGGAAAAATTAAATAATATGATTTGTGTTTCAAAACATTCTTTGATAGCCTAGAATTATCAAAATTAAGGATGGTAATAATCTGGTAATTAACAGCAATTTCTTTCATCACTACAGAAATGGCATGATACAAACAGCAGTGACCTATAATTTCTCTCACATGAGATTTGCATATATTATCACCATATTTGTAATTACCCCAGCAGTCACCCAAAATATCACTCATCGTTTGCTCCTAAGATGCCAGGGATGTTAAAGTAGACTGGATCCCCTTATTTTCCAGAGCTATCGAACAAAAGGTCATCGCAAAAGGGAAAGCTAAACACAATGTGACATGAACAGTAAAAAGGTAATTAGCACCATTATCTCTTTCTTGCCAACTCTTGGGTAATAGAAAAGTATGCGTGTGTATATACTTATGTATATAATTTTTAAAAGCTAATTTATGTTGCCTTTTGTTGTTTCTACTGTAATTAAAACTGGAATTAAATAGCAGAGGGTTATGAAGTTAAACAAAATAAACACTAACTGAATTCTAATGGAGAGTGATTCCTCTCTGGATCTATGCCTGAATCTTCCATCAGTGTGGAGGCAACTTATGAATGAACACCTTGCTGCCAAGGAACTTTTTATCTCAGCCTCTAGCAGTCAGATTTCTAACTTCTCTAAGGACACTCTACTCCCTGGCTTCTTATGAAGTAGCCATTCAATCTCTCTTGCTGTGGAATAACAGAGTACAGGACTACCATATCTTGAGTCACAACTTACAGCCTAATGTTACACATCCACGTTCTATTCACATTTCTAGAGCATCCATCCTACTACCATTAAAAGAAGATCAGCACCACCTCATTACATTGAAACTGAACATTGTAATAGGGAATAACATATGTGACTCCATATTAGATCTGTTTAAATTTTGTATTCTGTTGCAAAACTTGTTCTCCTCAATATTGAGGAGTATCAAAGAAAAGGGGGGAATTACAACTGAGCAGGGCCCTATGGGGCCTTCCCTGGACAGGCCTTCCCCCATATGCTTTAGCTCCTCTTTGAAGTACCTAGATAACAGTATTTGATGCACATTTCCTGAGTTGTTTTACAGATGTGAAACACCGTCTACCCACCACCACCAAATGGAAGATGTTAACTACTTGATGACCATGAGCACACAGCCCCAGGCTTCCTGAAGCCTAAGGACTGATCATGTTAACCCTTGTGACACTGACACTGCCCTGTTACCTGACCACCAACCAATCAGAAAATTGTGCAGGAGCTGATCACACACCCTGAGGAACCACCACCCACCCTAACCTGTCTTTTAAAAATGCTTGGCTGAAGCCCTTCAGGGAGCTTGGGTTTTTTAGAGCATGAGCCACCCCTCTCTTTCCATGGCCCTGAAGTAAACCCTTCTCTGCTCCAAACTCCCAGCATCAGGCACATGAACTTACACTAACAACATCATGTTATGTGAAGCCCCTTCACGTAGGTTTCTATCACCTTTGATAGCACACATGAATCCAACAGGGCAGCATGGGTGTTACATGCCCACTCCAGAGGCAAGGCAGCCTGAATCTCAACCTACATGGTCTGCCTAACCCAAGACAGTCAGCGAGGGGTGGACTTTGGATATTTCATGGTTTTTATTTGTCCACCATATTTATGTCATCAAAAATTGAGTTAGAAAAAGAAATTTGACTGGATAAGATCCTTTATCATGATGACGATAATGACTTTCCACACGATAAAAACACAGATGTCACTATTTACAGAAAGTTAATGAAAGACAAGATTTCAAAAACTAAGGTGTTATTTACCTTAATTTTGTTTACTCATATACCTAAGGTAATAAACATAGAACATAATGTGTTTCTTTGGTTGCCTGATTGGTTCACTTTTTAAAAAACAAATAGTTTAGATGGCAAAACAAACCAAACAATATAAAAAAGCTAAACAAAGGAAAATAAGTCTTCTATCCTCATTCCCACTCTCATCAGAGCAACGCATCTTCTAGTTACATATCCCAACAGAATAAGATCATACACACACACACTACCTGAATGTATGAAGGGCATCATTTTATTTCAAACAAAAGGTAGCACACTACACACTGTTTTCTTCACCTTGTTTTTCACAAAGCAATAGAGCCTAGATAGTTTTCACTTTAGTATATTAACCTGCTTCTTTCTCTTAAGCTCTACAAGGTTTCTATTTTACGGCTGTACCATGTTTTATTGAAACTGTACCTAACAAAGGAAAATTTGTGGTACTTCTGCCATTGTGCTATTACAAATAATGCATCAATACATATCTTTATGTAGACATTTTTGTGTAAGTATGCGGATACCCTGGAATTATGGTAGTTAATTATATATATTTAAAATATCAGTGTTCATAAGTATGCAAACCCAAAGAACTTTGACCTTGCAATACAGCCTTTATTTATTGAGACTTCTTGAAATTGATAAGAAATGTAGTATAAAAGAAAATAAGTCAAATTCCTATAAACAGAGAGAACAGTGGTTGCCAGGGGCTGGAGGTGAGGGAAGGGAGAGATATTGATCAAAGAATACAAGTTCCCAGTTACAAGATAAAGTCCTGGGGATCCTCAGGTGCAGCATGGTGACTATATAGTTAATAATAGCATATTGTACACTTGAAATCAGAGAGTAGACCTTAAGCGTTCATACCACACACACCAAAGAAATGTAACTATGTGAGGTGATGGATGTGTTTACTTCATAGTAGTAATCATTTCACTTGTATTATATGTATGACAGACCATCACGTTGTACACTTGAAATATATACAATTTTATTTGTCAATTATTTACCAATAGAGCTGGAGAATAAAAGAAAGGAAAAGAAAGAAAAAATTCTCAGGGAGAAATGAGTTTCAGGATTTTAATAGCTTAAGTGTAACCTGTCATTTTCTAATTTCACTTTTTACTTTCTTCCTATTTCCATTTAATATTTGAAAAACAATGATGTTGGAGAAAAAGTTTATCGCTTGTTTCATATACATACATATAAAATTTCTAATTGTGTCTATTAAACATTAATAAAAAACCCACATGGGGCTTCCCTGGTGGCGCAGTGGTTGGGGTTCCGCCTGCCGATGCGGGTGACGCGGGCTCGTGCCCCGGTCCGGGAAGATCCCGCATGCCGCGGAGCGGCTGGGCCCGTGGGCCGTGGCCGCTGGGCCTGCACGTCCGGAGCCTGTGCTCCACGGCAGGGGAGGCCACGGCAGTGAGAGGCCCATGTACCGAAAAAAAAACCAAAACCCACAAAATTACCATATAAACTTTGTTTTGATGTAAAAAATTATGTATATATGATTAGTAAATTCATTTTTTTAAAAAGTAGAACCTTCCTCTCTCACAGACACAGCTCTGATTGGACCTTCTCCAAAAAATAACCACTGCAAGATTCTTATAAATCCTTCTAGGTAAAATCTAGGGGATGGGGGGGGAGTAAACATAGACAAATAATCTATATATGTGTATATGTATAAATGTACGTATTTTCACACACAATATAAAAGTATGTATATTATTCATAATTTTCGGTATCTTATGTTTCCATTTAATGATGTACTTTGAAGATATTTACATACCCGCACATACAGATCTACTTCCTTTTTAAAAGAAGTATCTGGTACACCTTTACATGAATAGTGAAGCATAATTCATTCATGCAGTTCCCTCTGAAGGACACTTTAATTGTATCAGTCTTATTGATACTCTAAACAGTCCTTCAATGAACAATGTTCACTGGGATAATTTTTGTAAATATATCCATAGGGTAAATTTTGTATCAATGTACATTTTTATTTTTAATATATACGTTTTTATCTACATATACTCCTGACAATGAAACATGAACCTGCACATTTCTCCAAATCCTCACTAGTACTTGGTATCATCAAATTTTGCATTTTTTTGCAAAGGAAAAAAATGACATTTTATTCTTGTTTAGATGTGCAATTAATCCTGAATGAGTGTGAGATTCACATGTCCCCCCTGCCCCCGACACCAAGCTGCCAGTTCAAACCTCTCACCAGTTTCTATTGGGTTGAATTTGATGTCCTGCTTAGCAAGTACTTTGTCCCTTCTTCCTTCCACAGTCACTTCTTTTCTAACTTCTTTCCATTTGGAATTTACGTTGGTATAGGAGTGAGGAAGGAATGTTGCTCCATTCTCCTCTATCTACACAAGCACTTAATGCTTTCCAACCAAACCATTGAGTAATATCCTTTTTTCCTGAAGATCTGCAGTGGCACCTGTATTGCAAACTATATCCCCATACATATTTGGAACTACATCTGACCTCTCCATCATAGACATTCCTAGTATCCATGACATTCCTAACCAATGCTTCTCAACTCCCTGAGGTTAGGCCTAAGGACTTCATTTCCAGGCTGAGACGGGGAGAATAACTATGTGCCATTCTTCAGACTTGCTCATCCTGCTGTGAAGACTGAAGAAAAGCTCTATTTTGCAACTAATGCTGCTAGAACCTACCGGAGTCCACATGAGATTGGGTCCCTGAGAGAAGCCTACCGCTGAGACACCTGCTGCTCCACTGACCAAAAACAAACTTAGAGCACGAGCAAAGAGAGAAATCTCATTGTGTAAGGGCCTAGGATTACAGGTTGTTTTTTTATTTGTTTGTTTTGTTTTTTTAACCTAGCCTATTCCAGTTAATGCACTCTGATTTTCCTTGGTTTATCTATTTCTTCCATGTGGTCAAATACATAGTTGTAGTCATTTTTTTTGAAGTATCTCTCAGGTTATTCTCCTCTATTTTCTTCTCAGAATTTTTCTAGCTGGTCTTATTATACTTCTCAAGATAAATTTTAGCATTGTTTCAGGTTCTGAAAAATCACTAGCGATATTTTCATAGGGATTAGATGGATGTATAGATTCCTTTAGACAAAGTTGGCACTCTTAATAGAGGTTCAAAGCAGTTTTCCACATAGCTCTTCACAATTTTTGTTATGTTTACATAGTAATATTTTAACTTTTAGGTTGCTTTTAGAAATGAGATCTTTCAGCTATATTTTCTAACTAATTATTGTTTATATAGCAGAAAGCAATTGATTTTTAGATTGATTTTTAGAACTGTTAATTTACTGATTTCTCTTAATCTTATAAATATTTCCCCACTCAATTGTTTCAGTGTGTTCCATGTAAATAACAGCTCTGCAAATAATTATTTCTTTTCTCTTCATTTCAAATATTTTACACCCTATTTCTCTTATCTAACAATATTAGCTACTATTTTTCAGAACAGTGGTGGAAAATAGTGTCACTGGAAACAAACTCAAAGCAAAGACAGACAAAATTGGAAAACACAGGGAAAGAAGAAGCAAAGGAAATCCACATATGAAACAAAAAATGTGAGCTTGGGAAGTCATAGAAAAGACAAGGACTTGATTTAAAACTAGAGGAAACAGGCTTCATACTCATGAATTTTTCAGGTAATGGTTTATTTTTAATTGACACACACTGACAAAGAAGAGGTAAAAAGGTGCCAAAAGCTAGAGTCAATACAACGCAAAAGGATATACTCAGCCCTGTTACTGTTAAAGCATATCTAATGAACTGTCTTTTAAAAAATTCCATTTAACTCATGTGACCCACTTTACTTAACAATGTGTTTTGATTTTTTTCTCTCCTTAGTTTCTGACTCTCCTGGTCTGTGTCTCCTTCCTTCTTTGTCCATCTCCCTCTCCTTTTGCTTTCTCTATGAATTTTGGTGCTACTTCTACTTGCCTCCAATTAGCAGCTGTTTCTTTAACATTATGCCTTTTTGGGGAAAAAAAGAGTCCTGCTTTTTTTTTCCCCCCTAATGCTTCCATTTTGAAACTTTCAATAATGTGGTTTTAGGCAGACTATACTCCCAGATTTGCCCTTGCATCGTGATAGAGAGCATTTCAGCCCTAGCCAGTGGTGTGCCCATGGAAACTGGGAGTCATTGTATCCTAGGAAACTACGGCAACCAACAGAGACAAACTGAAAACAGGCCCATTGTCATTATTTTTTTTGAACAAGTAAAAGATGTGAGTATTCTCCACAATGAATCCAACTGCCATTTGCCAAAAAGAAGATGCAATTCAAGTCAGCCCCAATAATTAGAACAATGAAGTATCTGAAAGTGTATATATATGATTTTATCCCTAATGCTTTATAGCAATCAACACTTAAGTTGGTTCCTAAAATAACCAAGATTATTAAACAGATATGATCAGCTGTTATGAGCAACCTCTAACACAGTGTTATTAAATACACTGCACCCTCCAATGTTTTAGCTGTTTATCGATATACACAGATAAGTGGTTGTTAGTGTAGCACAAAGATGTCCAGAGATAATTCTGGTTTCTTCTGTGGCTCTATATATCTAAAATTATTTGAACAGTGAATTTACATTCTTACCACTCAGTTTTGGCCTCTCCGCATGCATTCAACATTTAGCCCCCAATTTTATTTACAATCTTCCTCAGACTCAATAGTTTAGCTGTCTAATCAAACCAAGTTAATGAGAAGCCATATAGGTCATCCATGTAGACATAGCATCTATTATTTTGACAAATGAGTTTATAGCATGAAAGCAGAACTCCCACTGCATTGCAGTTTGTCTGAGTTCATTTATTTTGCATATCACAGAAACTTTGCCTCTAAAACTTCTCTCCCCAAGAAAATCTGGGTCATACATTTCCTTTTGCCTTACAGAGCTGGGAGAAATGCTTACAAGAGCCTCCCTGTGTGTGTGTGTGCGTGTACACATGCGTATTAATGCTTTTAACCTTACATTTTTTCTTTACATGTCATGTGACATTTATTAAGCTCTAGCGGCTCCTGGAAAACAAAGATGAGAGAAGAGTCTAGAGTATTATGGTGGCGCTTTGTAAACTGAAGGGTAGACTCCCAAAAGTAGTGCTACACAAAGGGAAAAATCAGTAAGATCCTTAGTAGAAGCCAATGATAGTAAACAGCTATTATGTGTAGAAGCTCATGCATTTGATAAAATCAGGTCTATTCCTTGGTTAGAGCAGAAAATCAGAAAAGTTGAACATATGAGGATTTTTAACTTAAATTTTTAAAAAGTAATTCACAAATATTAATATGAGACCAAAGCCTTTCCTTTGATAACGAGCCCACTGATTAGAGTTCCCTATCTTCTACCTTGGAATAATTACATTACCTATAATCTCAAGTTTTAGTTCTTTAAGGAACATTGAAAAACTTAATACCCTTGTAAAATGGTGTTAAGTATAAAATCTTTATAGATTTTTATTAGTTTCAACCTTTCACAATTTTCTTGCCAATATCTATTTTGGCAGCATTATTTATTAGCAATTTTCCTTTCCAAAATTATATTTCATAGAAAATATTGTCTTTATTTCCAAACATTTGTATTGGTTTACATAATATTCCATTAAATTACATAAGTTTAATCACAAACAACTAGAATAAACAGGTTTGGGAGCAAGCACAATTGATCATTAATAATCAGGAGGGAGCAGAATTATGCAGACACACTAGGGAGTAGCCTACTATACATGAACACTCAGAGTAGCATGAAAAATAGTGTATGTTTTAGAGTGGAAATCAAAAGGTGTGAGTTGTGCTGACACTAGTAAAAAAAAAAAATTCTATTGCACACACTCAATTTGAGGGTGGGAGGCTGTATAGGTGGTACCTCAGTGGTGCACAGGTTCCCATGTGAATGCAGGGACTGGGCCAGAAGTTTTGCACATCAACCTGTTCTCCAGTTGATGCTTAATAAGCTTAGGAGACCATCATAAACACAAAGTAGGTAGTCCACAGATGTTGTGTGTTCACAAACACCAAAATCTGTTTTACTCAGGTGTAGCTCAATAAGGACAAAATAAAGAATTGGGTCTATTCAAATAAAGTACAAGCCATGAAAGAAGAAATAATATTCTGAAGATTCAAAAGGAAAAAAGTGTCTTTGAAAAAATGGTCTGTATCATGGAGATAAAAATTTCTAAAAACTGTCTGGCTCACAATAATGCAAAATAAAGCTGAGGATAAAACTTTAAGAGATATAACAGATACATGAAAAAAGAATGCTTTGAGTATGTGGTGAGCTGGGCTCTGAGGCTGCCTGGGCAGCCCTTGGTGGGGGGCAGAGAGCTGGGCACAGGCAATATGGTCCTGGCGCCCTATGAGGAGATGGTAGGAATGGGCCTAAAAAAATTTTTTTTAACAAATGCTTTTAATTAAAGTATTTTTAAGTTTTTTTAAAAAAGGATATTTTCCTAAGGAACTAATGCCTTAAAAGAAAAACATTGAAGTTCACTTTGGAGTCAACAAATAGGAAAAGAGCTTGTGAAAATTCAAATCTGAAACATAAAAGGAAAACCCCAATTATGTTTCCCAAATTCAGAAGAAAATAATAGGAAAAAAGTTTATAGACATAAAAGACAGAGAAATAAAAATAACTGGATAATTTGGGTTCCTAGAGAATAGAAGGGAATGAGTGGAACAAAAATATTCACAGATATAATAGAAGAAAATTTCCTGAGCTAACTAAAAGATCTGTGTAGGCAAAGTGAATGGCTCACTGCATCTCTGGGGAAAATTGTGTTCATACATATTGGTTTTGCCCTTCTCCACCTTATCCTACTCCTTTTTTATTTACCTAAAAAGAAAAAACAAAGCAACACTGCATATCATTTCTAGTATTATCTCATATAATGCTAAAAGTACTAGCCAATGAAATTAGAAACTAAGGTAAAGGAAATTATAGCCTTTATAATAATAATATAAAATTAGTAGTATTCTCAGATATGATGTATCCTTGAAAAACTCATAGAATTAACCACCATCATCATAGTAAAATATTAGAACAAGTGACTGATTAAAAATATAACACTAAAGTCAGACTGCTTTTTCAAATCCAAACTCTGTTATATACTTATCTCTAACATCAGACAATTTAATCTTTTCAAACTTTCGTTTCTTTATATGCAAAATAGATCTAAATTTGTACCCAACTCAAGAGTATTGTCAGAATTAAATTATATAATTGTACAAAATTTCTTGCCATAGTATTTCACACCTGAGTAGAGTTCAGTATGTTAGCTCTTACTAATATTAATAATTTCCTATATGCCAACAATAAATAGGTGGAAAATATGGGGGGAATATTGTTAATAAGTAACAAAAAAATACATATATAAAAATATTAAAGTTTTGCTGAAAGGCATAGAAGAAAGTGGAATAAATGTTGCATACTCCTGAAAAGACATTGTTTTAAAATGTTATTTTCTCACTAAACTGCTGTAAAGTTTAACAGAATCACAATTCCAATGGGAACTTCTGAAGAAGATGAAAGATAATATTCATGATCATCTAGAAAAAAGAAATGCAAAAATAAACTAGAGCTTTTTTTAAAGATGAGAAATGAGGGGGAAATTATCCCATTGGTTAAAACATATTATAAAGCTAAAGTAATTAAAACTCAGTGACACAGTAAAAAAAAAAAAAAAAGAAGACATATCGATAGATCAGAATGGAAAACCAATAAACAGGTCAAAAGTATATATATCAAAGTACTATTTCAAATAAAAAGAGAAAATGACAGATTATTTAATAAGTTATGCTCTAAAAAGCTGTCTATTTGGAGAAAAAAAGATTATTTACTTTAAATCTTACCCTAGAGTAAATTCCAGATAGTTTAACAATCTAAATATGAAAAGAGAACTATGAAATATTTTTAAACATACAGATATTTATATAATATTTGGTGACAAAGTATTTTTTTCTTTCCAAAAATGTGACCATAAGCAGAAATCTTTAAGGAAAAAAATGAACTGATTTGACTATGCACAAACTAAATACACACACACACACACACACACACACACACACAGAGTTTCATTTCCACTTAGAATGTAGAAAGCTGTACGTGAACATCACTCCCAACTAAACAGTGAGAAAAAAACAGATAATCTACAAACCAGTAACTTTTCTGGAGCTGAACATGTTAGGCAAACAAATGAACAAAAAGTTCCAAAGAGTAGCTAGCCCTTCCTAGGAGAGGCAAAACATATCAACTGTTTCAGCTTTGACAGAGTAAGAAATAGCCAGCATACAAGCAGGTGAGAAGAAATCATCTGATATTGCTAAAAATTCATAAAGGCCAACTATGGGCTAGAATTCAAGAGGAAATAGCTGGAAACTCCAGACTCATGGGAAGCTGCATTCTCTGGCTAGCTCCTTTCCCACAAAGAAGCCTGGATGCAGGGCGGGGGAGACAAAAGAACTCCGACCACCAGTGTGAGGCCAGCCTGTGGGAGGTGATCCACAGTTGCTGGGGGAGAGGCACAGAATATTACCTACTTCCCCTGTCCCTTTTCTCCTAAGAACTGAATGCTGGCAGAGGGCACAAACCTTTGTCCCTCCCATCCTCAGGGCCCAGGCAGTCATCCACTGCTTTCCAGGAGGGTCAGGAAGCCCTTCTTCCCACAGGATATTGCCAAGAATCTATTGCCATTGGACAAGGCATAGAAGCAAAATGATCTGCCCTGGGGGAGGCACAGAGAACTCAACTCCCTCCTTACCACTGTCACATGTACCCACCCTGGCCTTTTATGTTCACATAACATAAAATTAACCATTTTAATGTATACAGTTCAGTGGCATTCAGCATATTTACAATGTTCTGCAGAAATCACCCTTATCTTATTCCAGAACATCTTCATCAACCTCCCAAAAAAGCTCTGTACCCATTAAGCAGTCACTCTCCATCACCCTAGCCACCATTAATCTGCTTTCTGTCTCTTTGGATTTATCTATTCTTGGTATTTTATACAAATGGAATCTTACACTATGTAGCCTTTTTTGTGTCTGTCTTCCTTTACTTAGCCTAATGTTTTCAAGGTTCATCCACATTGTAGTATGCATCAGTACTTCATTCCTTTTTATGGCTGAATAATATTCCAACGTAGAGATATACCACATTTTGTTTCTCCATTCACCAGTTGATGAACAATTGGATTATTTCTCCCTTTTTGACCTCAGCAATTTAGCACTAGCCATTGCACTATCTGGAATACTCTTCTCCAAGATCACTACAAAGCCAGCTCCTTGTCATTCAGGTCTCAGCATAGATGTTTTCTCTTTAAAGGAGTCTTTCCTGATCACCTTTCCAATACAGCTTCCCAATCATTTGTTGTCCCAATCTCAACATAGCACTTCTCGCCATCTAAGATTACTTTGCATGCATTTCAGTTCCCCCTTCCGACTGGAATTATATCCTTACCTCACGTAAGAAGGGAACTTTCTGTCTTGTTTTACTCTGACACCCCC
This sequence comes from Delphinus delphis, assembly GCF_949987515.2. Classification (NCBI taxonomy): domain Eukaryota; kingdom Metazoa; phylum Chordata; class Mammalia; order Artiodactyla; family Delphinidae; genus Delphinus; species Delphinus delphis. The sequence continues at coordinate 77,432,729 of NC_082685.1, forward strand.
ATCCCTTGAACAGTCCCTGGTACATAGTAGGCATTTCATGAATATCTACTACATGAATGAAAAAATAAACACGATAAAATACACAATGTGTTTTGCCTATCAGCCTGCCAAAAATCTAAAGAACACAGTGGAACATAAAGAAAAGAGCAGTGCCATACTGCTGGAGAGAAGTCAAAATGACAAACTTTCTTGAGGGCAATTTGGCAATAAGTATTTAAAAGCTGAAAACTGCACATTCTTCCGTGCCAGCCATCAATTTCTGTATATTTATACTGAAGAACAAGATTTCAAAGATGTGAACTGAAGGATATTTTGCAGCATTTTAAAAATAGCAAGATGAAGAATATCTATAATACCCAGCCATAGGAAACTAGTCCTGCTACAGGGCATCAGTACAAGGAACTCTACTGGCCATTAAAAGAGATGATATGTGTATGTATTTATTGGTGTGAAAATACATTCATGAATTTTTGTCAATTAAGAAAGCTGGTTACAAAAAAGTATAGAGAGAAGGATCTAATATACGTAAAAATTATGTATATGGTAATGAGAAAGGGAAAGTAAGAGACCAAAATGATCAAAGTTATCATTGGGCTATGTGATGGTAAGCAGGTTTGTTCTTTTAGCTCAGTTTTTGTTCTTAAATCTTCTAAAAGTTTTATTATGATTGTAAAAACAAATGTCAATAAATAGGAATAACCTCAGGTGTATAATTCTTCTCTTGGAGACATGAATCAGAAGGCATTTATCTGGGCATGTATATAATTTAAGCAAACACCAAATTGTGTAGGAATTTTCTGAATTTCAGAATATTTAGAGTCTCTGTATTGACGCTCACCATTATTAGCGCCCTAAGTACGATGAATCATTTTTCCTCTTAAAATTTTCCAGTTCTAAGGGGGTGGGGGAGGGATGGACTGGGAGTCTGGGATTAGCAGATGCAAACTAGTATATATAGAATGGATAAACAACAAGGTCCTACCGTATAGCATAGGGAACTATACAATATCCTGTGATAAACCATAATGGAAAAGAATATAAAAAAGAATGTATATGTGTGTGTGTGTGTGTGTGTGTAACTGAATCACTTTGACAACATTGTAAATCAACTATACTTCAATTAAACAAAACAAAGAAAAATTTTCCAATTCTAATAACAGCACATTATAACAAACTTTCCCACATTACACACAATTCCCTTATTGTCCAAAACCTTTGAATGTTATAAAGTCTGCTCATGATTTCACACCTCAGGGATCCTTTTGGATTCAGTCACTAAGCCACAGATACACAGAGCATATGCAAGGCATTATGCCTATCCTGTGTCCAGGCCAAACTCAAGTTAAAACTTTCTTTGGTAGACTAGAGTCTTACTTTCTGCTACACTTCACAGAAGGAAGGTACATGAATACCCTTGCAAAACAAAACTCTAGAAGCCTGAAAGAGTTCAGCAGCTTGCAAAGACCTATCTTTACCTCAGGGTGTAGTTTCAAAGGAAGAAGAGCAGCTCAAACCACAGTGTCCAGCTGGACCAGGTCTAGACAAGTCTTAGTGTTTACAAGGTCAAAACAAGTTGACAAGGTTAAGTGTATGGGGGCGGAAGGGGAGGCAGCAGGCTAAAGGACCTAAGGAACTTGACCATTCTGAGCCACCAGGTTAGGACACTGGGAAAGAAGCCAAGACTGAAGCCTGGGTACAAAGTACACATGAACTCTGGGACAGGAAAAGTCTATGGCCTGAGGCACATCGCAGGCAAGGAAAGGGGATGGGTTCATCTTTGGTCAGCGGAGGAAGGGAGGGAGTCATAAGTGATTTCTCCCAGTAGGGGCAAAGGAAGGCAAACATTGACACTGTTAAATGACATAAAGGTATATAAAAACAGATCCCTGACCAGGTAATCACAGTCTAATTAGAAAAGAAAGACATACGCAGCAGAAATTTAAAACCTTACACGTAGTGAAAATGGGGTGAGATGCATTTTGATTTGGCAAGGAAGATTAGGGGGGCAAGTCTTGAAGGCTGAATGCAGTATGTATATTTTATCCTATAGATTTGGGGGAACCATTGAAGATTTTGAGCATGGGAGTGACTTCACAAATGTAACGTTTTAAAGGGATGGGTCTGATTGTACTGGGTATGGAGAGAAAGATGTTTTGTTTTTTTTTGTTTGTTTTGTTTTGTTTTGCGATATGCGGGCCTCTCACTGTTGTGGCCTCTCCCGTTGCGGAGCACAGGCTCCAGACGCGCAGGCTCGGCAGCCATGGCTTACGGGCCCAGCCGCTCCGCGGCATGTGGGATCCTCCCGGACCGGGGCATGAACCCGTGTCCCCCGCATCGGCAGGCGGACTCTCAACCACTGGGGAAGCCACCAGGGAAGGCCACCAGGGAAGCCCTAAAAGATGTATTTTTTAAGCACAATTTCTCTTTCCCCCTTTTGGGCTTTTCTATCTTTCCTTTGGTGTTTTGAGATTCCAGGCTCTGCCCTTTCATATGCATAGCATTCCAGCATCATAGGGCCTTGATGTTCCAGAAAAGAATACAGTAATAAAAGCTGCAGGTGTGATGACAGCAGTAACAAGTATTTTGTAACCAAGCAGAGCCATGGTTGAAAACAAACTTCAAATTTATTTAGGGATTTGCTAGAGGTAGACAGAACCTGTGACTCTTCACATCTCATTTTCAAAGTTCAGGGACCCTAGCCACTAATGAGCAAATGCCCAGAAGTAACCTTAAAACATTTTACCCCTTGTTGTAAGAATAAGGGAAGCCAGAGAATCACAAGAAAGATTCTCTGCAGTGACACTAACCCAAATGTGAGTTAACTACATCTCATTAGGATATTTCTCTAGAGAACCAAGCAATAGACCTCACAAAATGTAATGTCACTGGCCATCTTCTGTACCACTTGAGTCTCTTGAGAATATATTTTATTTATTTAGTTAGTTAGTTAGTTAGTTTTGGCTGCCTTGGGTCTTCATTACTGTGCCTGGGCTTTCTCTAGCTACGACAAGCAGGGGCTACTCTTTGTTGCGGTGCGCAGGTCTCTCATCACGGTGGCTTCTCTTGTTGCACAGCACGGGCTCTAGGCGCGTGGGCTTCAGTAGTTGTGGCTCGTGGGCTCTAGAGCGCAGGCTCGCTAGTTGTGGTGCACGGGCTTAGTTGGTCCGCGGCATGTGGGATCTTCCCGGACCAGGGCTCGAACCCGTGTCCCCTGCATTGGCAGGCAGATTCTTAACCACTGCGCCACCAGGGAAGCCCAGAATATTTTTATTAAAAACAAACATACATATCCTCCCTCCCAGCATTGTATGTTGCATCTGATGGTCAGCTGCTGGAATTCCCAGCAGTCTCCGATGTCTTTCTCTCTGGGATTCTGTCCATCTTCCCTTTTATTTCAAGTATCTTTCAGACTCCTAGACTTGTTCTGTCCTATGCCTATGACACTGCAGGGTCTCAGTGTTCCAAGAAGTAGTAACAATACTGTCAGGATGACAATAGAAACAGTCATCAGTAATGACAACTGTTCTGTACACACACTATCACTACACATCACTAATTGCAACATGATTGCAAAGCTCTGGGGCTTGAAGGAGGAAAGAGGATGAGGTCATCCAGAGCATTCATCAGTCTCTCTAACTGCTAGTGTGCAATTCCAAGGTTTCCAATAGAAGCCCTATTTTCAGGATTTTATAACTTGGCACTTGTGATCCACTGTCGACTTAAACTTGAAAGGCCCCAGGCACAGGAACATAATCAGCTCATTCTGAGTTATATTAAAAAAAAAAACAGAGCACCAAACATAAACTCCAATCGTTCATAAACGGCACTGTTTAAAAGTGACATTTTACAAGTGACTATTCCTCAGGTGACCATTCTGCCATCAGTGCCATGGCTATCACCATTCATCACCCACAGAATTCTGGAAAGCAGGAGCCACACACACTGGCAAATCACCTCTTGGGCTGTTGGGGAGAACATGTGATTTCAGGCCAGATCTCCACTGTTTCAGGCACATGAGGATTATCTACTATGTATAAAGGATTTTATTACTATCTAATTTTTCAAAATGCGTATTTGTACCAGCAATCTGATTTCAAATGCATTTTTCAGGGGTTTCAGCACTTTTCTTCCCTCATCAGTGCTGGTCCCCTGGTGATGACTGGAGGCCACAATTAATCAACCAGCTGCCCTTGGCTAGCCTCTGCTCGGGGTGTTCAAAGCCCGTCAGACGATTCTCCACATGTCGTTATCATCGCTAAGCAACAACTGGCTAGAACTGACCCTGCCTGAGTGAAGCGAATGGCATATCAGAATCTTACAGAAAAGCATTGTCGTGCAGAGACCTAGCCAACCACCTGAGGAAAGAAAAAAAATAATAAAGCCATGCTCATGAAAATAATGACAGTAGGGTCTATTTCAGGATACACATGTGGAAAAGAAAGTCTGCAATTCCCCACTACCAGGTACCAGTCAAGCTGACCGGGGTACATTTTCTTAGCCTACACACATTTACTGGTCATTTTACACCCAGGCAGAATTGTGAAAAATCAGGACAGAATTCCCATCTAAAGGGGTTCATAATGTAGTTATAAAGATACTACTATACAGGAAATAATCCATGAAACATCAAGATAATTATTAAATGTTAATTTGTGAGAGTGGAGAGGAAAGATGCGCAAGGCTGGAATAGTGAGGGAGGCCTGGATGAAAGGTGGGATTCTGATGCATGGAGCAAGGAGCAGACACTTTCCAAATGAGAGCTGCCTGCTTAGAAAAGGTAAGAGATGAGTATGTGTGGGGTGGAGGTGTAGCTTTCACTCCACGGAGCACCTAAGTGAAGCACCTGGATGTCACTGTCACACAGTCAAAGGGCTGCTGCATTCTGACATCCGAAAGCCGGTTAGAAATGGAGACACTCGGGCCCTGTCCCAGACGTAACGAATCTGTATCTGCATTTGTACAAAATCCACAGGGCATCCTTACACACATTCAAGTCTGCTAAGGGTCCCTATGGACCACTGAGAACAACTGGGAAGTGTGGAGTGGGAGTGGGTGGGTGCACGTGGGAGGAGACAGGAGAGCTGAATTCACCACCCAGTTCATTCACTTATTTGCAGAGAGAACTTGGAAAATCATTTAACTTGATAGGGCCTCAGTTTCCTCATCAACAGAGTAAGATTGACTAGAAATGTTCATCAGAATTCCATAACAGAAGAATGCTGACTGTCCATCAGTCTTACATGAAGCCTGAATGTGGAAGACAGTTCCAAGTCAAGCGCCCACTCATCCCACATAAAACGCACCGTGACACCAAAATCAGAGGGCTGTGTATTAATGCTGCAAAGTACTATTTTTGCTGATTTTTGAGGAAACATCTTGGAATTCTGTTAATCAGAGAGAAGCAGATATAGAAGAAACAGTAGGGAAAATGCCAGGCAGTACTTCCGTTCTACGTTAGGGTACTTCCAGCCATATTTTCCACCTGGGGTTATATATCAACTTTGTTATCCACTTCAGATAGACAAATATTTATTGAGTTATTATTTTGCCTAGAACAAACCCATGTTCTAGAAAAGAGTTAACCTAAATATTAAATATAAACATAAACACAGATACACATGTGTTTTAGAATGTGGCTGTCCCGGGGGGAAGGACATTAGGAAACCCACACGTATTGAGCATATACCAAGAGCCAGGTTTGGTACTTAACACTTTCCATGAATTATCTCATTTAGTTTACCAGCAGCCCTACAGGAAAGTGCTATTATCACCATTTTAAAAGAAGGACACAAAACCAGAAGTTACTTTTCCCAACATCACACAGAGAGAAAGTGATGGAGACACCCTTGGATCCCAAGTCTCTCTTTCTCTCTAAGCCTTTTCCTTAGCTTCCAACTCACGCTGATGTCAATAAACCTAACCATCAAAGGGGAGAGGATTACAAATTTCCCCACCGACAGGGCACCATGATTGCCTCCAAGAATTCTATCTAAATCAGTGGTTCTCAGACCTGGTTGGATGTAAGAACCACTTGCAGAGCCTCTGAAAATCCAGATGGGTAGGCTAACTAAACCCCAGCCCAATTAAATGAGACTCTCTCCTGCCTCTGCTCGAATGGAACCCAGGTTTAGCTCTCAGAGCCCCAGGTGAAGTGATATGGAGACTGAAGATCTCAAAGATTAGTTTACTTTGTAACTAGGAAAACTTCTCTAGAGAAAGCTTTACCAGGGTCAATGACTACATAGACGATTACATACACCTCGGGAGCTAGGCAGGCTAGGAAGCCCTGACTTTTCCATCTAGTTCTTCAGATCAAAACATTCCATTTTAAAACATTTTCTAAGACCTTCTAATTCAAGTATAAGTGTCTTGCACTTTTAACTAACCAAGGGAACACACAAGAATAGGTCAGGGAGCTGTCTGGCTGAGGCTCACTTGAAAAGCAGTTTCAAGATGAACTGAGTTCATTCCAGCTGTTGCCACATCTGCCAGCTCCTGTTCATTCCCTTGGCAGCTGCCACCAATACACACGTTCAGTGTCTGAGATCAAGAGGGTGCCCACTGGATTCTGAAATGCCAAGAGAAGGAATCAGAGGATGGACGGCAGGAAAGATGGTACGCTCTAAAACCTGAGCACCTTCAAAGCATGATCTCTGTCCCAATTAAAGCATCACTTGGCATTGATGGATAAAGAAAATCTCAGACGGGGATTGTGGGCAAGCCTGCAAAATAGCCATTTATCCTATTGCTTTGTGTTCTGTTAGGAGCGCTGGTTCCACCTCCACCCACAATGAGGCACAGGGCTGCCAGTTCAGCCTGTGGGTTCTCCTGAGGGGCTCTGATCACCACTCCTTAAGCAGCCTACTCATTTTTCCAATTCCAAGTTCTTAATTCAGGGTTATAGAATCCAGTTTACTTTTATATGTCATTTTTAATCACTTGTATCTGCATTTTCAGCAAGAGTTCTAAGATTTCTCATTGAATCCTGTGATTAGATTTCCATTGTCTAATTCTCTAAATTTATCCTGGTTTCAGTGAACCATGCCGATCTGTTGACACTCGTTTTCTTGTGTTTTCCTTTGCTTTTGGTCAGCCGGATCCACTTTCAAGCACTCTTCCAGGAAAGGGCACGCCGTGTTCTATCCTTTAAATCTAGCAGGGGCTGAAAGACCCTAAAGAATAGGCTGCTTAAAATCTGGAGGATGGTATGCCGGTACAAAGACTCTGAGGCAGACAGGGATTATTCAATTATCACCAGATGGTGACTTCAAAAAAAAAATTCCCGAGAGGGGAGGTAAAAATGCATGTAAGGTTAACTGTGAGTGTGGCATTGCCTCATTCAGAGAGAAGAGAATGTTCCCAGCATCAAACAAGAGAATGAGCAGGCTGACCTAACTCCAATGGCCACTTTGTCCTCAGAGAGTCACAAAGCACTCCTCTCAGAACCCCACCAGTTCAAGACCTGGCTCCAACACACACCAATTACATGGCCCTTGCAAGTTACTAACAGTCTCTGAACCCATTGTTTACGATGGGATTGTAGTAGTTATCTCATAGGGTTGGTATGAGGTAATGCTTAGAACAGGGCCTGGCCTATAGTATATGCTCAGTAAATCACAGCTTATTACTTCTGTCAGTATGTTCCAAACAATTCATCCCTCTAGGTCTAATCTACGTACATATGACAAGTTAAAGTACTGGTGGTCTACTTATTCCCAATTATCCTTGGAAGCTAATGAGGCAGTAATTTTCTGAAGACCACTAAGTTGAATGTAACTTCGTTTGGGAAAAGAATCAGAACAAAATAAAAGAACTCAGAAAGCCCGTCGTGTGTGCACAGGTCTCTGGGAACAGCCTCTGCTGACCGTTACTACACAAGCAAAAGCAGTCTCAATCCTTTCTCACTCTTGCCACTGATGTGTGTGCTCTCCCCTCACCCACATTCTTCTCAATGCAGCTGCTTTCTTTGGCCAAATCGGCCCACTTGATGGGTATGTTCAAACGAAAGGATCAAGGAAAGATTATAACCATAGCACAGACACGCTTTCAACCCTCAGCATTTATGCATTTAAGCCTTCAGAGCTTAATCAAAGTTTTGACTTTTTATAAGAAGTTTGATGAAAAATGGACATATGCACTGGGTCAAATGCCCTCAGTGATAAAACAAAGCCCCAATTCTCTTTTGCTTAACAAGGTATTCTTAGCAATGAAAATCAATTTAGTGCTGCATTAAAGTATGAGGTAATAATGGTATAAATGAATCAGACTGATATTTTGACCAAGTAACATTTTTATTATTGTTTAAGAATATTCATAGGTAATATATAAAGGAAGCAAAAGTGGGTCACCAACTTGTCCTTCAAAAGTAATCTTTCATAAAACATTTAGATAGACCCACTGCATTTTAATGAGGGGCAGTACTGTACTGGTTAGTAATGGAAACCTGGGTTCAAATCTCAGCTCTGACACTTACTGCTATGTGACCTTAAGTGAGCTAATGACTCTCTGGGGCTTCTCTCTAAAATTGGGACAATGATACTAGTACTACCCTATAGAATTGCTTTGATATGAATTATCTTTAAATGAGTTAATTTGAAGCACTTAGAATGGTGCTTATTAATGCTATTTCAGTATTGGCTTTCATTGTTATTTCATAAAATATTGAGGAAGTGTCTTTTTTGCAGATGAGTACTGCTGTAGTCTTGGCTTGGGGTGGTGGTGGTAGTTCCTTCCTAGGATATAAATAACCACAATCCCTCTTGGGCTGGAGTTCACAATCATGATTTCTTCTCTCAACTCCTAGATCATTTAGAAGGTTTATTTTTCCATCTATCGTTTGCTGTTCTGTATGTTTTTACTTCAATATTTCGATCTCAAAGACACTCCAAGCTTTTTCAAGGAAGCATGACTTTTTGGTTTCCTAAACCCTCTAACATCTAGTACAAAGTAATTGCTCTATAAATCTTCGGATGGCTGGATGAATAAGCCTTATTCATTGCTAATTAATATATTTGTAGATAATTTGGAATGAGCCCATAGGTTCATTACCCAATTAATTGATAACCTAAGACTGTTAGCTTCTTGAGAACAATTTAGGTCACAGACACGGGTCCTCGACAAGTACGTAGGTACCTCCACGATCAACTTTCTACTTTCTAGCCTTCTTTATCATTTTAATCTTAGTAAAACTAAACTGCTTATATTTTCCTAAACATATCAGAATGTTTACACCTCTGTACTTTTGCTCCTACCAATTCCCTTGACCTTCTATGGATAACTCAAACTCATCTTCTAACTCAAAATAAGTGACCTACTTACGTAGAAGAAGGTCATGTTAAGCGATATACCTTTAACTAAGAAACCGTCCGTAAAACTTTAGACCAGTTATCTATTTTAGTTTAACAACCACACTGAAACTTTTAGTGGTTTAAAACAAGATTGTTTTCATTATTTCTCATGTTTCTGTAGGTTGACTGGGCTAGTTGGATGGTTCACATGCAGAATGTCCTCTAAGGCTGCAATCAGTAGGGCAGCAGTCATGGAAAGGTCCAACTGGTCAGGACACTGAAAATAGCTCTTTCTCATGGCCAACAGCTAATTCTGGCTGTCACATGGGAGTTCAGCTGTGGCTGCTGATGAAAGCACCTGTACATAGGTTCACTAGGTGAACTGAGATTCTCACATCATGGCAGATGGGCTGCCCAGAGGGTACGCTGCAAGTGTAAGCCTTCCCAGACAGGAAAGGCAAGCTGCCAATACCTTAGTCACAGAGCCCAACCAGAACCAAGGGCAGGGAACAAAGACCCCACCTCTCAATGGGAGGAGTGCCAAAGAATTTGTAGCTGTCTTACCTAGCAAAATAGCATGTTATTCATGTGCTCCTTTAACAATCCACATATACCTATTTTTAACATGGATTATGTTTTAACTAGGATACTTAAGAGTATAACATAAAAGAGCTTACAGTGAAAGAGTCTAAGTGGCTAGCACTGTGCTGGATACAAATTAGATCACAGCCAAGTGATCAAGAGGGAGGTTAGTTCAAGGGCCAGAGAGCCTGGTGTGGAAGCTCCTTGCCTCTTTGTTCCTGGCAATATCACCTTGATTGTGTCACTTAGGAATAAGAACCTGAGGCTCAAAGTAACTAAGTTTTATATTTAAGTGAATTCATACTTAGCTTGATGCCAGGCACCAAATACGCCTCTTATAAATGGTAAATACTACCTTCTCCTAAAATGCTTAATATGCTTTTTCAAGACTCATCTAGTCCTGGTCATATATTTATTAGCTAGCTGTGTTCTCACACTTATGTGAGGACACAAGCTTTCTTCAAATATTTGAAGAGCCCTAAAACAACTGCTGTTTTATATGAACAGCTTAATCATCTTTTGTATTGCTCTGAGATGTAGAAATTACAGGCATGCAGGTTTAATCTCAAGGTAAGAACTTGTAGTCATTTCCTCATAAAGATCCTCTAAAACATAATGAGTTTCCAATCACTAGAAATGCTTAAGTGAGATCAAATGATTATCTTCAGAAAGATTTGACTCATGATCTCAAAGGTTGCTTCTAGTCTAACGTTTTATGAATTAGGATTAAGTACTTTCAATTTATTCCCTTTTGGAATAGAACTTCCCCCTTTTCCCATGCACCATGGTCAAAGGAATCCTTTCTAATGGAGCAGAGGGTTTTCAAAAGTCATTTTAAATAACTGAATAAAAAACAGAACCAAAGTAAAAAGTATTTCTTGAACTTGACCTTAGTACTCAGATTCCCAAGAGTGTATCCAAAATAATGAGACATTCTTCTTTAACAAAAAAAAGGAAAACAAATACCGTATTCTAACACATATATATGGAATCTAAAAAAAAAAAAATGGTACTGATAAACATAGTTGCAGGGCAGGAATAAAGATGTAGACGTAGAGAATGGACTTGAGGACATGGGGTGGGAGGGGGGGAAGCTGGGGCGAAGTGAGAGTAGCATTGACATATATACACTACTGAATGTAAAACAGCTAGTGGGAAGCAGCCGCATAGCACAGGGAGATCAGCTCAGTGCTTTGCGATGACCTAGAGGGGTGGGATAGGGATTGTGGGAAGGAGGCTCAAGAGAGAGGGGATATGGGGACATATATATGCATATGGCTGATTCACTCTGGTGTACAACAGAAACTAATACAGTATTGTGAAGCAATTATACTCCAATAAAGATTTAAAAAAAAAAGATCAACTTTCTCTCTATGCCTGGGCTCTTCAGTTGTAGATTTTATGGTAATACATGGCTACAAAAATCCTGTGCAACCTTGTCTTTGTGAGCTAATTTCCATATCACATACTTACCTGATATCATCTTTCTATTCAGAAGCTCACACAAAGCAGACAAATGCTGGGTCAAAACCCTGAATTCTCAAGAAGTTATTTAGAGGGAAGGGATTAGGGAGTCCCTGTCAGATGTCATTCAACTCTCAGAAAAACCTTCAGTTCTAGTTCTTCCCATGGAAAACATCAGATAATTTTCATTACTTGTTATTGTGCAGAAAAAAATGCTAGATATCCAATACGGTTCCTACCAAACTAGTTCTCTAATGTGGTATGTTGGATGCCATAATGGAACGTTTTTAATCAGTTCCCTTTGGAGGTCACTTGGTTACTCAGAAGCATGTTGGTACATGTCTCTATAGGAAGGAGCAGTAGTTCTTGTCATCCATCAATCAGGATATATTCTTCTTTGACAAGAGACAATAAACAAAATATTTTCAAAATTAACCACAACCACTTCTAGAGCTTGATGTTAAGAAGCAAAGCAATAATTTGCAGTTTCAAGCAAAGACTTCAAAAGCGTCACAAATGAAATGCACCGAGTTTCTTCCCATGCATTTGACTTCAAACTTGGAGAAAATGATAAACATGACATGTACTCTCTCTTCTTTATGCCTAGCTTTACTTATTCATGTGGATTAATTTTGATGAATGGATTAAATTTCTCTGAGTTATATGTTGTCTCTTTCTTTGCTTACAGCTTACTTCAGTCAAAGAGTTTAGGGATATAGATTCTGATTATCCTCAGCACTGGGACAAATTGTATTAGCTACTTATAAACAGTCAGGGAAAACAGAGAAACCTGCTTTTACACTTTGTTCATTTGCTGCTCTCTCATCCATCCTGCTATGAGTTTGTCAGTCTAGTTTTTGCCCTTTGTTATAGCCATTTCATAAGAAGCCCTACTTATTTTGATAAACCTCTACAGCAATTTATATGTATGAAAAACACAGAGTCAGACTTTTATTATTAAATAGAACAGATTTGAATACCATTACCAGGAAGACAATGGCAGAAACACACCATTTGATTGAGGTAGTTGTATGAATGTACCTAAAATAAATTGTTATTCTTGAGAAAATAACCATCTCTCCAAAATTAGAGTCCAAAATCTTGTTATAGTTTGTTGGTGTTCATGCCTCTAGGAAAGCTGATCACAGGCCTGTCAGGATACATGTCTGGTGAATGAACCATTGAATGCACTCTCCAGGGAAGTAGTAGACACACTCTAGAAGATTTCCATATAGAAACGTTTTAGTTTTCAACTTTTCTTTGCACTACTGAAGGTACCACTAATTGATACAGAAGACTATTTAAGCAACTATGCTTAATTGTGCTATTAATATACACAATCTGTGATAAATGCATATTCAGTCCAAAATGGTTGTCAGCTACTGTTATCCCTTCCAATTTTCTGATATAACAGGTATAAAATCATTGAGACAGATCAAACTCTTAACACTGGGGGAAAAACTAGTAAAAATTAGAAGAAAGAGCTATAAAATCTATGGAGTGAATTTGGATTAGTTATTGGCAAGGGACACAGGCTTCCCAAGCAGAAAGCAATCTGATTCACCAGCTTGAAAGCAGTCAGGAGACTCTTGGTTGGGCTATTCTTTTGCCTGTCCCCTAACTAGGTAAACCAGCTCTGTACCAGTCAGTTCAGCCACTGTCCCACAGCCAAGAGGTGGCTAGAGAAGTACCATCTAATAGAAATCCCTCTTATAGCCACTGGACAGTTTCAACAATCTCATAATAATAAAATAGGAAGCAAAGGGAAGAAGGGGTCATGTCCCCTTATGTGTGCTTAGGTTTAATTCCTGAAGAGTACTCAAAGAATTGGAAAGTCAAGAGTTTTTTTCAAAAGCCTCACAGCAGGACATTCCTGAGATGATGTATTTTCAGATGCTCTGCTGGATCAGACTGCCAAAGAACTGGTATTAACACGGGAAAGAAAGTTGTTATGTCCATTGGCAAACACTGGGTCTGCAGATATTCTCCCTCATTCCAGGATGAATAAGAAAAGAGCAAAAATAAAAAGATACTTAAGAAAATATACATTAGGACAATGAGAGAAATATCATCCCGAAAATTCAGAAGATTATAATGGCTATTTGTTGGGTTTGACTACCAAAGATCTAATTCCTCTCCTTAACAGATCCCCTTAACATTTGAGGAATTAATACCTTCGTGGCAGAAAATGTGTTTGGGGGCCCTGCTGGTCCCTAGCCAAGAGGCAAGTTATGACTCAATTAAGATAAATTAGATACTCTTGCCTGGTATTTCTATCTTCGAAGGGTGGTTGAAATTTCCATCCCTGCCATCAGTTGATGGCTCCTCCCATCAGCCTGTTACTGTGGCTCGTTCCAATCCCACTGCTTCTTTGAGCCACTTACCGTGTTGACTGTGTTCCCTCTTCCTTAATTTACCAAGAACCTATCTCTGTTGAGTTCATCAAAAGAACCAACTGACACAAAGAACACTCTGAGGGCAACCAGAATCAAGTGTCTTTTACCTACTAGCATGTAGAGCAACCTTCATACATTGCTGGTGGGGAGTTTAAATTGCTGTGAAAACTTTAGAACAATCTTTGGCAGTTTCTTATAAAGTTAACATTTTCCTGCAACTCAGAATTTCACTCATAGGTATTGACCCAAGAGAAATGAAAACTCATGTCTGTAAAAAGTCTTGTAGAAGAATGTTTACACCAGATTTTTTTGTAATGGCAAAAAACTGAAAATAACCCAAATGTCTATCAATAGGAGATTGGATAAGCACTTTATGGTATTCATATAAAGGAATACTACTCAGCAATAAAAAGAAACTACTTATACACACCACAATATGAATGATTCTTAAAGACATGCTAAGCAAAAAAAAAAAAAAAAGACAAAACTAATTTATAGTGATAGAGTTAAGTAGTTGACTATGAAAGTGAGGACCAACTTCAAGGGAGAATAAAGGGACTCCCTGGGATGATTAAAATGCCCTATATCTTGATTGAGGTGGTAGTTACACAGGTGTATACATCTATGATGATTTGTTTAAAAAAAATTTAAAAGCCATGAAAATTCATATTTTGAATAGTTTTGCCCCAAAATATAAGAACAAAGTTAGAGAAAACAATCTTTAGCAGATCCCTATACATATTTGACAGACCTAGTAGATACTAATTTTAGAACTTGAATAATGTAGTTTTAAGTAATGTTAAATGCTTAGATTACCAAAAAAAATTTTTTATTTAAAAATTATTAAATTTTTAAATAAATATGAACTCGTTTTAAGTAATTATTTTAAATAAAGTTAAATAAAAGTGATATCAACATGACATCAAAGGCACATGCTATGAGAGAACTGAACGTGTAGTCAACTGAGGAACAGTTCTTAAGGGGTTTGCACGGGCTCACCTGGCTACCCCTCAGGGCCCAGCACAGAGGCAGCAAACAAATGTGCCGTCTTTCTGTGGAAGAAGCCTATTTGCTTATCTCAACACTTCGGCCCAAGTTGCAGGCATTCAATTCAACACACAACTAGGGGCCTACTAAAACACTCTCCAAAAGAGAGAGGTTAGCAAGTACCATCTTTGCACTCTTCCTCTGCCTTACCCCAGGTCAGTGGTATCTCCAAGAAAGGAGCTTGTACACATATCTGGCACCCTAGCTTTTGTGGCTGCCATCCAAAAGACACACTCCTTGATAGCCTGGCTCTGGTGGCCAGCAGGACTTGGGTTCATTGGGAATGGGAGCAAACAAGGAAACAGTTCTTAACCAGCGATCAGACCAGGGTTCAGTAAAGAGGGAACAGACAGAAACACCCATCTCCCAGTCTTGCCCTGAAATAGATATATTTGCAAACTTTATAAGCTGCAGCCTGAGGATCCAACAACCAATTAGCTTGAATCTATATGTTTACTGAGATCCTCCCCTGAGGAACACTGATAGGTCTTGGCACACCCTCAACTACTAGCAACAAAGTAGGCTGCTTGGGTCATCACAAATGTTGGAGAGACAACCAACACCTAGGCAGGGTTAGACAAAAAGGTTCAGTTCCTTAATTGTTGAATCCTCAACTCAACAGTACATTAAAAGGATCACACACCATGATTAAGTGGGTTTATTCTAGGAATGCAAGAATGGTTTAACATTCGCATTATCAATGAGCTTTATCACAGCAACAAAACAAACGATAAAAATCATACAGTCATCTCACAGATGCAGAAATAGCATGTGACAGAATTCAACATTCATTCATGATAAAAATTCTCACTGGGTATAAATAAATACTATACTCTCAGGGACTATAAAGAGAATGTACCTCAACATAGGTAAAGGACATATATTACAAGTCCACAGCTAACATTATACCCAAAGGGAAAAGCTGAGCTTTTCCTCTGAGACTAAAGACAAGGATGCCCACTCCTGCCAGTTTTATTAAACATGGTATTGGTAGTCATAATAAGTAATTAGGCAAGAAAAAGAAATAAAAACATCCAAATTGGAAAGGAAGAAGATGGTGTGATCTTATATATAGAAAAACCCTAAAGACTCCACCAAAAACCTCTTTAGAACTAATAAATTCAGTAAGGTTGAAAGATACACAATCAACAAGCAAAAATCAGATCTATTTCCATACACTAAAAATGAACTATACAAAACAGAAACTAAGAAAAAAAAAAATCTAACTTACAACAGCATCAAAAAAATAAATTATTACTTAGGGATAAACTTAACTGAAGAGGTGAGAGATCTCTATACTATAAACTCGAAATCACTGATGAAAGAAATGAAGAAAATACAAATAAATGAAGACCTATCCCATGTTCATGGATTGAAAGAATACGGTTAAAATGTCCTTATTACCTAAAGTCATCTTTAGATTCAATGCAATCCCTATCAAAATCCTAATGCATTTTTCACAAAAGTAAGGAAAAACTCAAAAATTCATATGAAACCAAAAAACTGTAACTAGACAAAGCAATCTTGAGCAAAAAGGACAAAGTGAGAGGCACCACACTACCTGATTTCAAAATACACTACAAAACTATAGTAATCCAAACAGCGTGATACTGGCATAAAAAACAGATATATAGACCAATGGAACAGAATAGAAAGCCCAGAAACAAACCCATACATATGTGGGTAATTAATATGACAAATGATCCAAGGGCATACAATGGGGAAAGGACAATCTCTACAATACATGGTGCTGGGAAAACTGAATAGCCACATGCGAAAGAGTGAATAGGACCACTATCTTACACCATACAGAAAAATTAACTCAAGATGGATTAAAGACTTGAATGTAAGATCTGAAACCATAAAACTTCTAGAAGGAAACACAGGCAGTTAACTCCTTGATTACAGCCTTGGAAATGATTTTTTGGATTTGACACCAAACACAAAACTCAACAAGTGGAACTACATCCAACTAAAAAGCTTCTGCAGAGCAAAGGAAGCCATCAATGAAATGAAAAGGCGACCCACTGAATGGAACAAAATATTTGCAAGTCATGCATCTGATAAAGAGTTAATATCCAAAATACATAAAGAACTCATACAACTCAATAGCAAAACCACCCAAGTGATCAAATTTTAAAATGAGCAGAGGATTTGAACAGACATTTTTCCAAAGATGATGTATAAATGGCCAGGAGGTACATGAAAAGGCATTCAACATTACTAATCATCCGGGAAAAACAAATCAAAACCACAATGAAGTATCACCCCACACCTCTTATTTGTCTTCTTAGTAATAGCCATTCTAACAAGTGTTGGAAAGGATGTGGAGAAAAGGGAACACTTCTGTACTGTTGGTAGTAATACGAATTGGTACAGCCAGCTTGTTGGCCAGGTCATCAGGGTCCCACATTTGGTTTAATGCCCTGCTATCGCCATCTTGAAATTCTTAATTTTGAACACCAGCTCCAAGTACTCATTTTGCCCTGGGCCCTGAAAATTATGTAGCTGGTCCTCCAGGGCAAGCTAAGAACTCAAAGGTAGAAAGGCTTTCCAAATAAGGAAGTTTAATAAAGTTCACACTCTGAAATCTCAAGCATTCATTTGCTTGACTTCAAAGGAAGTTCCCTACTAGTGTCAATTCTTCAGAAGGTGGAGAAGGCAAGAAAGGTAAACCAATGGAAAATTCTTTTTATTTCTGAAAAATAGATAATTTAGTTATTTTATTCCTGTTAAACATGTCAGAAATAGCCAGACTGATTAATACTTTCCTCTACTCTGAATTATTTTGCTAATAAGGTGGATGGAGGACAAATAGGCAGCATAATTAATGTCAACTGTAATATGATAAAGAGGAAGGAAGTTTGTCCTTTTCTTTTCTAAGCCTTTGGAATAATTATAATGCAGGTAGGTAACACATGGACACAATATTATATCAGCCTCATGGCTGAGAATTTCTTTACTTGCCACATAGCCCAAATCCTGAGCCCTTAGCAAGTGTTACCTCAATTCCAATAGATTTAAGTAGGAAACCTAAAATCAGGAGCATGGTTCCATCGTAAAACATTAAGGGTTGTAGAGGAGCAGATCAAAGGGCCAATCAAAGGAGATCTTACAAAAGGTCAGCAGAGTGGGTGTGGGTCAAAATAGAAATAACCTACCCTACGGAAAACTCCAACCCATTCTCCCATCCCTTTTCCTGCTCTATTGCCCTTATCCTTTTTACCAAACTTTTTAACGTAAGCTCCAAAGAGGCACCAATCTTTCTTCACTGATATGTCCCAAGCTGTTAGAACAATGCTTGGCACATAGTTGACTGAATGAATGACCAGACCACTGGGAGGATTCTTCATTGTACTTGCCTTGTTCCTGCTGGGCGAACAGCTAGAAATCTAAAGCTCAGAGAGGAAAAACAGGCTGTAGCAACAAGAGTAGTGACTGATAATTATACTGTAAAAAAACAAACAAACAAACAAAAAAAAAACCAAAGAATTTGAGCTATAGGTTTGCAAGTGAGTAGGACAGAAATTGCAGGAGCCTTCTGACATTCATCATTTGTGCTCCCAAACTCTTTTTAAAATGTTAAAACCTGAAACATGTAACCACAAAGCCTGCTTTCCATTTTAGAATTAACTGGTATAGGTCAACGCGTGAGTTAAAGTAAAACTGTCTTCTAAAAGCCAGATACTTCTAAGCTAACAGGTTAGCCAATGGTACTTAATCCTTGCTGGATGCCTCTGGCTTACTTACAGCTTTGCCGGCTTATTTGTGACTGCTTCTCACATCAGGGGCCTAATTACCTCTTTAGTGTTCCCTGTCATCTTTTCTGGGGGCAGGGCTGAGAGCTCTTAACAGCTCTCAGCCTGGGCCATCCTCTGTCCTGCTCCAACCCCTTCCTTCCCACTGTCTGACCTGAATTTAGTCACAAAACGCACTGGTCCCGTTATTTCTCCTGCTCAGAACCTTCTATGGTGAAGCAGCTTTCGTAAGCCAGCCCCACTGGGGTTGTTTAGTTCTGTTGTGGGCATTCGTTTTATACAACAGAATTGTACTGAGCAGAACGCACCGGGAATCCACTCTGGGAGTCCACTCAGAACGCAGCTGCTACCACTCTCTTAAGTTCAGTGTCTTCGTATGCCAAGTACAGGTCAAAGTTCCTGCCCCCAGTGCCTCGTACCTCATCCTCCTGTGCAAGGTTGGAATGAGATAATGTGATAAAAATATTCTGCAGGTTGCAAATGCTAGCCAGGAGGGAACCGGTCTGAGCCTCACTGTTCCTAGGCTTGACTGAAGAACCCACAGTTCGTGTCTGTAGGACTCTTCCATGACAAATAATATTAACCAAATCAAGCTTCTGTAAGCAAAAAAAAAAAAAAAGGGAACTTGTTACATTCATGATTGGGAACAAAGAGCCAAAATACAGGTCTCAGGAAGGACCAGAAAGTGGACAGCATTGGGAACATGCTTCATTCTCCTATCTGTGGGTCCACTTTTTTTTTTAATCTGCAGATACTTCCTTTGTGCCTCAGTTTACTCCACGCAATGTGGTCCTACCCACTTCTGAAATTACATGTGACTACTCCATCGGCCCACTGCTCTGGGTCCCAATTCCCCCATCTCAGTTGATTGGCTAAGTGAGAGTAAGGTGTCTACCTCTGAACTTCTCTATTAAGGCAGGGTAAGTGACCATGGCTGCTAGGGACACACCCCCTGTACGGACACCCAGAGTCCCTCACAGGTTCTAGGGAAGTCCCTGAAGGGAAATCACAAAAACTTGAACCTAAAGGAAGAGAAAACTGAGGCATATAGTATAGCTCAGGGTCAAGGAGTCAGCATCTGATTGAGGCCTGATTTTGAGACTGGCATATACCATGTCCTAAACCCAACCCCGAGGAATGGAGTCAAGAGGTTGAAATAAATAATGTCTGAAAAGTCCACCTGTATTTCTTTCCTAGGGCTGCTTTAACAAATTTTCACCAACTCGGTGGCTTGAAAGAGAAGTTGATTCTCTCAGTTCTGGAGGTCATAAGTCTGAAATCAAGGTGTCTGCAGGGTCACGCTCCCTCCAAAGGCTCTAAGGGAGAACATTCTCGAAACTCTTCCAGATTCCAACAGCTCCAGATATTCCTTGTGTTGTGGCAGCAAAGTTCTGATTTCTGCCTCTGTCTTCACATGGCCTTTCCTTTTTGTCTGTGTATTTTTTTCTGTCTCTTATAAGGATACTGTCATTGGATTTAGGGCCCACTTGGGTAATTCAGAATGGTCTCATCTCAAGATCCCTAAATACTCTTTTCCAAAGTAGGGTCACATTCACAGCTTACAGAAATCAGGACACAGGCATATCTTTTGCAGGGGCCACCATTCAACTCACTACAGCATCTGTTTCACTGAAGAACAGCATTCCAAAGCTCAGAGGCCTGAGGAAGAAGAGGACTCTTTTGCTTGGGGCTTGCGATTGGAACATGTGAAAACATGGACAGAAAACCTCTACAATCAGAAGATAAGGGTATCGGATATTGCGCCTTAGAGGACCTTACTGGCTCCAGAAACAGGATAAACAGCAGGCCTAGTGACCATAAGGACAAAGACTGGAAGGAGTCCCCCAAGGAACCCCAAAGTTATGAATACAAAGATGTGCCTCCCTGCCACAAAACAAAAATTTTCTTCAAGTTTTCTTATGATTGCCGCTAGTCTATTATTAACCTCCATAAGCTGGTGTGCTCCGAGCCATCTCAGTTTCAAATACATATATGGAATTAAAGCTTTCAGTTGCTTTTTCTTCTAAATAGCTTAACATGAAATAAAACATCCTAGTGTTGTAAAGGACATACAAATTTTCTCCTAAGGGAAGCAATATATTAGTCCCTTAACACCTTGATATATATTTGGTTCACTGGATAATTTTTTTTCCCTGAATGGCAGTAAAAACAAAGCCGATAGGCAAGGGATAAGCAGGCATCAATGGGACCAACATTTATTGCTCGCACCCTGCTCTTTAAAATCCCTGTGTAGACGAACCGGAAGATTACAAAGAAACCACACCCACTACCTTTGATCGACGGCATCCCCATCCTACAAAAACAGCTCTAGAATATTTGCATCTGAGGGAAACACGAACCTAGACATGTAGTTAAAAGCAGAGGAATGGGGTGGCTAGAATATAGATTTTTGCCTCTTTCACAATTTTGCTTAGCGTCTAGTTTTATTTGATTAAACTAATCAAAATATAAAACATCAACAACAGTATTTCTAGGTATGATGAGTACAGAGATGCAGAGAAACTGCTGCCCTCTTCATGAAGGAAAAACACATTTGCTAAGAGAAGACAGTAAAAATGCAACTTCTGAGTTTAATATTTTCTTTTGCATTATCTTCACACAAACAATTGTGGGTTTGTTTGGGTTTTTTAGTGTTTTTATGTAAGCCCACTATGTTATGCAAACACCTGGCTATAAACCTCATAATGAAAACAGTCAAAACTGTTCTTACATTTTCATCTTTGTCAGGGGTGACCAGACTGTAGCGAGAGTGGCTTTGGGTTTTGCTGATGGAGAAAATCTCCTTATTTTAGTTATAACTCCATCTCTAACAGGCATACTATTAAAAATAAAACCTCACATTTCTCTCAAAGTATATTCTCGCATTTGCAAAATCTCATCTGACATGAGAAGGCATTTTCCAGCATTCCTTCTCGCTGGAATGTCTGGGCTTGTAACTTTGGGGAGTCATGGTTCATTGTCTGAGATCGCAGACTATAATCCCAGTGGAACAGTTTGAGCCCATACAGCTGCCATATCTTGTCACACAGAGGACCAGAAAAGGCACTGTGTAACTGAGTGGGCGTGGCTGGGATTTGGAGTTGAGGTGAGCCAGACATCAGGGAAGCAATACAGGACACGGCAGGGAGTCCTGTCAGGCAGACAGGTACCCAGAGGCTATGATCCGAATAGCCAGGAAGATCCCACAGGCAATGGTCATCTAGAAGCATGGGACAGTCCAGGATGCAGGAAGGCCATAGGCACTTCATCTGGCAAATGGGATCCACTCATATGCCTCCCTCACAATTACTGTCATCACCATGTACCTACTTTTCCACTGTAAGTATTTACCATTTTCTTGAAATAGGTATACTTTATTGAAATAAAATTTTAAAGAACTTTGTAAATGAGAACACAGAATTACCTGCCATCATTAGTAGGTAACCAAAATAATCAATGTTATTAAATGCTGGCCAACCCTGTTTCTCTGCAGGCCTTTATCCTGCTCTATAGACCTCTAACAAAATGAGATCTTCTCTCTTTGTGAACAAGAGATTAACAGGTTTTAGAGTGTCTGAAAAACATAAGCTGAGCAGCAACTTTCTCCTGGATTTATATGGAAATGTTAAAAGCCAACCGAAATAGACATCAATGGTCTGCCCAACCCACACTTGGGGAATTCCAGACTTAGCACTGACAAGCGTGTCAGGAAGTAGCAAGTTGCATACACGCCAAGTCAGTAACAGGACTCCAGGCCTGTAGATAAGCAGGGCTCTAGAACAAGGGAGGGGGCTGGTTTGCAAAAGAATGGAAGCAAAGTAGCAGAAGAGGAAACAGGGAGGGTTCCATTGATAAATTAAAATGTATACCAGATCTCTAGTAGCATTCACTATGTATTATATATTATTATATACTCACTATGAAGTATATATTATATACTATACATTACTATGTTACAGTATATAGGTAGTATAAGGTTAGGATGAAGTGCCTGGATTCTGAAGTCTGCTACTTAGGATGGAATCTGACCTCTTATACTTCCTAGCTCTGTGAACTTGGATGAGTTAACCTCTTTGAACCATAGTTTACTCGTCTAAAAATCCACCTGAAAATGGGCATATAATTAGGATCTATCTCAGAATTGTTATGAGGTTTAAATGAGAGAAGTATATATGTGGAACATTAAGAACCTGCTAGATAGTAACCACTATGTAAGTGTTTGCTGGGAGTGGTAGACAGAATAAGGCTCCCACCCAAAGATATCCAACATCCTAATCCCTGGAACTTGTGAATATGTTACTTTATATGGAAAAGGGGACTTTGATGGTATTATTAAGGTTAAGGACCTTGAGATGGAAAGATTATCCTAGACTACCTAATCATTTGGGTCCTCAAAAGAACCCTTCCTGGCTAAGGTCAGGGTGGTAGGGAGATGTGACCATGGAAGAAGGGTCAGAGAGATACAACATTATTGAATATGAAGACAGAAGGGGCCACAAGCCAAAGAATGTGGGTGGCCTCTAGAAGCTGGGAGAAGGAAACTAGTTCTACCCTAGAATCCCCAGAAAGAACAACCCTGTGAACACCTTCTTGTAGTGTCCAGTGAGACTTGTGTTAGACTTCGAACCTAGAGAAGTATAAAGTAATACACTTGTGTTATTTCAAGGCACTAAGTTTGTGGTAATTTGTTACAGCGACAATAGAAAATACATTGTGATTATTACAAGGTGAGCACTTGGACTCAGCTATATGGCAGGAGCCTAATAAGAAGAATGAGATACATATTGACTCTATACCGTGGGTATAGACTACACTTTCTCCTTTCTCCCCTGACTTTTAAAGTAATCAGTCCCAAACCCAGAGGCAAGACCACGTCTTTACATGGAGGTAAAAGGCAATGCTATCTATTTAGAATTTTCTTTTCCTCCTCTGGAGGAAAAAAGTGTATTTTTTACCCATATTACATCTTGGTAAACTATTCTGGACAATGAATTATGGAGAGAAGTCAAGTTTGCCACTTCCAACCTGGCCCCTGAAATACGCCAAACGATCTTCTCAGAGCTCTTGATCCAAGATACTCTAACTACATAATGAAAAAGGCAGCAGTACTGAGATTCCTGAATAAGCACTTAGAGAACAGATGCCTCAGGGGACCTCCCAAATCCACTTCCAAATGTGACTTAAACAAAAACAAAAAAAAACATTTTTTAATTGTACGGAGGGGTATGTTTCTTTTATGATATTTCAAATTCTTACACCCATACAGAACCAGAGAGAGGGAAAGTGCATTATGTTCCTTGCATCAGCCGTATCACAGGAACAGCTGCAGAACCAAGAAACAAGGTAAGGACTGCAGTAGCATCTGCTGATCTGTGATCTGTCTACCCCTCCCATGACTTATCAGGCAATCGGTAGCACCTCCCCGTGTCAGGGTCCCATTCTGTTTGTGATGAATCAAGTGAGACAAAGAATAGCTCCTCTTTAGCCCCTCTAAGAACAGACCCCTGATTTAAATACTGCGTAGCTAACAAGAGGAGGATAAATCTTAGCAAACCTATCTAGTTTCCTTCTGTGACACCATGACGGCCTCCATAAACAATACGTGCAGAGTCTGATTTGACGTCTCATGTGACCTTTTCAATCACAGAACAAGTAAGGATAGTCCAACTACAGTCTTGTTGATGTGACTAACCAACCCGAGATTTGAACTAAAAGAGTAAGTATCAAGACAAGGAGATCTGTGTGGGTCTCTCCCATGTGCGTGAATCACATCAGCAATTCTGCCCACCCGGGGACATTTGACTTTAAACATATTAAGCAATAGTACAGGAGGTATGTGTATACAGCAAAGAGTTTTGAAGATGTGGCATATGAATGAATGAAATCATAGACAATGTTTTCCATAAAATTGTCTCAATGTTTCTCATAAAATTTTCATATAATATTTGATAAAGTGCTATAGTTAGAACTCTGGAAGAGAAAATATTTTAAATGTCAATAACAACTGATGGATTTCGGTCAGGACAAGCGTAAAGTAATACCTAAAGACAAACACCTGCAGTGCAAATAGTAGACTAAGAAATACAGGCTATACAGAAGTAGAGGTGGAAAATATCTAGGCAACACAGTAGACTTAAATAACAGCAAGAATGGATATTCAAAAGGTCCCTTTATGTGGAAATGTTAGCAAGTTCATTTCAGACCCCTCCCCTCCAGCCTTGTGAGAGGCAATGTGGATGCACATGACAAGGATTCAAGGGTGGGCACACAATTTTAGGTCATCAAATGCCACTGAAGAGAAAGAACTGGAAATCCCTGAGTGGGTCTAGGCACAATTTTTCTCACCTTTTCCAAGACTAGGTTGAGAATGGGGACGAGAAGGCAGCCAGTGACATGTGGTTGAGAAACACCATTCAGGACATTGGTAGAAGCAGCATGAAGATGGTAGAGAACCAATTCATGTGTGTGTAACCAGCAACTGACTAAGATTCAGAAGATGGGAACTGATGGTCTATCGGAATGCTAAGAGTAATGCTGACAAGTGAACAAAGATGTGACTCAAAAAATCACCACAGGGGAGGGAGCAGATTGATAGGGTAATGGTGGGGGTAGAGAAGGGGTTGAATTGGGGAATTGCACTTTTCCGGGTGGTACACAAGAATGGAGTAAGGCTATGAAATGACTGTATCCCTTGCTCATGAGGAACCTAAATAAAAGTTACCGTTGTGATATAGTCATCCTCATGAGACATAAATGTTTAATAAAAGGAAAAAGTGGGCCTTCCTTTATAATATCTTAACAATGTTTTCCCCATATAATTTGTGTACTTTGTTATGAAGTATTAATGGGATTTTTCCGTCAATTAAATACTGTATACAAATGCCATCAAAATGTAATTAGTGGTAAATTCAAAGTGGCCATGAAATGGAAATTGGTGTGAGAATAACGTATCCCCTACGGATTAATAAGAGCTACCATTTGTTGAGTGTTTACTATGTACCAGGCAGTGTGCCAAGGACTTAGAGCCATCGTTTTATGGCGTTTAGTCCTCCCATCATCCACCTAAATGTAGACACTAGGTTTCCTCCAAATCATTCAGCCAGTAACAGCAGAGTAGATCCAGTCCAGCTTCCTCTGACTCCAAGCCAGGCACTTAAACAGTGCACTGGCTGCTTCCCTACAGCTCTATCACCATGGTCTTAGGCAGGAGGAGAGACTGCTTCTTTCTCCCCAGTACTCCATTGCTCTTGCATGGGCTCTGGAGTATTCCAAGGAAAGGCATATGCTGACAGGAAACAAGTTCTGCCTCCAATGAATGAACCCTCTGCTAACTTCCAGCAGAGCAGTCGAGCACAGAAGTTACAAGTTGGGGTCAACCGGCTTTATAACCTAGGGGAAAACAACTTCTGGTTCTCTACCCTACACCTATAAAATAGGGATAATGATAAAAGTATTTACTAGGTTGAGATGATTAAATTATTTAATGTGTATAAAACTTCGAACAGTAACTGCACAAAGGAAGCACTCACTAAGTTTAGTCATTGTTTTCACAAGCGTCAAACTAATGCTTATTACGCTTAAGGATATAGATTCTTTTCCCGCTGACTTGAAATTCCTGGGGCCCCAACCTGAAGACTCTTTCAAAAGGTGTTCCTCACTAAATGCTAATACCTTCTCTCTCGGGTAGGAGGCGGCTACGTAACTTAACTCTTCCCTAACATTTCCTGGGGTTTCTCCTTATACCCATACTCAGGTCAGGCTTTCTAGATCACTTAGAAATTGTAGCACAGTTTAAAAGCAGCACTTATCACAGCCCTCTTATTTCCATCTTAAATCTTATTAGCTTCCAAGATACTCAGCCCACATTCAGCCCCCCAGACCCTCTCATCTGCCCACCTGCCCATCATTCCCACTGCATTTGTCCCCCCTGAATAAGTCAATCTCATCCACTGAACTAGGGCATGTCTATGTGTTATTTCTGTCTTCTCATCCCAAAATAAATTCCGTAGGCATTATTTGTTCAAGAAATGATTTTTTTTTTTTAACAGAAATCATTAAGTTGTCCTGTGTCAGGGATTCCCAAGACCACCCCAGGTTCAGCTGACTCACAAGACCCAGCACAAAGACATCAGTGAAAGGATAGAGAGCAAAACCAGCAAAGGGAAAAGGCACATAGGGTAAAGTCCAGAGGAAACTAGGTGCAGGCTTCCAAGAATTCTCCAGCAAGATCACAGAAGGCATGCTTAATTCCACCAGCAACAAATTGTGACAACAGCTACCAAATGTTGTCTACCAAGGAAGCTCAGAGACTCAGCATCCAAGGTCTATTGGAGGCTGGTCACATAGATACCCTCTACCTAGCATGGACCACAATTCCAGACTCCCGGAAAGAGTTTTTCCACATAAAGTGTGTTGTTTGCACAGTCTAGACACATTGAGCCACGCTTACCATTTAGGAAAATCCTCCTAATCAGTGTAGGGAACTCTTTTTCAGTCAAGTTCCCAGATGCCAGCCAAAGGCCACCCTTACAAACCTTTCAATAACAGCAATCTCAGGCCTGGCTATGTTAACCTTTTTCTGCACTGGCAAAATAAAATATGATATCTAGAATGTTCCTTTCAGCTTCTTGGAGTTCTTCTCAGGAGTAGTCTGTAAAAACGTGAGAAGATCCCAAGTAACTTAATACTAATAATCATCAAAATCGCAAAATTCAATTACATAAATTAATGAGAATTCAATGCCATCCAAGAGTAGTGGTACTTGACTGCTTTCTGCTAAGATTTCTTTTATAGGAGAGAAAGAGCTTCAGGCACAGTTAATGCCCTGAGACTTGCACTGGGCAGGTCATCATACTTCTCATTTGCTGCAGAAAAGGTAAGTTCCAAGTCTGATTTAGTCAAGCTCCCCAGTTAAGAGATTTAGAAACTGAGGCTGAAGAAATGCATTCCTCATTCTCAGGTAGCAGCCAGCTAATAAGGGGTAGGTACACAGTGACAGGGATGCTGCCTTTGAACCTAAAGGAGCCCCTTATCTCTAGACCTTTCCTTATTTTTATTATAGGGAATAGTGGTTTTGCTTGTTTCCTTATTTCAACAGTCTCTTGGTGAGAGCTGACCTGAAAAAATTCTGGAAAGCTAATATTTAACAAGGGAGCCAAGATTATTCAGTGGGGGAAAGGACAGTCTTCAATAAATGATGTTGAGAAAACTGGATAACCACATGCAGAAGAATGAAATTGGCTCCTTATTATATCTCTCATAAAAATGAACTCAAAATGGATTAAAGACTTAAATTTAAGATCTGAAATCATATACCACCTAGAATGAAAGGGGAAAGTGTTCCTTGACACTGGTCTCCAGTGATTTCCTGGATATGACACAAAAAGTACAAAGAAAAGCGAAAAACCAAGTTGGACTACATCCAACTAAAAAGCTTCTTCTGCACAGCAAAAGAAACAATCAACAAAATGAAAAGGTAACCTATGAAACTGGAGAAAATATCTGTAAATCATGTATTGGATAAGGTGTTAATATCCAAAATATATACTGTTAAGAACAAGATACCAGGCCCGAAATTGAGTCACTTATGCTAAACCCCACGTCACCAAACCAAGACTTAATTACAGTTTGGGCTCTCCCAGAAACTGAATCTTAAATGAGTCCAAAAGGAATGCCCCGATCAGCACTAGCTAGGTAATCTGCTTCACAACCCCCTGCCATCCCCTAAAGAAAGTGACCTTACCCTAGACATCAGAAGTAGGTTGATTATGACAGCTTCCTTGTTCCCACTTCCTTCTGACTATACAAGTCTTCCATTTCATACTGCTCCTCAGTCAGTGCTCCTTTCAACCTGCTAGATGGGATGCTTCTTGACTGAATTAATTTTTGCTCAAATAAACTCCCAAGATTTTTAATATGCCTCAGTTTCTCTGAACAGTTCTAGTTTTATAAGAAGAAACATCAGACTCGCAACGGCCCCCAGAAGCAACGAGCAACCAGGTGAACGTACATGCTGAGACCCTTGAGCTCACAGCTTGCTTCACTGCCACTGGAGGTGGTGGCCAAGTCCCTCATGGACCCTAACTTCTCAGTTTTTGTGTTATGAGTTTTCAAACTTGGAGCATTTCTTGTTGACACAGGAGGGCATGACACAAGGGGGCCCAACACAAGGGAGCCTTAAGTTTTAGGCTCAAGAAGCAGATTAACCTCACCAAGGATGATCTTGGACTATAGTGGCCCCAGTGAAGAACTTTCAACCCAGGTAATTCATCCATTTATGAGGTGCCCTAGAGAAAAAGGAGTCTCAGCAAAGCCCTCACCATAAAGAGCAGAAGGAAAATTCTTTTCCCTCCTCTACAGTTTCTGGAGATAAGGAGGAATCCCTCTGGGACACCCCACTCACTCAAAAGCTGTAGACAGGATCCTGGGAAAACTTGCAGAAGCTAGAAAAGGGTGAAAATTCTTACCAAAGTCAGCCCTCTCCAGATCTTTATCTGTGGAGCTTAGTTGGGAGAAGAAGGTAAAATTTCACTTGTCCCAACCTTCCCAAATTCAGATTGGCAGGCAAAAAAAATTAAAAATTAGTTCTTTGAATTTGCTTTCAGGTACCCACTGGTTATCAATCCTTTCTCTCCCAGGGACAGTACTGCCTTCTGGTCTCACTTTGTGTCCTGAGAACTTGACCTGGCACATTAGATAGGGGGCCCCAGAAATATGAAGAGAAATATGGGTTGCACCCCAGTTGTGGCTCAGGTCCTCCTGACTGTTGCTGGCTCTCAGGAGAATTTTCTTTCTTTTGGTTATCTCTGGGAGTGGCTCTGGATCTTGGTAAGGTAGTATCTTTTGTACTTCTTTAAGGAAGCCTCTGGCATCCATGAGTTTGTTCAGTACTCTGCCAGCGAGGTTTACTGTTTGTCCTGGCTGAAAACTGACAAGATGTTTGAAAGACTGTGGCCAGGGACTTCCCTGGTGGTCCAGTGGTTAAAAATCTGCCTTCCAATGCAGGGGACATGGGTCTGATCCCTGGTCAGGGAACTAAGATCCTATATGTCACAACTACCGAGTCCGTGCACTCTAGAGCCCGTGAACCACAACTAGAGAGCCCGTGCGCTGCAACTACTGAGCCCGCGCAATCCGGAGCCCACGCACCACAAATAAAGAAGCCCTTGCGTTGCAATGAAAGATCACGAGTGCCACAACAAAGACCCAACACAGCCACGTTAATTAATTAATTTAAAAAGACAGACCATGGCCGGAAGTTGGCCATACTGGAAGCTGATATTAAGAATATCCACCAAAAAAGAAGAGTCAATTCTTAAGTCTTTAAGTCTTCAATGAATGAGAAAAGGAAATAAAGCCTAGAGAAAGGAAGGGAAGAAGGAAAATGAGTGGATACAGGAAAATAGAAGACATTCTCCTGTTACTTAGGATCAAGTGGAAAGAGGACCTAGGATTGTATGAAAAAGTGAATTCTCAGGGAAATTCAGTGAAAAGAACCATACCCACTGCTCTCTTTCGTAAAGCTGCTGGTCACTCTTTTTCCTGTGGTCCCATAACACTTGTTTATTCTCCTAGTTACGTGCAGTCATCACAAAAATAATGTATTATGTCTGTCTCTCATATACACACTCACAAAGCAGGGGCTTAGTCCTAATAATTTGGGGTCATCCAGATACTACCGCAGAGCCTGCAACGAGGAAGGAACACCTAAGGCTCTCATTAAAATGAACTGTTAAAGTAGGATAAATACACAAATGAAAATCATGGATGAATGAAGAAACTGAATGGTGCTTTTAAAACAAATGCCTGAATGGAGTTCAATGGGACACCAATTCTCTACTGTGAAGGACACAGTAATTGTAAAAACTGCTAAGAGGCTTCTGGAGCCTTTCCCCTCCCTTTCCTAGACATCTTTCTTTTGACCTCCACTGTTCCTTTCATTTAGATCTATTGGAAATGTTTCTACTTGGTTCTCTTTAACTCTAGTTCTGAACCCACACAATACCGTAACTGTGTGCGTGTGGGGGTGTGTGTGTAAAGGCAGGAGTGAAGATGTGTAGGCGTAAATGTCTGCACATGTGTTTTAAGGTCTCATTTTATTTCTGGATTGCTAGTGCTAGTCATGCTAATCAGAAAACCATACAGTTGTTTTTAAGCTTAAGTCCCAAGAGAAAGCACCTCCTACAGCTAAAAATGCGTTCCAGCCAGCATCCAGAGGTCTCCTCTAAATAACCATGCATCTGTCTGCAGATGGCTGTAAATCATGAGACAAACTTGTACGTTCTGCTCCTTGGCTGAGGGAAAGTCATATTTAATATTATTTCTCTCTGAGCTTCAATTACAAATGAATTTTTTAATTTCAAGTAATGAAAAAATAAGCAAAGCAGCTGGGCTTGCAATAAATCACCAGATATATGTGCAAAAACTGTTTAGACCAAGCAAGGAGACAAGCACAGCTGCCATCACTGGGACATTGCATTCTATGCCAACAAGGCTGATCTGAGACACCAACCACCTCACAACGAACAGCACTTCTCAGGTCGCTGGACCCTGAAAGATCTACTTCTATAGACAAAAATGATACCAAATCAGAAGGAAAGTGCTATTCTGAAAAAAAAACAAAAAAAGTCAGCTAATATTTGAAGTTTCTCTGGCTTTCTTAGCCCACACTTCTATCTTTAGTTAACACACAAGAGAACACAATCTTCTTTGGCTTTTAAAAGTCATTTGCATGGTGGAGGCAGCAAATCTGAAAAGATAGAATAACCTAAAGCAGGTTCACTGAAGATGCTTTCTGCAACCTGCACCCACAAGGATGTCCTCAGAGAATAAGACTTTGTAGACGTAAGTTCATTCCACACTTCCCCCGTTAGCTGGGTTCACCACTGTGGATCACAGCCAGCACCTTTATGGTAGACAGCTCCAAGACATACAGGACTTCTACCAGACACTAATGGGAGATAAAGGACACTAGCAAAGGGAGAGGAAGGACAGGCATGGCTGATGAATTACACCTCTTCTATTTCAATTCACTTCAAGGCAGTTGTAAAACTGACATTTCCCACCTTCTATTTCCATCAATCTGCTGAAGGTAACATTGTTATTCTATAGCCAGAGGGGTTATGAACAATTAGAACCAACATGTAAGATAGAAGAGACAGGTTTTTCATTTCAAAGTTATTAAGAAGCTACATATTCCACGTGTTAATGCTTTTCAAGCCATATTCTACCTAATCTGACCCGAGTTCTGATTATAAGAATAAGGCAGTTTGCAGATAAAGTTAGGAAGATTGTCAAAACCCACATGTGCTTAGCATATAGTGAATCCATTGATAATCAAAGTATCAGTTCAGTGAAATAATTGGTTTTAAATGTTTAAATTCTCATGACACATGATACTTGATAAAATGTGAACCTTTTATAAACATTGTTAGAGAAGACTAGGTCTGTGTTGTCAAGAAGAAATTAAGACAGTTTTATTATATTTGACTAAAACAGTCAATTGGTATAACTAAAACACACGTGAGCACACACATGCCTGCTTTTCCTCAAGAACTTTAACTCTTTCAGACTAAGAAACCACATACACAAAACCAGAACTATGCTCCTGATCATGGCTCTGAGTGCTGAGAGAGCAAAGCTGCTTCTTAACTCACTCAAGGGAGTGTTTTAGGCACTGAAGGAAACTGGCTCTCTAAGTAGCTTTTTATAAATTATTAGCATGCTGCTTTTGAAATGATCTCTTTTCTCCCACATCAATGTACCTCCCGCATTTCCCTTCCTGCACATAGTGGCTCAAAGCCCTGAGTGAGACACCAGAGCATCTTTAAGACAGAGAAGAGCTGTCGGCCACAGCTGAGAACACCCTTCCCTGGGCAGAGAGCAACTATGCAATGGGAAGAAATGGGGTGGATGAGAAATTTCAAACAAATAGATATTCTTTTAAGAGTGTCTTTAGCCAGAAATATGTCAAGCTCACAACAGCATTAAAGAATTATCAAGCAGACCATCTTTGAAGTACAGCCAGAAGGGAGCTGTCTTTTCACTTTGGGTGGGGGGGTTTGTTTTGTTTTTTAAGAGTATTAAGTTGATTCTTTTAAAGTAACTTTTGGTATTAATACTGACAGTCCCAAAACCAAGCTCTTCAACATTGTCAACTGTGTATACTACCCACCCAACCCTGTTTGTTGTGACGCAGTTTAGAACCATTTCTCTCAGGACCTCATTTCCCGAGTTGATCTGATTTTTCCTACTGTACAGTCCAGCCACCAAAACTCCTTTCATCCAAACCTGATACCCACAGTCACCACAGAGAAACTCACATGACTTATTTTTATTTGCGCTTGGATGAGTTCCTTTTAATACATAAGTTTCTCAGGAGTTGTGTTCAACTTCCTACGTGTTCAGTCATGAGGGAGTTCTGACACTGACTTAGGAGACATAATGTCAACATTCTAAGAAGATTAAGACATCGAACATTCACGATTTGAATTGCATCAAGCAGGTGCAGGAGAAACACTTACTTAACTGAAACACATATGTGTTTGTGTTCTCTTTTCAAGTCAGTATATAAAGATATGCCTCCATCTAACTTTTAGCAGAGAGATGATGGGGATCTAGATGTGTAAGCTCTTATTTCTATCCAGGAAAAAAGGCAACCTCAGAGTCAGTTTCTCCCAGTGTACATAACGTGATGATAAGAAGTACGGGTATCAAACATCCAGTCTTCCCCTATGTGGTGCTTAAACAAAAAAGGGTGGGGGGCTATCCAGGATTCTGGCAAAGTAATTTCAAAATCTGATGATCAGGGGAATGTTGCGTCAAGACCACAAACTGTCACTCACCATTCGCCATGCTGCATATTTTGACTTGTATAAAAGGAGGTCTTAAAGCCTTTAGAGTAACAATAAGCCAAAGAGTTCAGATCCCCTATGTGTTATATTCCATTTAATTACAGCCTTTGCAAGAAACATATTGGAAACAGACTATACTTTGGAGAAATACTTTAAACACTCAGAAGGACAAGCTTATAAGAAATCTTGATTTGAGTATGTCATCTGTTATGTTAACATTTCATTTTATGGAAGCTCATGCTTAGAAGTTAACATTGGAAGGTTTATCAAGCCCTTGAAATAAACATGAACGAGAAAGGAAAAATATACATATATACTATACATTTATATGTATATGCATATTTAAAATATACATATACACATAAACATGTGTGCAAAAACATATAGTTCCACATGGAATGGTCTTCAACATCAACTTTCAAGTAACTTTCAGTAATGAACTAAACCCTCCCCTTTGAAAAAGCGAAGTAAGACACAGAAGACAAAGATACTCAGATTTTTTTTTTTTTTTTTTTCTCTCTACGGTACACGGGCCTCTCACCGTTGTGGCCTCTCCCGTTGCAGAGCACAGGCTCCGGATGCACAGGCTCCGGATGCACAGGCTCAGCGGCCATGGCTCACGGGCCCAGCCACTCCGCGGCATGTGGGATCTTCCTGGACTGGGGCACGAACCCGTGTCCCCTGCCTCGGCAAGTGGACTCTCAACCACTGCGCCACCAGGGAAGCCCAGATACTCAGATTTTTAAGTGAAGTGTTCTTGAAACACCAGTACACCTGACCTTACGAAAAATAAAAACTAAGTCTTATGGGCTGACTTTAATATTCTAAGTTTATTCTTGGCGAGTGAATAAAATAGACAATGGTGAGTTTTCATAAAAACTAACTGAAAGAATTTACATGGAGCTTACATCTGTGCCATATACAATTCTTTCATTTCATTCAAATCATTTGAATTTGAGGGAAAATTTACTCTATGTTATGATTCATTTCCATACAAATCATAAAAAAACACTGAGTGATGCAGTTTCATGAGTATTTAAGTTTTTATATTTCTTCCTTCAACCACAGGAAGTGGCACCTTGCCAAGAGGACAAGAACTTATATATGGTGTAACTGCTGCTCACCTACTCAGTGGGTGGGAAGTTTGTGGGCTACTGAGGAAGGGTGTTTTGAACAGTAATGATGTACCTATGGGTACACTTTGAAGTTTGTAGCACTTTCAGCTCATGGAATTGGTGGTGTGAAAAATCTAAGAGCGTTAAATAAGATTATTCTGGGTTGGTTTCTGTCTACTAATATATACTAGGGCTACCAAAGTATATAAAAGGAAATACTTTACCCATGAGAAGCGACAGATGTTAGCTTTGTGAATTATTTCTTCTACTTGAAATTAATCATGTCTTTGTTATTGGTCGGTTTTCATTTCACTTTTAAGTGAGGCTTTTATTCCTGGCGGAAATGTACTCACCCACCCGAATTCACTTATCAGGGTACATTAAGAGTGGGAGAGCCCTCTGATCCACAATGCATGCAGCTTATTAAGAAAAATGATGGTAGAGAATCCTTGGAAGAGCCTCACTGGCTCATGGTAATCTCATCAAACTAAACTAACCAATTGCTCTCCTCTCCATAGACTCTTAGTACCTATTCCAGATTGCTAAGTGACCTGCACTTGACGGTAGAGAAGGTAAGAAGCAATAGTCTCTAGTCCCTGATGCTTATACAAATTGGCCTGACTTACCACCATGAGTCTGAACCTCATTTTTTGTGCTGTGATACTCTACAATACTTGGTAACACTACTACTGAGGGTAGAGGGAGGAAGGAAAAAAGAAGCCTTTGTGACCAGTAACAGAATAAGGTGAGGCTGAAATAGAATCATATCAGTTATAATCATCACAATTTGGTACTTGAATTATACTCCAAAACCAAACCCATGTATTCTGAGAGGATCTAAAACTTAACAGCAAGCCTAACGTCGCCCTCTGCTCCAGATTTTAAAACTCGATTCAAATGCCCTTTTAAACACTTGGGAAGCCCAAGAAACAGACCTCCTTAACATAGTAAGATGGCAGCAGGAGTGAATGCAGCCTGAAGGGAGGTCCATGTGACATGGAGGAGAAACTCAGGAATTCATGGGAGCTCCTTATTAAGCAGCATAACTCTCCCTGGGAGGTGGGGGACCTTATTTCAGACCGAATCGTGCAGTCAGGGCTTAGAGAGGTATAGATGGGAGGGAAGATTTGCAACTGAGACCTGCTAGCACATGCTAATACCTTGGACTGGAGTTGTCTTTATCCTTAAACTTATTGAGGCTCCTCAAAGAGCATTTTTACATGGGTTCTCAGTATTTACCATATTTGAAATTAAAACTATTTAAAATTTTTATTCATAAATTTTAATAAACCTACCACATTACCACAAATAAGATCTTTTTATAAAAAGTATTTCAAAATGAAAAAATTTAGTGAGAAGTGTGGCATTGCTTTACTGTTTACATCTTTACAAATTTCTTCAATGTCTGCATTAATAAGAGATAACTTTCTACTATATTTTCTTACTTGCTTCTGTATTCAGTCTATTGCAACATGTTGTTCTGATGGAAGTGTAAGAAAATATAGCCTTATCAGAAAAATAATTGTGTATATTATTTTTGGATACCCCACTAAAACCTGGCAAGTGGTAGTTGCAATTTGGAAATTTGAAGTGATAGAAATTAATTTCTCATGCTTTATTATACGAAAATCCATTTGTCTGTCTTGCACTTGGAAGGGATCCTTTATATCTACTTGATAGGTTCTGGAAGTCACACATTGGCCACTTTGAAAATATTAGATCCCTGCGTTCAGAGGTAGATCTTCCAAATGTTAGCATATTATACCTTATCAATAGAAATCACATTTGTTAACATTATCAATGTCAAAGAAAAAAGCTTTAAGTCTTTCAAAAATGTCAAGCTCATAGTGATAGATTCAAGTTTTCAAAAAAAATTTTTTGAAAGCTTAAATTTTTATCATCAGCAACAGTCAGTTGTTTTCTTTGAAGTGGTATTTTGCAGAAATTTTATTTAAAAAAATAAACCTAGGTATAAGTAACCATAGTTTGTCAGTTATACTTTCAAATAAAAGGGCATATGGTTCTCAAAAATAAGAAGGTGCTAGTTCAACTCACAACTCAAAAAAAAAAAAAATCAGATGTCTCTTCCTCAGGATAACCTTCATACTTCATTTGCAGCAGAAGTGTTTGTGTACTTCCCACTTTGTCACACGGAATGTTACAAAGATGTTTATTCATGTGTCAATTAATCCTTTAGACTGCTTTATCAAGACATTACTTCAAACTAGCCCTTTTCTGTACTATGAGTACATAATATTGAGTTTGTGCTAAGATGTCAACACTTTTACCCACCATTGGATTTACACTCTTAGTGCAAATGTCTACACAAAGCAAAAAGCAAGTTAGATCTTAGTATTACTATAGAGACTGTTTTGATCCCCTAAAAGTTTCCTGGGAAACTCTTGAGAATCACTATCTTATACAAAGCTTTGGGATGGGTAAGACCTGTGTGAAATGGGAGGGGTGCCATAATAGAGTACACAACGGATCTTCATTTGATCCTTTTAATTTTCCAGTTAAATAATCGGCTTGCAATAATAACTTCATTCTTTCTTCAAATACTATCATCCCTTTTGTTGTTATAGTATCTAAGTGCATTAGCAAGCATCCCCTAAACATGGTAAGTCATAGTATTGATAACAAGCTCTCTTCAAACTACTTACTATTGACAATTTATCACGTGTTTCACCATCAAGCTCTATACTACCTGTTAGTTTGAGATACTTTTTTTTTTTTTTTTTTTCAGTACGCGGGCCTCTCACTGCTGTGGCCTCTCCCGTTGCGGAGCACAGGCTCCGGACGCA
This sequence comes from Delphinus delphis, assembly GCF_949987515.2. NCBI lineage: Eukaryota > Metazoa > Chordata > Mammalia > Artiodactyla > Delphinidae > Delphinus > Delphinus delphis. Next base: position 77,470,034 of record NC_082685.1, read on the forward strand.
CAGGCTCAGCGGCCTTGGCTTACGGGCCCAGCCGCTCCACAACATGTGGGATCTTCCCGGACCGGGGCACGACCTGTGTCCCCTGCATCGGTAGGCGGACTGAGATACCTATTTTTTAATGAATTTTTCAATTAGAGTTTTAATTAAAATTACTTTGAGAACAGATATTCAATTATATTAAATGTATTTTTGGCATTTAAAGAGCTGATCTAATGTTTGTTCTCACCTAAGACCATTTTAATATCTAACCAGATATGTATTCTTAGAACAAACCCTTGATAATGGACAGACCATATTAATGCATAATGGACAGCATCCATTATCCATTAATCCATTAATGCATCAGCATCCCTTTCTTTGAGAGGCTACCTCTCCCCTATTCCATTTACTGGACCCCTCAATTGCTGCCAATAGAGAAGAGCACAGAGACAAAGTCTAGAAAAAATTTAAGTGGGTTTAATGAGACAGAAGCGAGCATGCAATACTAAGGTCAGAGCTCTCTCCTAGGTTAGAAAACATGAGCATCAAGTTGCTTTCAGCCATCTTCCCTTCCCTACAAAGGGAAAAAGGAAGGTGTCATCAACTGTTTAAAGATACATTTTGATGTGCCACAGTTAAGAGTTTTCTTTAAGCATACACCAATTCCAATCAGACTGCACCAAACCAGAAGTGGTTAGGAACCCTTCAGGGGTAGGAAAGGGGGAAGAGGTTTTTTATAGAGACTGTGTAGAAGTAAAGCAAGGAAACGATTTGACTGCCTATCACTTAGGCAGTTGCCTTATTTGGGAAAGCCTAGCGGGCTGTTTGTGCTGGTTGCTCTTCAGCTTCATTTTCCTAGATTGGAGTGCACTGACTCTGGCTCATGTAAGCCAAGGAAAACCTAGGTTACCAAGGCATTAGAACCGCCCCAGGCTAACGGCCTCCTTGCTCAATTACTTTAACACAAGGGAAAAGCAGAACTGATAAATAAAAGAACACATTGTTTGAGCCTATGATACTTCTATGTCTAAAGCCACACTGAAGCCTGGGCCTGCTGATTCCATAAACCAATATGAAATCTTGAAGGATCTCAGTCGAGTCGTTCACATACAACCACAGAAGTTGTAATATACCTATTTGATTAGGGTTAATATTTTTTCTTAAATTCTATTTGAAATTTTTCTATTTAGAGTTGTTTTATCAACATTTGTGAGTAAGAGTCATCTATTTTATGTAGGAGGGGGTAGGTACGTGGGTATTGATGTGGTCAAGGTAGATTTCCTGGATGGAGTGGGGTAGGGAGGAAACCAGATAAAACAAAACGAGAGAAGTAGAAGTAACATAGGGATTATTTGTTGCTTAAATGTTTAAAAGAATTCCTCTGTGAAATCATACGGTTCAAATCTTTAAGGTTTTTTTTTTAATATTCTCATCCTTATGATTATTGGTCTAGTCAGGTTTAACTTTTCTTGGTTTTGTAATCCATATTTTCCTTGAAAAGGAGTTTATCTATATAAATTTACCTATTCTTGCATACATTTTTGGCTATATTCTCTAATTGTAGGTTTTTCACATTTCTCATTCCTAATTATGCGTTTGGGTATTCTTTTTCTTGATTAGATGAGCTAATGACAATGATAACAAGATCTGTTTTATTATAAAAAATAGATTACGATACTATTTTTTTCTTCTAATTTGTTTCCTGAGCTTTATTTGTCCTTGTTCATTTCCTTTGACCTGCATGGTTAGTTCTTTGATCTACATTTAACTTCCTCTGGAGAGTCATCTTGACAACTTAGAGCACCCCCCATACAACTTATTCCCACCCATATTCTACTAGTTCTTCTCTAACTTGTTTCTGACTAACCACAGGAAAAAATAGTGAGGAAAGCATTACCTATTCCAGCTGAAAGGACCAATTTTCTATATTTAAAGAACTTTTCTTAATGCTTTTCAGTAAACCATTCAGCCAAGAACCAACCTCAACAGAAACACAGATGGATCAAATAGGCCACCTTGGATTCAAACCCTGCATGATCAGGAAAATAGCTCCAAGAAATATACAAATAATTTTGTCAAAGTAGAAGCCAGTTTGGGGCTTGGGAGTAAAGAGGAAAAACTAAGACCCCTGCTAAAATATGTTACATCACCTCACTTCGGGTACTGGGTTTAATCCTATGCTGTTTATTAAATTAAACATCCATTAATCTGCCTTTAATGCCTGAATGCCTTTAATGCCAAAATGCCTGAATCCGTTAATGGAAAAAATTACACAAACACATCAGAGAGAAAACCAAGGACCTGTACAAGGGCAAACTGTTTTTGTAAGAATTAAATATAAAGCAGTTTGACCATTTCTAAGAGGCACTGCAAAATCAAGAAAAAGAAAAGCTTATGGTTTTAGCTAGTACGAGAGATTATTTATAATAGCTCTGGTTTTTCCAATGAAATTCTGTGTGAGACAGGTCTCTAATGTAGATGTATGGCTTCCTGCAAGTTCCAGGGGAAAAAACAAGGTGCTTCAAGGTGGTGTACTGTTGACTGTACCCTGAAATAATTATCAAAATCAAAAGAATTTTCAGTCAGTTGAGTTGGGATTGCTGAACCTCAGGGTTTTGTAATATATTCAGATGGTTTCCAAAGAACCATTTCCAGGGTATTGTGTATTAATACAAGGATTGAAGTGTCCCCAGAAGGCCTCATGACAAGATAGATCATAACTTCTCCAAAACAGCCATTATATTCTAGTCCGCTGGTGATTCTGAGACTGAATGTCTGGGTCCTAAGGATGGGTAGCCGGGAGAGAAGGACCATGACTGAACTGGATTTCTTTTGTCATGACACAGGTAGGAATCATTCATCTGTTTTTGCGTTCTGTTTTGAATAAAGGAGAGGAAATTATTCCGCTCTGGAAAAACTTCTACACCCTCCTTAAGTCCTCTGTGATTACAGCTGAACAAAAAATTTGTCCTCTCTTTCACAAACCAAGACTGCTGTCTCCTGTTCTGGGGTATCGAACAGCTGCTGTCTGCTGTGCCAGGGGAGAGAGCTGCCATTCAGGGATTAATTGAAGTAATTTCCCTAGAAACAGCAGAACTTGTGTGGCTAAGTCAGTCTGCAAAGACCAGATGAACCTTGTGAAATCATACCCAGCCCGCATTTACTTACAGTAGAATCTTAAAAAGCTTCCAACCCAGGGTGAGTCTTGGTAATGTTTTCAAGGTACATTTCCATAGTATATGTGATTCCAAGTTACTATTCCCATTTTAGATATAAGAAATCAGAACTCCAGAAGTTAAATAAATTACTCAAAATCACTGTTTTATGTTACTTTCAAGGCCGGGGTAGGCCTGTAGGTATCAAAGCACATGCTCTTTCAATAGCATCTAAAGGGCAGAGCTACCTAGATGATGGTACAGTCTTTTTTTTTTTTTTTTTTTTTTTGCGGTACGCGGGTTTCTCACTGTTGTGGCCTCTCCCGTTGTGGAGCACAGGCTCCGGACGCGCAGGCTCACCGGCCATGGCTCACGGGCCCAGCCGCTCCGCGGCATGTGGGATCTTCCTGGAGCAGGGCACGAACCCGTGTCCCCTGCATCGGCAGGCAGACTCTCAACCACTGCGCGAACAGGTAAGCCCCTGGCACAGTCTTTCTTGATTTCACTCGGAGAACATAGGCCTTTATCTTGATCTTTTTTGTCCCAGCTCCAGCTTCTTCTATACAAAAGGACATCATTACAAAACACTTTTCTCTAGTTTCTTGTTTAAGTATGAGTCTCTTTGAAGAATAACAAAGGTAACGTTTACTGAGTGCTTAGTATGTTCGGCATTGTTGTAATCACTTGGTATTTATTGTCTATTTTAATTTCTCCAACAGCCCTATGTGATAGGGTAATAATATTACCCCCATTTGAAAGGTTAGGAAACCAAGGCAGAAGAGTTACCTTAAGAAGTTCCCAAGGATGGAAGGTGCTGAAGGTGAGATTTGAACTTCTGAGATCTGGACTCAGATTCAACTGTGGTTCAGTATGTTTTTTTAGCTTTGGGGTTTATGGGGTACATTTAGGAATAAAAGAAGAAAGGAAGGGAGGGAGAGTTGAGAGAGGGTTAGAGAAGAAGGATAAAGTCAAGCGCAGACCAGAGGAGTAGCACTACCTAACCTATTCATTTATGAGGAATTACTGGAGAGTTTGGAAGATCAGACTCATAAATCCAGTTTTCTTTCCATTACTTCAACACAATTGGTTTACTTCTGTGTTCTCTCTCTAGCATTCAAATATTGAAACCAGGATTCAGATTCTATCAAAAATATTATCAACTAACCATTATCTAAAAGGTACAGGAGGTTTGTCAAAACTTCCTTTTAGGAAGAACATTTTTATTTTTCCTTAAATATGGCGTTAACTTGCCTAAGTGATGACAAGAATTAATTACCACCATCTACAAAAAACAACAAGAACCCAGAAGTGAGGGAAAAGACAGAGTGTGTTTTGAAAATCTGGCAGCTAAAATCATAAAAGATACATTCTTCCTTGATTCAGAGAAGGCTACATCCTTATTCAATGTCATTCCTTGTACTTAGTTAGAAGCATGAAATAACCCTCAATCTCACTTGGCCTGTTTTAGAAGTAAAGGGCAAGGCCAGAGCAAGGTTGACAGCACAATGGTGTTGTCCAGTGGCAGCTAAGACTAAGAGTCCAAGCAATTATGAAAATCAGCATGAATACTAGAAGTGAAATGGCAAGAGGTCCCGGTCCAAAGCAGTTAATATGATGGAAGAATGAGGCAGCTACTAGGTTACCTGGGTGTAACCTAGATCCCAGCTTGATCCTCTGACCAAAAGGTCTCTGCATTCCCTGTGACTTCCCTACCCTTGTCCCTTCTAGCTTCAAGTTGCCATTCCTATAGTAATCTATATCTTACTCCTCTCTCTAGATTTGTGGCTTCTTCTGCCCCTCCCCTCCACTCTCCATCAGATGTAGACAACTGTCTTAGTTCTCACACACAGATGCTAAAAGCATTTCTGTGTAGCACACATTACTGAAGGCTTGGGCAAAGAGATGGATTTACTTCCTAACAATTAAAATAACAAAGTCTACAAGTTCTCTAGCCACCTCACCATGTGGTCCAGGCATCCACTCTCCCGTTATTCCCAGTTCCCTTCACCAAAACTCTCCCCCCATCCCTCCAAATTCCTTCTTAACTTCCATGGACAGCAGATTAGCAATTACATTGTTTCCAATTTAAATACCAACGGACTCTGAAAGTTATTTTGGAATCTGTATCTTGTAAGCAAAGCTCCCCGCCTAGTGTTGGGGTCACTCTTATCACCATCACTGTCATCTTTATTTATCTAGCTCTAAGGTCAAGTTGTCTCCTGGTTTTTCCTCTCATTTGCTGAATCCTCTTCTTTCTGACCTCTGAATGTCAGAAGGACACCAGGGTTCAGTATTCTGAATACAATGGGACAGAGTATAAAAAGAAACTGAAATATTACAAAGCCTCAAGACTTTAAATGACATATAAAATTTGGGAGTCAATAGTTCATCTCTAGCTTTGATCTCTCCCTAACCACAGGCTCCTATATCCAGTGATGTCCCCTGCATCTCCCCTGGATGTCAACTGGACACCCAAAACAGTATTCTTGGTCCCCCAACCTATTTTTTTTTAACCAGTGTTGTCCATCCCAGTAGACTCTTCTCCTCCCAAATTTTATCCAACCCACCCAAAATCCAGTGGATTCTGCCATCAAAATTGTCAATCTGACCACTTATCCCCTACCTCCACCACTAAATTAATCATCATAATCTGTCTCGGGTATTTTAATAGCCTCCTAACTGCTCTTACTCTTTCGTCCGTACAGTTTAATCTCTACACAGAAGCAGAGTGATTCTTTCAAAACAAAAATGAACATGTGGGGCTTCCCTGGTGGCGCAGTGGTTGAGAGTCCACCTGCCGATGCAGGGGACACGGGTTCGTGCCCCGGTCCGGGAAGATCCCACGCCACGGAACGGCTGGGCCCGTGAGCCATGGCCGCTGAGCCCACGTGTCCGGAGCCTGTGCTCCGCAACAGGAGAGGCCACAGCAGTGAGAGGCCCTCATACCGCAAAAAAAAAAAAAAAAAAAAAAAAAAAAAAAAAAAAAAAAAGAAGAACATGTGCCACTTTTCCTCAAAACCCTAAAATGACATCCCTTTACACAAAGTGAAATCCAAAGTCCTTGCCACCTCTCATACCCTACTTTCTGTGTACTCTTCTTTGAAGGAGACCATTCTCCATGTTTTTTTTTTTCTGCATGCCTTTTCATGTGAGGCACAAACTGCACTTCGTTCCAGGTGATATTTAAGGTGTTTGTATAGCAAAGAGTACAAGCGTACTATATTTAAGGTGTTAAATACTTTAAGGTTTAAAAGTTAAAGAGTACCTCCCTGTGGGGCAAAGGGCAGGCATGCTTACTTCCCATTATAAAAGATTTGGGTTCCATGAGCTCCGGGTTCTTCTCCTCTGACACAACCCATTGTATGTGTGTCATCTTTTTCATATTGCCCTACAGAAGTAGCACCAAAAACTGTTGCTGTTCTCACTAATGCTAATTGTCCTTTGTCTCTGACCCAGGAGCACTGTATCTTCAACTAGCATCCACCTAACTGTGGCAGACTAACTTATTAGCTTGTAAGGGAAAAAATCTGGCCCTTATTAATTTTAAGTCCATAACCTAACCACCTATCTCAAAGGCTCAAATTATTAAAGTCAGTAAATAAAAGTGGGGATATTACTATAAACTCTCCAGAAATAAAAAGAGAAAATAGTAAATGGTTGTATGCCAACAAATTAGATAACCTAGATGAAACAGACAAATTCCTAGAAACTCACCAACTGCTAAAACTGACTCGGGAAGAGAGGAAATCTGAATACACCTATAGCAAGTAAAGGGATTGAGTCAAGTCAAAAACTTCCAACAACAAAAAATCTCAGACTCCTAGAAGGAAACGTTGGTGAAATCTACAAAGTTGGATTAGGCAACGGTTTCTTAAATAGGACAAGTAAAGCAAAAGAATCAAGTGAAAAAATACATCAGACATCAAGATTAAAACTTACACATAAAGGACATTATCAAGAAAGATATTTACAAATGATATTTGATGAAAGTCTAGCATGCATGGACAAAGGATCTGAATACAACACACAATAGCCAATAGGCACATGAACAATAATCATTAGGCATCAGGGAGATTTAAAAAAATAGCAACAATGAGATACCACTCCATACCCACTAAAACAGCTGTAATTTTTAAAAATTACAAAATAAAAGTTGTTGGCAAGGATACATTAAAATTGTAACCTAAGTGAAAATGTGTACTAGTACAGATACTTAAACAATTTTGCATTACTTCAAAAAATTAAACATAAAGTTATCATAACCCCCAGCAGTGCTATTCTTATGTATATATCCAAAAGATTCTAAAATACAATGAGGTATCACCTTCACACCAGTCACAATAGCCATCATCAAAATCTACAAACAATAAATGCTGGAGAGGGTGTGGAGAAAAGGGACCCCTCCTAGGCAAATAGGTCTAGGCAAATCCATAGATAGGTGGTAATGTAAGTCGGTGCAGCCACTATGGAGAATAGTATAGAGATTCCTTAAAAAACTAAAAATAGAGCTACCATATGATCCACCAATCCCACTCCTGGGCATATATCCGGAGAAAACCATAATTCAAAAAGATACATGCACCCCAATGTTCATTGCAGCTCTATTTACAACAGCCAAGACATGGAAGCAACCTAAACGTCCATCGACAGAGGAATGGATAAAGAAGATGTGGTACATATACACAATAGAATATTACTCAGCCATAAAAAAGAATGAAATAATGCCATTTGCAGCAACATGGATGGACCTAGAGATTATCATACTAAATGAAGTCAGACAGAGACAAATATCATATACCACTTATATGTGGAATCTAAAAAGATGATACAAAGGAACTTATTTACATAACAGAAACAGACACAAGACAGAAAAAATGTCTATGCTTATGTTTACTAAAGGAGAAAGAGGGGTGGGGAGGACAAATTAGGAGTTTGGAATTAACATATATATACTACTATATATAAAATAGATCAACAAGGATGTACTGTTATAACACGGGGAACTCTAATCAATATTCTGTAACAACCTATATGGGAAATAATCTAAGAAAGAATTGATATATGTATAACTGAATCACTTTGCTGTACACCTGGAATTAATACAACACTGTAGATCAACTATACCAGAATATAAAATAAATTTTAAAAAAATAGATGGTCATACAGTCAAGTATACATGGATATTCATAGCAGCGTTATTTATGCTAGCCAAACACTGAAAACAGTCCATTATAGGAAAATAGACAATGTGTAGCACATTTAGTGGAATGTTATACAGCCATGAAGAATAAAGTACTGACACATGTTGTTACAACATGGATGCATCCTGAGATTACGCTAACTGAGAGCAGACAAAGTCCATCTATAGTATGATTTCATTTATATGAAATGTCCAGTAGAACAAGCGAATCCACAGAGAAAGAAACTAGTGGTTGACAGGAGACGAAGAGACCTGCTATTTCTTTTGAGGGTGATAAAAATATCCTGGAGTTAAACAGTCATGTTTGTGCAATATTATGAAAATAATAAGCCAGTTTTATCAAGTATTTATTATTTATTAAAAAATAATGAGTTTTATTAATTTTATCTATTTTTTAAAGGATAAGACATTATATTTTTCCCTAGAACCTAGCACAGTGCCTAGTATATAGGATGTACTCAAATATAAATATATTGATAAATGAATCAAAGATAAAGTCCAAAGAAGTAGAACAATTTAGATTGAGTTCTACACATACTGACGTTGCACCTGCCAAAAAAACAATCCTGGGAGACTAGACTAGACAGAAAGGACCCAGCGGCGTGCTAGTAAATGTTTAACAGCCAGTCCTCTTTGGGGGAAGAGCCCTATTTGCAAATACTCCCAACTTGGCGGCCACCTGCCATCACTGAACATGGCGTTAGATGTGCACAGCATTGTCTTTTGTGAGCCACCTCCAACACACCACTGCAAAAACTCAAAGTCAGGCAGTGGAAAGAGAAGCACTGGTGAGCAGTGTTTGGTGAGCTTACCTCCTAAGACTGAGGCACTCTGTTTGCACAAGTGTGAATTACAATGAGAAAAACATCAGACTCCTACAGGCATGTGCTGTTCCTGATTAAGATGCTAGGACTTCCTCACAAAGAGAGCATGGGGAAAAAAGAACAGCCACTACCTTTGGTCACTGCTGCCTTGATCCACAAAGGCACTGGCTGGCCGACACCTACAGATACATCACGGTTAATACAAATTAGAGCTCTGCTTTCAGAAGAGCAAACTCACTTGTAGAACACTGTGGAAGGAGCTCAGGTCTCAGGGTAGGAGTGAAATGTCTCTGTTGTGTTTCAAGTTAATTTTATACTTGTCTGTCCTGAGCCAGTGGATTCAGGCTGCCTATTCCACACCTGCTCATTTATGGCTCCAGGGGGTTAGGTTTCCAGATAACCATCTGAACTAGCTTGGAGAAAGCAGTTTAAATGCCTGCCTAACATCTTTTGAATTAAAATTAATACATTCTCTGTAAGTCTCATAAACGTGAGCAGGGAACTGTTGGCTCAGAGTAGAAGGGTAACAAGTGTATCCCAGAGTCACTGAGTGAATCAATGGTTTGGGATGGATCAGTCTGGGCAGTACAATCACAGTTCTAAGCACAGTAAGTGATTTGTGATTAGACCCCTGCTCAAGCATATTTATCATGAATTCACGCCGCTGATGAATTTCAAGATAAACCTCCTAATACAGCCAAAAAACACTGCACGGGATATAAGCTTCTTCTCCGCGTATGTGTCGCACCACTTCTACCCACACACACAAGGGAAGGTGGGGGGAAAAAAACCAATGCTTTTTGTATATAATGCACATTTTTTTAAATAAGACCTCAAACACTGCAGCAAAATTCTTCCTTAGTTATTAATGAACTAAACAAACTTGACAATGGGATAAGAAGGGAACAAGGACAATGATAAGTTAGAAGACATGTTAATTAATGGTACATCTTTCTTAGGGTGTATTGCTGTTCTGCATCAGCATCTTAAATAATTGACCAAGCTCTGGAGGCAGTCTTTGGAGGCTGTTTTTTTAAACAGCAACAGTGTTGAAAACAATTAGAATGAGCAGTTCTAGTCAGTGGAATGGTGTGAATGTAGAATTTGAAGCCAAAAATTAATAGTGTTTCAACAAGGTGAGCAGAGCTGCAACTAAGTGGATGGAATTTCCTGACCCAACCGTGCAGAAAGACAAATCCTGCTTATTTAGAATTATTTAGAACCATGTTGCAGCAAAATAAAGCAGGGGCTTAACTTAGGCCAGCATGTCCCAATTCATGCTCCCACCAAAAAAAAAAAAAAAAAAAAGTCAGTATTCCTCAAAAACCACTTGGGTTAAAAAAGTTTGGAAAACACACCATGCTGTATTTTCTTTAGAAATGAAGGATATTAAATCTGAGAGCTTGTACAGAATTGAGTCTATCATTTACCAAACTTATTTTTTTATATACACAGTCATATCTAAAGGTATACTAGCATTTCTCAGAGTACAGTTTGCAAAACCGTGGTGTAAGACACTTTGAGGCATTACACAATACCAAGTTTTTGTAACCTACTGCAAGTGTACTTTTTTTTTTTTTTTTTTTTTTTTTTTTGCGGTACGCGGGCCTCTCACTGTTGTGGCCTCTCCCATTGCGGAGCACAGGCTCCGGACACGCAGGCTCAGCAGCCATGGCTCACGGGCCTAGCTGCTCTGCGGCATGTGGGATCTTCCCAGACCGGGGCACGAACCCGTGTCCCCTGCATCGGCAGGCGGACTCTCAACCACTGCGCCACCAGGGAAGCCCTGCAAGTGTACTTTAAATGTAGCTCCACCATGCTTACGCCCAAGGGAATCCAGTAAAATACTCAACCAGTGAGTGATCCCAATTCTCCAGACAGGCCAATAGGAAATATAATGCCCCACACTGACAAATTTTATTTATGCTCTTGGGTGTATTCCACATGGGCAGTGACCACAGAAATGGCCCATCATATCACGTAGAGCCAGTGAAGGCAAACTCTACTGTGGAGGACCAGGTAGTATGTATTTCAGGCTTTGTGGACCACAGAGCCTTTGTTAAAACTACTGTGCCTTTCTAACACAGAGGCGGTCATAGATGATACGTAAACAAATGGACTTGGCTGTGTTTTGATAAACAGGCCATAGACGTGACTTAGCCTGTACGTCATACTTTGCCCATCTCTCAAGTAATATATAGTATTAGCTGCTGCCATGGACTGGAATCAAACTTGCTAAACTTAGACTGCCCATTCATTTTTTTATTATGTACAGTACAATGTGTATTTATATATATGTATATACATATAGACACAGAAACAGCTTTTTGATTAATCCATAATAATCGTTTCCTAAGAACTGGGCCACCCAAAAGCATACTATTCTAGTTATTTAAACAAAAACTCATTAATTGCCACCTAAGAGGTGCTTAATGGTGTTAGGACCACATGTAACAGGGAGATTTCTAAATTAGGACTCCTACCAAAAGTTACACTTCTTGTAGAACACTTTTTTTTCTTTTACCTTTGTGTACCAAAATGAACACGTGAGGATAAAGAGATCACAGGCAGGAGAGGACATCAGGTAAGAGAGAGGCTTTGAGACCAGTTAAGTGGCAAAAGCTACTCTTGGTGTTTAACCAACAAAGTAAGCAACCGCTATTTTATATGAGTAAAGCTTTGGCAAAGTTTGTACTCAAAATACACAAATGCAAAAAATAGGGCTTCCCTGGTGGCGCAGTGGTTGAGAGTCCGCCTGCCGATGCAGGGGACATGGGTTCGTGCCCCGGTCCGGGAAGATCCCACATGCCGCGAAGCGGCTGGGCCCGTGAGCCATGGCCGCTGAGCCTGCGCGTCCGGAGCCTGTGCTCCGCAATGGGAGAGGCCACAACAGTGAGAGGCCCGTGTACAGCAAAAAATAATAATAAAATAAAGCAACTACGGACTTCCCTGGTGGCACAGTGGTTAAGAATCCATCTGTCAATTCAGGGCACAGGTTCAATCCCTGGTCTGGGAATATTCCACATGCCATGGAGCAACTAAGCCCATGCACCACAACTACTGAGCCCACATGTCACAACTACTGAAACCTGCGCACCTAGAGCCCGTGCTCTGCAACAAGAGAAGGCACCTCAATGAGAAGCCTGCACACCGCAACAAAGAGTAGCCCCCGCTGGCAGCAACTAGAGAAAGCCTACGCGCAGCAACGAAGACCCAACACAGCCAATAAATAAATAAATAAATTTAAAAAACAAAGAATTTCAAGAGAGTATATATATACCCACTCATCTTTGAAAGTTGGTATATTATTTTAAGTCCTATATTACAATATATGCGCGTGCACAGCAATGAAAGACCCAACGCAGCCAAAAGTAAATAAACTTAAAAAAATAAATGAAATTTAAAACATAAAGCAACTAATGTTTCTCAAAGTGTGGTCCATGGACCACATGCATTTGAATGATCTAGGCATATTGGTTAAAAACACAGCAATGTGAGCCCCTCCCAGACCTATTAAATCTGCATCTCTGCAGGTGGGGACAGGAAGCTGAAATTGCTTTTTTGTTTTTTTAAAATCAAGATCTCTAGATCATTCCAAGGAACACTATCACTTGAGAACCACCAAACTAACAGGGAGGCAGTAATAAAAATTCTACATCATCTTATGGAGCAGCACAGAGCAACAATAACCTCAGCTATAGAAGGGGAAACACCCAAATCTCAGACAAAAAAGAAAAACGTACAGATTATATATATAGGAAAGCAGCAACTACGTTTCTTACCACCTTAAGGTATCTGAAGGCTTTTTCATAGGGAAAACCTGAAGTTGATCAATGTCCACCACTACACATGTGGGTGTATTTATAGATGTATATATGAAATGTTAATTAAACGTATACTATGCTAATGTTGATGCCCTGTAAAATGCAGAGCTTGGACTCTCAATTGCTTCATCCTCACCTTCAAAGAAAAAAACATTCCTACTGTTTGATGTAGATGCCCGAACTGAGGGCCCAAATGAGAATCAAGAACTCCCTCTACCTCCTAGCATGGGCTTGTTGTGCAAAGGGTGGGGCAAACACCAGCAGTGTCACCTGGTACAAGCTGGAACTCGAAGGAGAGCCCTTGGAAGGCGCACAGGTCTCCCTGTAGGGAGGGGTGCCCAGCGAGTAGAGTTGCACCCACACAGGGCCACACTCGAGGTATGCTCCATGAGAGGAGCCCACCCCACTGTTGCTCTCCCTTTCCCTAAGACAAGTGGGAGAGTAGCCTTGCAAGTGGCAGACAGGCAGCCTGGGCCAGGCACCTGCCTTTCAGGGAGCTACTTGGGAATGCCAGGTGCTAGCACTTGGTGTGGAGCTGAGTTCACTGTACCCCTTCCATTCAGGGAGGAAAGCTTCTTGTCCCGTGGAAAGCTGAGTTGAGGTGTAGCCCCTCCCTGAGGTGAGCCTCTGTTCCCAGCTAACTCATAACCTAACATATGCAAAAACGTGACCATTCCTACTCCAGGGCATTCATTGGTCACCCTCTCAACCGGGCAAAGTCCAATAAACTTACAGAATGCTGTCTAAGCACAAAAGAATCTTATCTCAAGGTTAGATATGTGTTCAGAACCATACACACCTGTGCTTACACACCCACACGCCTTTCAGGATTTATCTGTATAAAACGTAACAGCATAGCTTTCCCAAATTCCCACTTTTCTTGTGTTTTGAATAGGTTAGGTTGACGCAAGGGCTAGACTTGGTTGCCCAAGTTTAAGATGTGGGGACAGCGTTCCATCAACAGGAAAAAGCATGACCCCAAGGTCAGGAGACCAAATGAATTTTCTGCCCTTCACTTCACTGCACCCAGCCTCAGGGCTGCAGGCTAATGACTCTGCTGGCTCCTATCACTCAGTTTTCTCATCTGGAAATGGGGGTGATGGGGTATGTGATAAGCATTAATTAACATTTGTGAAGCATTTTGAGATCCACTGATGAAAGGGATGAAGTATTATTTTTCTCAGCATGAGCAAACCACCACTTGGTACAAATCCAGCTCAATAGTGCTGAGTTAACTACCTTAAAACTGTTGTCTCAAATCTGTTTTGCACTTTTCCTGCCCCAGGCAGATTAGCACCTGTTGTGTCTTATTGTGAAATCACCAAGAGAAATAAGCAAATGGGGTTAAAGGATATGACTGTAGTTCATGTAGACGCCTGTTTGCCGGAGATAACTCTCTGAGTAGCAACAACAAGAACAACAACATATTTTAATGTGTGATTAATTTGGGGTTATATAGGCAACCTGCAGCAACCAATAGCGAGCCTATTATTTCAAATAATAAAAGTGAAAGTAAAGATGTCAAACCATAAAAAATACATTCTTTTACTCATCCCAAAGATTATTAGGTTGTTAACTTAAAAACATTTCTTAAAAGTCCCAGACCAGCTAGCCATTTGATACAACAAACACAACCTCCCAAGTAATGCTGACTTGTATTTCACTTTCCAGGAGAGATGAAAGCAACACAATGCAGCCTCTGAGTAAGGCTGTTTAAATATCATTTGTGAGCCAGTGGACAGCAACACTTGAATTCAGACAGCGCAACAAGAAAACCCAAGCGAAAGAAAAAGAAGTCTGGGGTACAGGGGTAGAAGGTTACCACTTACCCTTCAGAGCTGCAGTAAAACAAGTCATAGTTACCCCTCCAATTAAAAGTGATTCAAAGCACAATTCAAAACATTTAGCCCAAAACACTTACCAGCTCAAGAAGAACTTCGAGTTGTCTTACAGAAGGTGGGCAGATATCTCTTCAAGTCCTTTGCAGGGGTCAGAGAATGCTAGTTTTGATGTAAGACGGTGGGAGAGTACGCCGGCGGAGAAAGACGCAGGCACCTTAGTAGAAGGCAAGGCAGTGGTTTTTAAAGGGTGTGGACCCGGATGCGAAATCAAGATCACCTGAAACTTGTTAGAAATGCAAATTATCAGGTCCCACCCCAGACCTACTAAATGAGAAACTCCTGGGAGTGAGGCCCGGCAACTTGTGCGTTAACAAGCCCTCCAGGTGATTCTGATCTGAAGTCTAAAAAGATTCTGATTTTAACCTGCTGAAGTTTGAGAATCAGTGGTTAATAATTGCAAATCGGTATCACCCTGAATGTGAATAAGACCTATAATTCAACTGATATAAATTATGGGAAAGTTCATAAAATGAGAAATGTTAGTCAAGCAAGCCGATACCCATGAGACTTGGCTTTCTTGAGTATAAATGTTTAGTGCACAGAATCTGTAGCAAATAAAGGGGGGATACTTTTTGCTAATGGAATCATTCTCCCATCAGCATGTAAAAAAACAATAAAAAGCTGTAAGCAGTTAAGGCAGAGCCCTCTAGCTGTCCATCAAAATATACTCTCCCTCCTCTGGGGGCACAACTACATTTCCCGGCCTCCCTTGAAGTTAGGTGTGGCATGTGGCTGAACTCTCTCCCTGGGCATATTAGTGGAGGTGATGTGTGCTCCTTCCAGACCAGACCCATGAACAACATCCAAGTGTGCTCCACCATGCTCTTTCCCCATTCAGACAGATTGCAGTGGCAACACTCAGGATCACCTGGAAGCCACACATTAAAGATGTCAAAGCAGCCAGCAGCCTTGATTTCTGAATCAAAGCATGGAGGAAAGCTTCCCTACATCTGAATTCCCAGCCTGAATCTAAGATGAGAAAGAGATTGACTTTTTGTTCTTTAAGTGACTGAGCTTTAGAGATTTTTTTTTTTGGCTATGCCATGAAGCATCTGGGAGCTTAGTTCCCCAACCAGGGATCAAACCCATGTCCCCTGCAGTGGAAGCACAGAGTCTGAACCACTAGACTGCCAGGGGAGTCCCCTAGAGACCTTTTTTTAAAAAAAAACCTCAGTTTACCTGCCCTAAATAATATATTGGTTCTCAGATCCATGATCTATCTTCCCACTACTAATACTGAACATGAGCATGTTCTTACATTTTAAAAGTATATTCTGAAAGTTTGATACTTCTGTAAATCTTTCCCTAAAGAACACACAGGTACACGCACACACACACACACACACACTCACACACACACATCAGTAGAGAGGATGTAAATACTGCAGGCCTTACTTTAAACTTATGTATATTCACACTTACATTAACAAAACAAGACATTCAGGCTAACACATGACTTTTCTTTAACAATCGTGATGTAAAAATATCCCTGAAAAGAACAATGTGTTATATCAGTAGCTTTATATTTACTTTTTCAAAAAAGAGAGAGAGAACCAGCTATAAGTATCTTGCACAACTGATGTAATATTTACTCATCTAATTTCAACACACCTCCAATTTAGAACACCAAACTTGGACTTCCCTGGTGGCGCAGTGGTTAAGAACCCACCTCCCAATGCAGGGGACACAGGTTCGAGCCCTGGTCCGGGAAGATCCCACGTGCTATGGAGCAGCTAAGCCACAACTACTGAGCCTGCACTCTGGAGTCTGCGAGCCACAACTACTGAGCCCACGTGCCGCAACTACTGAGGCCTGTGTGCCTAGAGCCTGTGCTCCGCAACAAGAGAAGCCACCGCAATGAGAAGCCCGCACACTGCAAGGAAGAGTAGCCCCACTCGCCACAACTAGAGAAAGACCGTGTGCAGCAACGAAGACCCAACGCAGACATAAATAAATAAATAAATGTATTAAAAAAGTAAATTAAAAAAAATTAAACACCAAATTTAAGTTTGTTCAACATAACTGTTTTCACATATAGCTCTAACTCCTGAAAAAAGGGCCTAACATATTCCTGTCAACTGGGTACATTCATGGTGTATCTTTATTTGAGGTTGTTTAGTCTTGTTCTCATGCAGGTCTGGGAGTGACTTGCTGGGTGACTTCAGTGAAGTCAATATACCTGTAACACCATCTATTCAACTACTAAAAGGGAGATGTATTACAGCCACTTATGTCTGTAATGTAAACGTTAGTAAAATAACTGGTGACATAAATTTTGGGTTCCTTGGAAAAGTAGAGAGCCAGACAAAGTGGATTCTGCACCTCCCAAAGACAAGGCAAGTAACCACTGACCAGGTTTCCCTAACCAGAACAGCACCCACTTCACAAAGTTAACTGTTCTGCAGTAACTAACATCACACCCTTACATACGTAGGGGGAGTTCTGGTGTCATCATGGTTCAGAGGTCAGACAAGCTTGGGCTTGAATCTTGGACCCACCACTTAGTAGCTCTGTGGCCCTCTCCTGGAAGTTTCTTACCTTCTCAGGAGCCTCAATTTTCTTACCTATAAAAACACACTCCCTCTTAAATCCTTCAGGGCCTCCACACCATCTTCAAGAACTGTTCTCCTAGCGGTAAGCAAGGCTCTTGATGATCTGACCCCAGTTCACCTCTCTAACCCATCACCTCCTTTGTCCCCTTTAGGCACCAGGCAAAGCTCTTCTTTCTTCCTGGATGTGCAGTGCTGCCTTCTGGCAGTCCGCTCCATCCACCTGAATACTTCCTGTGTTTAAGGAAAGGAATGAAAACATCACCTGCTCAGCAAGGCTCTTCCAAACGCCCTTGGGCACTCAGTTCCTTTGCTTCTGTGATCTCATCGCATGAGGCAAACCTTCTCTTTAAGATTTATTACCCTCAAGGACAATGATTCATAATTACTTTGTTTGTTTATTAGCTTTTTCGCCACAAGAGTGTGAACTCCTGGAAGGCACTGTCCTTACTCCACCTTAAGGCCTTTGGATCAGCTGTTCCTTTGACCCGGAACATTCTTCTCTGAGAGATCCTCATGGCTCACTCCCTACTTCCTCACATCTTTGCTCAAACGTCAGTTTGTTGCTGAGGTCTCATCTGAAATCTCTGTTTACATGTACAACCTGGCTTTCCTCCTTCCTTGAGCCCCTTGGCCAGGCCCCTTGACCTTTGTTTTTCCATTTCAATGAACACCTCTTAAAACACAACATAATTTACTTATTTTGTTTATTGATGATGGTTTATCTCCCTACCTAAAATATAAATTTTATGAGGGTACGAGTCTTTAACTGTAACTTACTGATAAAGTATAAGCACCTAGAACTGTACCTGGCACATAATGGGGTGTTCAGGAACTAGTTGGCCAGGTGAATGAGTGAATTTTTTGTAGCTTAAAGGACCCAGATGTTCAACAACTATTGATGGATTGAATGAATGCATAAATGCCTGTCCCAAAGATGTCTTCATGCACAAGAAAGGGAACCAAATGAAATTAATCAGAAGAATATTTTTATTTCCTTTCTCTTTTCCTTGAGAGAGGCATGGGCTAGGGAGCAAGACCTGGGTTCTAATCGCAGCACAGACGCTTTGGTACCCTTTAGGCCGTCCTGATTCTTAGTCACATCAATGGAAAATAGGTTTGGTAATATTATCTACCTCTTGGGGCTGCTGTTCAGAGATTACACTGTAGAAGCCCTTAGCCACAGGCTGCAGCACATTGCAAGTGCTCTGTAGATAGTAACTGCTATTATGACTGCATTCTCGGTAATGAGGCGCTCTTCTTATGACACACTTGACTCCCAAAGACCTACCTTTGAGAACCAGAAGGCTGAGACCGGGTTGGCCACAGCCTCACTCTCTGCCCCTCGAAGCGTGGACTCGCATCTCTAGGGTAGCAGAGAAGGAGGGGGGTCACACACACAGTTCTTCCACATCTGCCTCCCTGACCGCCCTTTTCTCTTGCGTCTACCATAACACCTCCCAAACAACAGCAAAAACAACACCCCAAAGCTATGTGCTTCCAACTAATGCACAAAATCAAACTGAAACCCTCTAATTTTATTCAGGCAGTGATATTTATTCATTTATTTTTTATTTCACTCATTCACTTAGTCAACCACTCAACAGTATTTACAAATGCTGACCCTTACCCTAAGCACACGGTGTTAGTATCAGCGGATCAATGGGAAGAGGCACCTGCTATCAGAGCTTCTGATCTAATGGGGGTAGCAGGCAATAAGCAAGCATACAAATATAGAATCACAAGCTATGATAGATGCTCTGAGGGTTATAAGCAAGGTGTGCTAAGAGATAATAACGGATGGTGAGGACAGACCTAATTAAAATAGGGTGGAGAAGTGGGGGTTACCTTTAATCCTGAGTAATGTAGCATATAATATACTGCTAGACTTGCAGTTGACTATTTCATACCAGTCTCTCTGCTTCTCAACCAGATTGCAAGCTCTTCAATGGCAGGGAAGGGTCTTAAACTAGATCTACAAGTTCTGCACTACCTGGCCAGGGTTGCACATACCTTAGGGGCATTAAATAGTGTTTACCGAGTTGGTTTTTACTGACCTTTAGTATGTTCAGGAGAGAATGGAAAAACGAGATTCGTAAAATCTATAATGTTATAAATGCTATGAAATTTTAAATATAGAATCTCATCTGATTAATTTCTTTAAAACCTCTTAACTTTTAGCTCAATTGTTATAATTTTACTTCTCATACTGAAAATAGAGCCATCATTTTTTTTATGTCTATGACTGTGGTTAGTTATTAAGGGTGTTAAATAGATTGAACAGGGAGGAATATGCTCCAAAAGAAATATAAACTCATAAGCTTTGAGGAAACTGACCTTAAATGAAGTTGACATAATAAAATACTTTCCTATGACTATTGTTATTTTACGTAACAGATAGACTTGCGTTTATAGTTGATGTTTTATGAAATGAGACAGAGATCTTGGCAAGGTTTGACAATGTTTTTAAGATCAGCTTACACAAAAAGAGAAGAAAAGAACAAAGCCCAAGAAATAGGACAATATGACCACTGGCATCTTTCTTCTTTTTTTTTCTCTACCGAAAATAAAGACAAAGACAATTGGGATCCACTGGAAAGAAAAACTGCCTCATACTGTTCATTCATGAGTTTTTAGCTGTAATTAAACATCTAATGCTCCAGATGGCTAAGTATTCAAAATTAGTACATTTCAGCTCCACTGAAACAGTTCATTTTGAAATGTTCAAAATACTATCCAGTGGTGCTTAACAACTGAGCAAAGGAATCTTTCAAAACTCTGAAAGGTATGTTAGAATTTCTCATGGAGAAATTCATAATTCAATAATACTTCTTTACCATTTTCTTCTTTTTTCCTACTAATCAGTGAAAATTCTTTCAAATTAGATGTGAACGTTCTGATCTTGCACATAACTCCCATCCTACTTTAAGATAGAATCCCTGGGCTTCCCTGGTGGCGCAGTGGTTGAGAGTTCGCCTGCCGATGCAGGGTACACGGGTTCGTACCCCGGTCTGGGAAGATCCCACATGCCGCGGAGCGGCTAGGCCCGTGAGCCATGGCCGCTGAGCCTGCGCGTCCGGAGCCTGTGCTCCGCAACGGGAGAGGCCACAACAGTGAGAGGCCCGCGTACAGCAAAAAAAAAAAAAAAAAAAAAAATCCCTAACATTTGTCAGCTGAGAAAGCAGTCTCTTGGTCTCAAGAAGTAGGGTGTATTTCCTTGCCTCTTGATTTTGGAGGGTTGTGTGATTTGTTTTGGCCAAACAGCCTACGGGCAGAAGTAACAGCATGCCAGTGCTGGCCTAGGCTTTCACTACATCATGTATTTCTGCTTGCAATCTCATGCCTCTGCAAGTGCCATGAAAAAGGCCCCTCACAGAGTAGCTGATGTCCCTTCATGCTGTACCCAAAAATGAATATTCAGGCAGCAAAAGTGAACACAACCCATATCAAAAACTCATGTCCAGCTGGACCCTCAGTTTGAAGCAGAGTTGCCTAGCTGACTGAGCTCAGCCCCTATCAGCAGACCCCCAGTGTGGCAGCAGACACATGAGTGAAAATAATTATTATATTAAGTCACTGAGTTTGGGGGTAGTTTGTTAGGCAGCACTACCCAACTGATACACTGTCACAGCCCTATTCTCTGAGGTTGTGGGGGAAGGAAACTGGAAAGAAAAAAATGCAGGCTACATAAAAGAAATATCAAAAATTATTATTTTGAGAATATTTGTCTTACAGCAACCCCCCTAACCGATTTTAGACTTCTTGGGTCCAAAAAAGTTTGTTATTCACCTTTGACACATCAACAGTAGCCACTTAAAATTCTGTTGACTTGGTTTTATTAAAAATTCTTTGGTGCAAGTATCAGTACAACTATTTTCTTAAACAGAGACCCATGGTCTACAATTTTTCTCTTCCCTGCAAATCCTTTTCAGACCCAAAATTTTAGAGAGGGTCACTTTTTTTTTTTAACATCTTTTTTGGAGTATAATTGCTTTACAATGGTGTGTTACTTTCTGTTTTATAACAAAGTGAATCAGCTATACATATACATACATCCCCATATCTCCTCCCTCTTGCATCTCCCTCCCACCCTCCCTATCCCACCCCTCTAGATGGTCACAAAGCACTGAGCTGATCTCCCTGTGCTATGAGGCTGCTTCCCACTAGCTACCTATTTTACATTTGTTAATATATGTTTCTACTAAATGAAAAGTTTGGTTATGTGACTAAGCACTGTGACTGTTTTGTCAGACATTCATTTATGGTATTACCTACCACTTTTCTACTGGACACTTTTCATAAATGATTTCATTATGTATTTAGAACAGTATTGTGAGCTAGGTTGTTGTCGCTTTCAAATTAGTGAGTGGATTCATACTGTTAAATAACATGCTCAAGGCAGCCTAGCTAGGTAGAGTTAGGAGTCATACCAGGACAATTGAGCACTTGTATTGTGGCATCTTAATGTTAATTCTGAAACCAACAGACACCTTCTCATGTCCTTTGGAGAGAGGTAAGTTTCTTTGAGATGTATGTTGTCTTCCAAATGGTCAGAATCACTTTCTGTGTGCAGAGTGAATAACTCTGCAATTACATACTTTATTTGTAGCCCATTTATTTAATGTCTATCTTCATATCGAAGAGTAAGCTTCATAGGACAGGGCTGTGTCTATTACATGCACTGTGGTTTTGTTCAGTACACTACTGACACATAAAAATTCAGTGAATATTTGCTGAATAAAAATGAAATGAGTAGGTTCTTAAAGAGTTCACCTAAATCTCTCCTTCTCTGCCTCTACTCATTCCCTAACACCCCATGGATACAAGGACACTGCCCTAGAAACTCATTCCAGTGTACCCCAACCTAATTTAAGATCTGTTTTCTCTATTGATTAGATCTTACCTCAATCTGCACATTGCTTCTTTCTCTATCCAATTAATTCATTCTGATTTGATCATTTTCAACCTCTCAGCCTACACCAAGAAAATGCATTTCACTGAACTCTTACAACCTGCCCTCAAACTTATCAACCTTCATGACAGACTATACAATTGAAGAGAACTGAAAGAAGAAACCACTATCGAGTTACAATTAGCAAAGCTTCTTATGTCATGGAAGCAAGTAGAAGAAAAAGGAGAGTGAGAAATCTGAATAGGGGAGCTACATATTTTATTCTTAAGCCACCTGCCTCTTTGGCTTTAGAATAAAAGTTGAAATATAGAATATTAGGACAGTAGAGGACATTCAAGTTTGTTAGAAATAGATAACAAAGGCAGAAATCCTTGAATGGAAAGAAGTCTTAGTTGAGTACTTAGTAGCAGTTGCCTGAGGGGTAACGAGCAAAAGAAGGATGTGGATGTTGAGAAGAATCACATGGGGTACAGGAGCTCAGTAGAAGAGAATTCCTGGACAGACATTGACTGATCTCTGTAGCAACTGCCCACTGGAACAATTGGGGGAAAATGCAGACAGGAATTCAGTTTTTTTTTTACTTTGTAAGTTTTAACCACGCATTGATACTGCTGTTCATTTCTCCCTCTGGAGACTCAACCACTCTGGAGCTGTGCCTTGTCTTTTCTCTCTCTGTGCTGCAGTTTCTATCTCTGCCTCATTCTATAGAGATGGGTGTGTGTGTCTCTCTGGGTAAACTACACATATGTAGTGGTCACAACAAAGAATGGTCAGGGGGACCATTACAGAATATAGGTGAAGGCTGAAGGGTGGCATGGGGTGGGGAACCACAGGACTTCTCTAGGGTAGAAAATAAGGTACATTCTTTCATGAAAGAGACAAGGACAGAAGAAATATTGAAAATTATTAATTAGAAAGCGCACTGTATCAGAGGTTATCTAGCCCAACATCCTTATTTTATTGATTATGGAAGGATAAAAGGGGAGCAAATTCTAAATGTAAAACATCACTTTGAAATGTTATTTTTAAAATACTAGCTTGAGACCCTTAATCAATGAATTAAACACACCTTACATTACTCACATGGTAGCAGTAGACAATTTTAATTATATTGGGTCAGATTTGATGTGGTTTTCTAATAAAGCAGATTCTTGCTTAGGGTGGCTATGCATTAAATCCATTAAATATGTGAAAACACTGTGCATTGGGGAAAAGTTAATTTGAAATTTGTCACGTTGCTTCCCTCTGTTTTGACTTTGGCTATTCATTTATATTTAGAAATAGAGCTTCAAGGATGGGTGAGTTCTTCCAGTGTTCGGATAATTTAATCTGCAACTATGTTTTAAAAGTAAGATCATCTCATTCATGTCATTAAGAGACTGCTGATTTAAATTTAAACACCTTGGGCTCGAGTCACCA
Source organism: Delphinus delphis (assembly GCF_949987515.2). Taxonomy (NCBI): domain Eukaryota; kingdom Metazoa; phylum Chordata; class Mammalia; order Artiodactyla; family Delphinidae; genus Delphinus; species Delphinus delphis. The sequence continues at coordinate 77,493,797 of NC_082685.1, forward strand.
ATCTTACAAAAAAGACATAGGGGAGCTGGATTCTTCTCTCTTTGGAAATAACGACTATTGTAACCTGATACAATCCTTTGTTAGGCCCTGTTTTCTAAAGTGCCTAAGTATATTGTTTTTACTGTGAGCTACTTCAAATCTTCTCTGGGAGTAAGATGAAAATAAGTCCATAAATAGAGGCAACGTGAGTCATGTATTAGTCAATAGAGAAATTGTCAAAGGATTGTGCTTATCTATGTGGCCAGAACAGTTCTGCTGGTTAAGATTTGGGATGAAATACGAAAGTACCACCCACTTCACAAACTGAAAAAAGAATACAGAAAAGCTGTAACACCTGGTGGCTTCCTAATTTGAAAGAGGAAAAGAGCCAATTATGCCTTGCTGATTGTGACTCACAAAATCTAAAGATTGGAGTAGACTTTCTGGGTCATCTAAATCTATTTTTCCAACTGATGCTGAAATGTCCTGGATTCTGTACTCAGTCTGTAGTTGAACATGTCCAGTGAGAGGCCCTGGGCCCACCTAAGGCAATGCATACCTTCATGGTCTGGCTCTGATTTTTACAAGGTCCTTCTGGAAAATAGGTCCAAATCTTCTTCCCCTTCATCAGCATCCATTCATAGGGCAAGTCAAATTTCTCTTTTACAGCCTAAAATCCAATGATGTATATCTGCTATCAGACACCTCCTGCCTTAGGATGAGTTCTGGTGTAAAAGACAGGGAAATTTACCTCCAATGAGCTATCAGCTATTAAGTACCATTACTTTATGGATATGTGCTTCTCAACCTCTTTGTCTTTTTCTGTTTTTCTCTTACTTTTCCCTTGTAACAAAACTACACAAAGCGTATTGAGGCAGAAAGCTTCTATAAATTATCTCTAGTTATTTTTTCAGCCTCTAGTTAAGGGATTAAGGGCTTGCTTCTCTTCAGACCTTGACCTTGGAGTAAAAGTCAGGCCATTCAGACTGTAGCTTGTAGAGCTGCTCTGTCAACATGGTAGTCACCAGCCACATGTGGCAACTGAACACTTACAATATAGTCAGTGTGACTGAAGGACTGAATTTTTATTTAATATTTAAATTTAAAAATTAAAGCAGTGTAAACTGTTTCCATTAAACACTACTGTTTTAGCAGATTACATTTTGCTTTAATCACTGCATTTTGTAGGATATAATTATTGTATGGTAGTGCGTGTTTCTGGCTCATGCGCCATTTTGAGCATACAAGGAAACGCATGACCAATCTCCTAGTTGTCAACAGATTGGTTCAGTTTGAATAATGTTTTTTTCCTATGGACTGATGTAACATTGTAATATGTTTATTTGAATATTTTATATAGACAGCATAAATTACAGTGATATCTACGGAAGTCCACTTGATAATTAAATTACTTTTTAAAAAAAATAATAGAATTAAATCACATTTCTAGTACAAAAAAATAAGTATGGAAAATTTTTCAAATTTAAAATGAAGACATACTACTCATAGAAAATCAAGTGGAAATCAGGAGTTAGTATTATGACCATAACAGTAGGAAGGAAAAAGAGACTGGAAGAATACGTCAGAGTTTTCACAAAGAATGACAATTACAATTTGCTGCAGCAGAGCAAACTGAAAAATCTGCTTCTTTGCTGTCTTAAAAAAATTATACAAAATTAAGCAGGCAAAGTTGAGAGCCATTTTCAGCAAATACATTTTGAATTTGATAAAAAATTTGAAACTGTCAAAAAGTATTCAGCGAGATTAGTTTACTGACATCAGATTTAATGTCCAATAAAGCTTTAAGTGATTTTTCAGTGGCATCTGAATTTGTAAGTCTGACCAGCTATATAACAGTTTGGATCCTTATACAAAATAGAACACCATTTTTAGATGAAGACATAGTAAAATAAATTATTTGTTATTAAAATTTTGTCAGAAAATTATGAGGAAAAAAAATCTGTGGTTAGCACATACAAACTATTATATAGAGAATGGATAAACAACAAAGTACTACTGTATAGCACTGGGAACTACAGTCAATATCCTGTGATAAACCATAATGGAAAAAATATGAAAAAGTATATATATGTATAACAATCACTTTGCTGTATAGCAGAAATTAACACAACATTGTAAATCAGCTATACTTCAATAAATAAGTAAATAAATAAAACTATGAGGAACAAGGCTTAAAAGATGTTTTACAAAAAGTGGAAGATCTTCAGTTAAGCCACCAAATGATTGTACATAGAATCCAAGATCTTACAAACAGTATTAAAGATTAACTGATTCAAAATTTTTTAAATTGCAAGTTTTTACTATTTATTGAGTTATATGTGTCACTGCCTGATTAATATTTTGGTTGTATTTAATCTCCAAGGACTTCCAAAAATACAAAAAAAAAATTGTTATTTCCCAGCCTAAAAAATCCAATTCATGGCATAGGTATTTTTTAATCTTTTAAAATTATCAGAGAATTTTAGCTGGATATGAAAAATATTAGTTCCTATTATGACAGACATTGTTCTAGCTATGTTATAGGTCAAAAAAATCTGGATTTATGGGAATTTTAAAACAAGAGACTGGTGTTTCCTTTATTGTTTTATACTAATGTATGATGCATATTGAAAGTATCTGTGATCAGTTTTCCGAAGAAGACTTCATTAAAAATGTCATGTATAGAGTTCTTAAAATCATTCTGTACATAGCAAATGAAAAATCATCCATTTGTGAAACTGTCAAAAGAAATATAAAACAATTTAATGATCTTTATTCTTTGCAAATGCTCATGGGTTGAGTTGTGGAAGAGTTTTACAGAGATTTGCTATAATGTTAATTCTAATTCAAGATTTTCTTGAAACAAAAGAAATGCTTGCCAAATATTCAATAATCAAAGACAAAATAAATGGCAATATGCTTCATGCCACAAAAAATAAGTGTGATTTATGTTTTCTCACTGATATTACACTGCATATAAATGAGCTAAATTTGATGCTCCAAAGAAAGTAAAACTAATTCGTGACCTAGCAGTACAGTATGGGAATTTATGGTGAAATAGAAGCTTTTCATAGTAAAATTCAATAATACTTACTTTGCAGTTATTTCCAATATGAATTGATTTAGCAAAGATTTTAATCATAACCAACAGTGTTAGGTAAATTGCTGCCAAAACTAAAAGAAAAATTGAATAGTTGAATAATGCTTTGTTAATTGTGATAAATTTAAATATGCTTTTCATTTTATGCAATACTGTAGAATTTGATGGCAATAATACTGAGCTGACACAGGAGTTAGTGAATTTAATTAATGTGGACATAGTTTTGAAACTATGTCAAATCAATTCTTCTTTAAAAAAGAAGAATTTTCGGCTTCCCTGGTGGCGCAGTGGTTGAGAGTCCGCCTGCCGATGCAGGGGACACGGGTTCGTGCCCCGGTCTGGGAAGATCCCACATGCCGCGGAGCGGCTGGGCCCGTGAGCCATGGCCGCTGAACCTGCGCGTCCGGAGCCTGTGCTCTGCAACGGGAGAGGCCACAACAGTGAGAGGCCCGTGTACCGCAAAAAAAAAAAAAAAAGAAGAATAATTTTGTCAAATAGATGCAAATATTAAAGGAAAATGCTTTAATTACTGAACAAATTTTAGGTACGTTTAGATACTTGGGTGTGTGAATCTACCTTTTCAACTGTAAATTTTATGAAATCTAAATCTAGATCAAGTATTGCTGATGAAAATTTAACATCCAAATTTGATGTGCTATAAGTGTAAATTACATGCCAGATTTTGAAGACTTTTATGAAAACAAAATGAAAAATATCTCGTAAATGTTTCATATTGATTATGAATTGAAATGATAATTTTTTATCTATGGGGTTAAAAATATATATATATATAAACTAATTTTATTAAATAGTCATGTATCTATACTGCTATAGATAAATGATGCTTTTATTTATTTTCAATAAAGAAATGAAGGACAATTGATAAATTTCTCACATGGAATTCCAAATGGTTTATGTAAATACTCCCTCCTCAAGGAAACAGAACGTAACTCCCCACCCCTTAAGCCTTCCTTCCAAGGAGTACAGTATAGAAAGGGCTGGGGGAGTAACTTTGCAGTGGAGAAACCTGACAGGTGATCAAGATTAACATCATCTGTTAACCTTAACATTGGAGATCAACATCCAGCCCCCTGCCCTCCTTAGAGGTCAGGGGTGGGACTGAAATTCCAACCCTCCAATCACACGGTTGGTTCCCCTGGCAACCAGCCCCCACCCTTAGGTGCTTTCCCGAAGTCACCTCATTAACATAAACGCAGGTGTGGTAGAAAGGGGTTTGTTATGAATTTCGAGACACCTCTATTGCTCTTATCACTTAGGAAATTCCAAGGGTTTTAGGAGCTCTGCCAGAAATGGGACGAAGATCAAATCTATATATATCTTATTACAGACAATAATATCACAATCCCTGTATAATCATGAGAAAAACATCACACAAACTCCAATTCAGGAACTTTCTACAAAATGTCTGACTAGTATCCTCAAAATTGTCAAAATCATCAAAGCAAAGAAAGTCTGAGAAACTGTCATAAAGGAAGCTAAGGAGACACGATGAATATCCTGGATAGGCTCTCAGAATAGAAAAAGGACATAAGGTAAAAACAAAGGAAATCTGAATAAAGCATGGATATTCCTTAATAATAATATATCAGTATGGATTTATTAGTTGTCACAAATATACCACACTCACGTGAGATGTTAGTGTTGGGGAAATTGGGTACAGGGTATACAGGAATCTCTACCTATATTCAGTTTTCTGTAACTCTAAAACTATTCTAAAATGGAATATTATTACAAAAATGTAATTTCACCCATTTCATTTTTTTAACACGGCTACTGAAAATGTTTAAATTTCACACGTGTCTAAAATTATCCTATTATAAAGCACTGCTCGAGAGAATGGAGTTGCTATGGCGGAAACAGCAGTGAACCTGCTGTCTGGAGACCTCTGGTTTGAAGCCTTTCCCTCTTACCACACATATCACACTTAGCCCAAGGTCCTCGTATGTATAATGAGAATGAACAGGTTGCTGCAAGGATTGCATAAGTTGCTTTATTTGAAAGAAACTAGCACGGTTCCTGGTCTATAATGAACAAGCACTGATTGACTGCTAACATATGCTAGGTTCTTGCTCTTGCAAAAGGAGGAAAATAATTGCAAGGCAGTACGAAGCCCTGGGGATTGCAGAGAAAGGAATGACTACACAGTCAGGAAGGTTTCCCAGAGAAAACAACATCTGACCTGGATCTTCAAAGACTGAGGAGCGGCTCCCATACAGACCCAGAACACTGTGGACTCCCATATGCGTATCTCCAGTCTAAACGTTAAACATGTCATGTAGACTTATTTTTCCTCCCATCTTTAGGGCTCAGTTCCTATCCTCTTGGTCACTGCTTTCTCTGTTGCCAACCTACCTTGTTCTCCTTAGACTTATATAAAACTGGTACTCTAATTTCCACATTTGATAATCTAATTTCTATATCACAGCATAAATTTTTGCCTACAGCTTACATAAGGATAATTTTAATGCATAGGAATACGGAGGCTTAGTCATCATACACTGCCTAATCTATTCACATAATACCTACATTTGTTCAAATTTAGCTGTACGACTAAGAAATATGGCCCACGGTGTTCTTCCCAGCAGGAGATGGACAATTAATTCCATTTCGGCAGAATACTTCCGTGATGACAGTGTTTTCTGCTGAAGTACTTGGCTTCCTACCCATCCATCCACCTTCATTCTACCCATTCATTCCTGTACTTCACGAATGTTGTTTGAGTGCGTGACCTGTATCAAGTACTTCTGACACATTCTTCTGCATGAATATGGTTTCATGCCTTTTTCACGTGTTTGCCCTATTTTCCAAGTACAGTATAAACAATTTAAAGACCTGACTGATGGCTCCTCTCTCTTCTGCAATCATCGTACTGGATGGCCATCCTTCCCACTCTAATCACTCACCACACTCGCAGTCACCACCATCACTACCAATATCCACTCCTTGTATGCTTTCCTCCATAGAAAAGGGAGTATGATGTGTTTTTAACTGAATTGCAGATAAAAGAGAAAAGGAGTGAAGTGTAAGATGACCTCTTTTTTTTCTTCAGTCAGGCCTTCTACTCTCACCTTCCGCCTGATTCTAGACTACAACTTTTATTGTTACACTTTGACCACGAAATCCAGCTTTCAGAAATTGTGACTAAATTCAGACTTAACTCTTGGCAAGCTATTCTCCTTTATTTGATGAATCGCAAAAAGTTTCTCCTAAATATGGGCCAAAGCAAGTTTACCAATCTTGGGAAAGAGAGGCACATTCTCAATCACAGGAAATAAGGTTTGGGAGGGGTTTCAGGACCTCTCCATCCAACACTTGCCCTGGTACTAAACCCCACAGTGGTTCCAAGGGAGGGCCCAAGGTAAGTTCAATGCGCCTATCAACAAACCTGAACTAGTGGTTGATTTGAGTTTGACATTAACCAGATCTCAGGCAATGAGAGCTCTCTAACTTAATTACTCTTCCAGTAGGGAGCAAAAGGGGAAACTAGGCACTGCAATCAGGGCCAGTCTTCTTGACTGATCTGATTGTTAAACTGCAAAGGAAATCAGTTACAGAGCGGGAGGGGGTGTTACTTGGGTTCCTTCCTACTCCTTGGTTGTTATTCTGAGGAATGCATTTAATTATAGAGAGAACTCGGTTACTTGCTCTCTAGTCACTGGCTCTTTTTTGTGGATATTCCTACTGGCGGTGCCTTTCCTTTGCTGAAAAACAAAGGCCTGTTTACAGCTAGACCACATCTTTTGGCTTCCATTGCCGAGCTCTCGCCCACACCAAAGGAAAGCAAGGTAGTGTGATGCAAATAGCCCCACAGTAGGCTACCTTTGCCAACCAGGGACCTATTTTCAACTGCCATGCAAACTAGAACTCTCCGAAGACCTGTGAACTGTAAATAACTCGGGCTGTGAAAGGGGTCAGCTTGGTTTAATTTAGAGTTTCACAGAGCTTTTCTATAGAAATTCAAACGCCAGTGAACAAACTCCTCTGGGGCCTTTAAAAAAAGATTCCAGGGCCAGCACGTCTATTTACTCTTTAGACCCCTGCCTGTCTGCTGGAGGTCTGCTCTTAAAAGCTAATCAGCTCTTCTACGGTCGCAGCCAGGGCTCTCAGTAGCAGGCCGCCTCCTCCACACAACCCCTGAATTAGGCTGTCCCAGCACAGGGCCAGCTGGGGAATCGGGCAGAGGAAACAGTCACAAAAAAAGCAGCGCTGAGGTTAACACTGAGGCCAGGCTGAGGCTGGGGACCCACGGATATTGGCCGAGCTGAGCCAACCTCATCTGTCCCCCAGCACAGCTCTCTCCTTCTGCAGTGGAGGAGCATGCCCAGTCCTTCCCCATTACACAGCTGATCCACCCAGGGCCCCTGAGGATTACCTTCATTGCCTTCTTTTCCTAAGAAGGTGTCCTCAATTCTACAGTGGCCAGAAAAGCCAAAAGGATTACTGAGCATCTTTGCTCCTGTCTGTCTCGTCATTGATGGGGAGACCCAGAATCCCGAAGGATCACAAGGAAAAGTCATCCAAATGGATAGATGGTAGGACCAGAAAGGTTTTAAGGACACTTCGTATTCTGCTCAGGTCTCTGCAGACATATCGGTCTCCCTCAAGCTGTAGAAAAAATTTTAAGTTCTGGACTCTCACTTTAGCCATGTTCAGAAAATGGCTGAAATTGTGGCCAAAAAAGAAATTTGAGTTACCTCTTAGGAGGGACATTTTTACTACAAGAATGTGTGGCATGGAATACGAAATAAGATTTTAACATGTCTTGTTCTAAGGATATTTAAGAGAGAGCAGAAGATTTTGAAATTTTTTCCTGAGGTTATAAGAACAGTTCTGCTTTGAACCAGAGGACTCCTCAAAAGTGGCAAACTTTGCAAGATTTATTGGTAAAGACAGATGCCTTCTCCGGCAGGAGAAAGAAAAATATCCCAGCATACACCATAAAGCAAATTAATACCCCATTATGATCACAAACCTAGAACAGCTTTCCCATGAAAGAAAGCTGAACTCTTTGGTGCACATGGCTTAATGCTGTGATCTTCCTTTATCGATTTATCCTGCAAGGAGATACCCTGACAGGTTTCTGAGCGTCAGTGTTGATTCATCTGATGAGGGCAGGAGGTCCTGTATAATTCAAAAGCAGCATAATCTTCCACTTGATCAGGCAAGTATCTGCTGGGTTGATTTCAATCATGGACCACTGAGCCTTTATGGTGTGATATCAGAAGCCATGGAAAGTCGGTCTGCCTCAAACGTCTGTTCTCTCCAGCCCCAACACATTACAGTGTCAGACTTTTCAAAAGGTCCATCTTTGAACCAGCCTTTGGTTAAAACATTGCATCTATAGTTAAGCAAATGCATTTCCTGGAAAGGGAAATGTTTAACCTGTTAATATCTATTCTCACTATGCAGAGGTGGTGAATACCTCCCCTCCAGAGCGACCTAGCAGAAATCAAAAGCCAGAAAGCACTTAACTAGGAAGGGATGTGCATTGGGGGCGGGGTAGAAATGAAGAGAGAGGGAAGAAGAGAAAGAATGAGAATATTGGTGAGAAGCATGAAGACTGAGTGAGGTGTGTGGACGGAGGGGAGCAACACAGAAGACAAACTTATTCCATGTTGTAGTATTGTTTTGTTTAGGACAGTCTTGCCCTGCTCTGCCATGTGCTTGCCTTGACTTTTGCACTAGAAGATGAGGACCTAGAAACACCGAAGTATGAGAAGGTAAACCTGGACGGGCAACAAGAAAAGCTATTGCAGTTTAGGGACTCCAGCAGGGCAGGGAGGCAGGGCCAAATGTTTCTCTAAGGAGGATCACAGAAATCTGTCACCAGCGTGACTGAACAAAAAAAGAAGCTCTGAAAAGCAGCTGTTCTTTACTATGATATGCACAGCCCTGCACATATGATGCCTCCGCCTGCCCACACAAAAATGAGTGTACTTACAAGAATGCACACATATGTGTGTATATATTTACAGTAATATATTGAGCAAGGAAAGCTATGTGTGCAAACAGTTGGCTCTTTTTCCTATAAAGAACAAAAGAATACACACAGTGATAAAGACAAAAAAAAATTGAGCTCTAAATCACTTCTGGAAACATGTAATCTCAATATTTCCATGATTCCTTTCTCCTGCTAAGTTTGACTTCCCTCAGTTGATTTCACAGCCTTCGGATTTGATTCCTTGATGGTAAAGACTGCCAAATGCTCACAGTGGAGCTCTGTTTACTTTGGTCTCACTGTACTGGCCTCCCACCATGCATGTGAGAGTTTGAGACCTGGGCGCACTGGATTCACAGACCCCAATGAGATTGCAGATCCTGCCCTCCAGGGTCAGGCGACTCATTCTCATTCAACAGTTAGCCGTGCTCCTGAACTGAGTAGCCCTCCTGAGAACGCAAAGTGACTAAAAGCCAGACCTCCATGTCTGCATTTTATCCATGAGACTACCTTAGCTTCCAATCCTAACTTCCCTTGTAGCCTGATGTGAACCAGGTTTTTTCTTAAAATTCATTTATGTTGAATGCACATCCTATTCCCGATTCCTTTCTTTCAGTCTCAACAGTTCGATACCCTTTGACACCCTTCCTTGACTTTGCCTTTCCCCCTTCTCACCCACGTGTGCAGTTCCAGCTGACACTTTTGACCCATCAGCCACTGTGCTCCCATCTCCAAGTAAGTTCCTCTGTCTTTAGAATCTCCTCCCTCAACAATAACTTGACCTTGCAGAATTCTTGACTATCCCAGGTAAGACTCTGTCTTGCCCATTTCTATTCCTCTGGAAGTAAACAGAGAATAAACTGGAGGAGGAAAGCAAATCAAGATTATTTGGAAATGGAGAGGAAAGAAGGAGATGTGGCTGCGTAAGGTGACCTTCAGGAGAACAGAGCAGACGTGTTATAGAGGAAAAGAAAAGAATGAAGGAAAGCAGGAATGAACGGGATGGGAGAGTAAGCAGCTCAACTAGTTCAAAGATTACACCAAGGTAGGCTACCTAAAAGGGGACGTGAACAAAACCTTGGCGTAAGCAATAGCGACTTGGATTTATTTAACCCTAGGAAGCCATCTTTACCTCAAGCAACTAAAGGCAAGGGAAAAAAGGGTGTGGAAATAAAAGACTTAGCAGACAGAGGCATGAGAGAAATCAAATTTCCTAAATGCCTAGAAAAAAAAGGAAATGTGAGAATCTGAAGACCATCAGGGGGAAAAAAATCCATGATGGGGAAAGACTGGGAGAATGTTTGGAGAAGCGTCCGGAAGAGCAGCAGTCATCCAACCTCTCTCAGGGCACAGCCCCTTCACAACAAAGCCTCTGCACTTCATCTGTCATTCATTAAAAGTGCACCCAATGAGCCTTTAGAGAGACAGATGGCCTTTCATATTTTTTCATGAATAATGTTAGTGATGGTGCCTTTCATCAGCACAGACCTACTCAAGGCCTCAAATAATTTGCAACTCTCACTGTCCTTAACAGAGAATGGGCCTCATGGCAGGAGCACCGAGAATGCCAAGCATCGGTTTACTGGTTTATTTTACCAGGGCGCCCAGTCTTTACAAGTCGCTGTCTACTGTAAAATCTCTCTGGTGAGTCAGCATGTTGCTAAATTCTTATCCTAAGCCTTAGAACAGCTGTGGCATGGACGTAAAAATATAGCTTCTTAAACTACACAAGTAGAGTCCACGCTCCCATTGAGAAATAGCTCAAGAGGCTAAGATATTTTTTTCTGCAGTATCAGAGTACTGTCAGTAAAATTAAACATCATCCACTAAACAAGATTCTTGGAACTTGACAACGAATAAATGGAATTTTAAAAGTGATGAAAGGGCATAACTCAGATGATTAGGAAGCTCTGGGAAATAGTGTGCTACATAGATACTAAATATTAATACTGTAATGGAATTTTAAGTTAATTTCAAGTTCAGATCTCCTAGAATTGGTTCAGGCTATATTCAGTATTCCCCTTCTGATTAGTTCTTAGTAAAGTTATTTTCTCTTCTTAATCTAAGCAAAAGAAAATACTTAGAAAACGTTTTAGTTGGGGTTAGTTTTTCTTTTAAACCAAGTGTGAAGAGTAAAACTCTGAACCTTGAAACCTCAAATAATCACTATACTTGTTCTTTGTTATTTTATGCAGAGATAACATCTCCCCGTCACATTGTTTGAGTACTTATCTTTAGTTTATCAACCTAAAAGCATCTGCATTACTGAATCTGCAATGGATGAGAAGATCCATCCATGAACAAAGTATATTTTTTATAAAGTAATTAATAAACAGACAGTTATCCAACTTTGGACCACCTCATTCCCCAATATGTCAACAATTTCTCAGTGTTTAGACAGGAAAAGATGATAAAGCCCTAGTAATAGAAAAAAGAAATAAAGGAAAAAGGATAGAAGAAGTGAAGAGAGGAAGGGAGGGACCAAGGGATGGAAGGATGAAGAGACAGAGGAAAAAAAAGAAAATAAGTTAATTTGAGGCCTCTGATGAAGCCTATTTATGACCCATTCATTCATGCTTTCTCCTCCTGGAGTCAATCTCTAAAGTGCTTTGTGCCCAAAATAACTGAAGTGTGCACACAGTGGGTCTTCAAGAACAAAGACAGAAGAAGTACCTCTGTCCCCATCAAGAAGGCAATTATTCACATGTTTCACACATCATAAGCCTGTCCAGAAGCATTTTTTTCTTTCATGAGTGCAACTGAGGAGATGGAAAGGAAAAAAGCTAGAGATTAATGGTAGTAGTAAAGGACCAGCCACATTGATGTTTGCCATAAAAGGGCATAATTCAAAGAGACTGAAATAGCTGTCTATATTTCCACACATACGTCCCAGGGTCTAAGCTCTATCTTTAGAAATTGCTCTGCCTCATAAATGAGGCAGAGCAATTTCTAAAGATAGAACTTAGTAAAGACTTCTTACTGTACATCTTCCTTATTAAAAGTAGATTTATTAAGGTTTAATTCAAGTACAAAAGAATATTTAAGCATATAAATTGGTCAGTTTTGATATATATGTACATATGTGAAATCATCACTACAATTAAAGATAATGAACATATCTAAAACTCTAAAAAGTTTCCTTGTGCCCTTTTGAAATCATTCTTGAAAAAAAGCAATTTACATGTTTATAATGATGTTTTTAATGTTGTTCTGGTTACTTTAGAGCCTTTGCACTTCTATGTGAATTTTAAATCAGTTTGTCAATTTCCACAAAGAAGCCTGCTGGGATTTTGATGGGCATTTCACTTAATCGATAGATCAATCTGGGTAGATCGACATCTTAACAATATTGAGTCTTCCAACTCGTGAACATGGTATATCTTCCCATTTTTGTGCATCTTCTTTAATTTCACTCAGCAGTATTTTGTAGTTTTTAGGGAACGAGTCTTTCATACCTTTTGTCAGATTTATCCCTGAGTACTTCATGTATTGATGCTATTGCAAGTGGCATTTTTAATTTCACTTTCTGGATTTCTGTTCTTCGCTAGTACACAGAAATATAATTAATTTTATGTTACTCTTGTATCCTGCAAATTTACCAAACTCAATTATTAGCTCCAGTAGCTTTTTTGTACACTCTATCATATTTTCCACATAGACTATCATATCATCTGAGTGTAAAGATAGTTTTACTTCTTTCTTTCCCATGTAGATGCCTTTTATTTCTTTTTTCGGCCTGAGTACATTGGCCACAGTTTCTGGTACAATGTTGAGTAGCACTGGTGAGGGTGGACGTCCCTGTCTTGTTAGGGATCTCAGGGGGGAAATTATTTGGTCTTCACAATTAAGTATGATATTAGCTGTAGATTTTTTATAGATGCCCTTTATCAGATTTGTCATAAATGCCTCTATGGTTTTAGCATAGAGGAATTTTGTTTCTATTTCTAGTTTGCTAAAAGTATTTATCAGGAGTAGATGGTGGATTTAGTCAATTTTCTCTTCTGCATTTACTGAGATTATGACATGACTTTTCATTTTTACTTTGATAATACATTGAATTACATTGATTTTTTAAAATGTTGAACGACCCTTGCATTCCTAGGAGAAACCCTACTAGTCATAATGTGTCACACTTTTTATTTAATTTCTTAACATTTTATTTAGAATTTTTGTATCTATGTTCATAAGGGATATTATTTTTTAGTTTTCAGTTTTTAATAATATCTTTATTTGGCTTTTAGTGTCAGGGCAATGATGGTCTAACAGAATGAGTTGGAAAGTGTAATATTCAAGGTCGAATGAGGACACATATTTAAACAGGGAAGTTTAAGATAAAGCATAATTAGGGCTTCCCTGGTGGCGCAGTGGTTCAGAATCTGCCTGCCAATGCAGGGGACATGGGTTCGAGCCCTGGTCCAGGAAGATCCCACATGCCACAGAGCAACTAAGCCCGTGCGCCACAACTACTGAGCCTGTGCTCTAGAGCCCACGTGCCACAACTACTGAAGCCTGCGCGCCTAGAGCCCGTGCTCTACAACAAGAGAAGCCACCACAATGAGAAGCCTGGGCACCGCAAGGAGGAGTAGCTCCCACTCGCCATAACTAGAGAAAGCCTGCACGCAGCACTGAAGACCCAATGCAGCCATAAATAAATAAATAAATAAATAAATAAATAAATAAAATTAAGAATAATTACCTAAAACTGGGGAATGGAGTAATGAGGTACTGGCAGATAAGAAGTAAAAGAAGTCTAAATAGGCATAGCAGTCATTAGGAGCAACCAACAATCCTTAGGGCTGAAATAGAGCACCCAAGGAAGATTCACCCCTGCTTTGTGGCTGAAATCCAGACGCTGGTGGAGAAGGTATGGTGTAGCTCATCAATGACAGACTAGTCACTATGGTACACATTAGTAAAAGATGAGAGAAATCTACCCTCCAGGGAAAACCGTTCATGGAGACATGTCTCCCTAGGGGTATTCTACTATAAAACTGCTGAGGGGGAATCCGCTAGCCACAGAGTGCTGCTGACCGCTGTGTACTGCAGGAGCCAGGAATGAGAGAAGATGGCCCTGCTTCAGGAGCCTGCTGCAGGAGGAACCCCTGCACTGGGCACTGGGGAATCAGTGCCCACTCCAAGGGCCAGATGCTTGAAGCTGTTTCACAGCTCAGGGGTTTTTTTAATTCTCTTTTCTCTCCATCTCATTTTCAATAGTCTCTATTGCTATTTGTTCAAGTTCACTAATCTTTTCTTCTACAATATTTATCTTCCATTAATCTCATCCAGTATCTTTTTCATCTTACACATTCTACTTTTCATTTAGAAGTTCAATTTTGGTCTTTTTTAATATCTTCTATGCCTTGATGACTTTTGAACATAGGGAATGTAGGACTTCTATGTTCATGTCTATTAAGTCTATCATCTGTGTCATGCCTGAGTCAGTCTTGATTGATTTTTCTTTTCATTATGGGCTGTATGTTCTTGCCGCTTTGCTTGTCCGGTGATTTTTATTGGATATTATGAATTGTGAATTTCACAGCTTTAGGTCAGTTTGATCCTTTCAGGTCTTGCTTTTAAGGACCAGATAGATCAGTGTTTAGTACAGAACAATATTTGTTCCCCTACTAAGACAAAACCCTTCTAAATACTCAAACTTGAAGCCCCATGAATTATGAGATTTTCTGCTTTGGCTAGTGATAACAGGAACTATATGCCCTGCCCTGGGTGAACACCAGAGATTTTTCCTTTTACGCCTTCCACATGGTCCTTTCCCTGGCATGCACTGAGTAATATTCAGCTGAAGACTCGAGTTGGACCTTCAACCATTCTCTGAAGTTATCTCTTTCTGTACAGTGTTCTCCTCCCGACTGCTATTCCCTGCAAACTCTACCTGCTTTGGCCTTCCTGGACTTCTAGCTCTGTCTCCTCAAATCAAGGAGACTGTCAGGCTTTACCTGCATTCTCCATGCCTGTGCTGTGTCCTGTAAACTCTCTCCAGGCAGTGAGCTGGAGCAATTACAAGACTTCTCTCAAAGGGATCACTGTCCTTCACTGCTTGATAGCCAATGTTTTGTAAACTGTTGTCTGAGATATTGTCTTTTTTTTAGTTCTTTCAGGCAGGATTATAAATTCAATCCCCGTTATTCCATCTTTGTCAGAAGCACACACCGCAGCATACCCTTTCTTAGAACAAAAATATCTGCATGGTAATACCCAAAGCCTCAATCAACCAACATTTAATATATGAGATTAAAGTATCATTAAGAACAAGGTTCTGCTGAAATGAGACCCAGGGTTAGATATCCACTGGTGTATGGGGCCTGGGGGCCGGAAAGCTGAACACCAGAATTAAAGGTGATACTGGTGTGGGAGGTGAGATAGGGGCTTTACCAGAAACACTTTGTGCATTTCAAGTCTCCTTAACTTGACTCATTCCACACAGTCGTCCCCTTTTCACAGTTGAAAACTGGCAATGTGTTGTTGTAGGATTAAACTGCTGGCCTCTTACTTCCTGCTCAAGGGCTTCTGTGATACCAGGGGAGGGAGCACCCCCAGGAGCCTGCTCAGCACTCATACATCTGTAACCCAGAAGGAACTACGGAGAGACCCTTTCCCTTTCTTTCACTTGAGCAAATGGTTCTAAGCCATCTTTTAAGTACTTCTCAGGAGGTCCTGTAGAACTTCACACCGACTGCTTACAGCAATGGCCAACTTAGGAATAGGTTATTACATTAGCTTTCTCTCGCCTCCTATTTCACTCCCTGTGGTAGATTGAGCTATTGGTTTCTATTCTTCACTCCTCTTTAGTAGTTTTGTATATCCACATCCATGCTGGTACTCATCGCGGGTAGATTATCTTTTCCGCACTTTGATTTTCAACTTGCCCATGTGACTTGGTTTGGCCAGTGGGATATTGGTGATCGTAACACCAGCAGAAGCTTGAAATATTCCCTCTTGTGCTCAGCCATCCCCATGAGAAAAAACATACCCATTTACCTGTTTCCCTTTCAACTCGGGTCCTAGAATGAGACACAGGAAGCAGAACTATCCCAACCGGCTCCAAATGATCCAAAGATATGTGAGAAAAAAATACATACTGGTTGCTGTATGCCACTGGAGCTCTGTAGCTGTTAAAATGCTGTAAAAGCTGGATGTCGTAAAGAATGGTATCTATAAGTAGGGGGCTGCTGGGACAAAACCTAAAATAAGTGGCATTGATTTTAAGATGGGATAGAAAGCAACAAAGATGCTGCTTTAGGACCCATATCTGACGATAATGGGCATTTTAGTGATCACAGCCCAACAAGACCAAGGCAGCTAAAGCCTCATACCCTCAGGGATGAAGTTCTGGGTCAATCTAACAGACAAGCAACTTAGACCAGCCAAACTGTTGGTTAAAAGTAAAGGAAATCTAGAATGTGGGTGAAGGAGCGGAGACTGTAGTCATTTTACTTGTTTTAATTAAGTCTCTGCTGATACTGTGACTGCTCACCAACGTGAAGGGACTCACTGTAGAGCATGGTGAATCTGAGGGAATGGACTATATTGAACACCTCTTATGTATCCCTTCAAATCCTCCTGGCCTTACCTCTTATTCCAGTCATTGCTCCAGCCACTAGTTCTGGACTATGACCAAGTTTGTGCACGAGTAACTTACCAGCACCTCACCTTGGCCTGTGACATGGACTTCTGGCTTCTTACCTCAGGGCTTCCCTGATAGCATCATGTGAAAATCTAGTGGTTACTCACTTGGCACTCATATGCAAATGAACCAGAAGTTCAGGGGAGTTAATGCCTCAGAGACTGTGCTAAACCAGCTGGGGACAGATCTTACTCAGAAGGTCCTGTGGGACTGTACCATCAGATGCTGGTAGCTGTGGATAAGTTATCCTTATAACAGCTTTCCCTCCTTCACTGCTTAGTGTCCGCACCCCTCACTCATGCTCCCAAGATCGCGATCCCAGTAAGCTGTCTATACACAGTCTTTATCTGAGACTCTGCTTTGGAGAGAACCCAGACTAAGACTGTTTCACAATTTAAGAATACGTAGTACCAGCGGTTGGACTACCAAAGCCTCTGAAAAGAAGTATAGGTATTCACGCATTCATTTAGTCACTCAACAAAAAGGCTACTGTATCTCTGACACAGTTGTAAACAGACTATTTTTATCAAACATACATTCTAGTAAGAGAAGGCCAACAATAAACATACATATATTATGCCAAGTAGTGCTAAACGCTAAGAAGAAAAATAGAGCCAAGTAGTAAGAGAAAGATGGGAGATTGATGTTTTTTTTACAGTACGGTCAATAAGTCCTCTTCAGTAAGGTCACATTTGAGGAGAGAAGTGAAAAAAGTGAGAAAACTGGTCACGAATCTGTATAGGTGAACCACATTCTAGGAAGACGGACCGGTAAGTGAAAAAGCTCTGAGGTAGAGACATATGCGGCAAAGAAAGAAAGAAAACATGTGGACTGGCTGGAGAAGACACAGTGAAGAGGAGAGTGAAAGGAGGTAAGTGAGAAAGATGGTGCTGGGCCATATTGTACAGGACCTTGTGGCCTGTGAGGGGAGGGTCTGGAGTACAAGAGTACTACTTAGAAGGGAGAAATAAGAGGAAGCTGTCAGCAGGCCATGGCAATAATGTAGGTAAATGAGGATGGAGACCAGCTCTGTGGCATCAGTAGCAGAGCTGGTAAGAGGCAGCTGAATTCTGGAAACATTTCAAATATGGAACAGTCTGGATTTCCTAGTGGGTTGGATGTGGGTTATGAGAGAAAGAAAGCAGTCATGAACCCTCTCTGATTTTTGGCTAGAGCACCTTGAAAAGTAGAGTTGTCTCTTAGTGAGATGGGCGATTTCATTCTACAGACTCAGATGGGCAAGGAATAGGTGGCATTCTCCTCAACCTGTGCACAAGTCCTCCCCTGGCATGGTTCTTCCTCTCATGTATTTTCTTTCTCTTCCCTCACCTTTCTTAACAAGGCCTGTCCTCAAAGGAAACTATTTTACCAGAACCTAACTGACCTGGGGGGAGGGAAATAACCAATTCAGACTCACTAAAAGCCTGAGAGTCATGGGACTACAGGTGCTTTCTCTCACCCACGTCTTTCCACCATATCAATAGGGCTTCTTTATTATAATAGGGGATTACAGCTAAAAGTACTCCAAAATCCAGACTCTGTTTGAGATCCCTCTAGTGATACCCAAGGGAAACAGAGAAGACAAAACCAAGGGCATTGGGGGAAATTTTAGCCTCTGACTCCACAGGTACAACAAACAATAAACACGGCCTAACTCCTAGCAGGATCACATCTGGCTTTCAACCAAAAATTACAAAACCTGCTAAAAGGCAAAAAAACACAGTCTAAAGGGTCAAAGCAAGCATCAGAAGCAGACTTAGATACGGCAGAGGTGTTGGAATTATCAGACCAGGAATTTAAAATAACTTCGATTAAGAGCTATAATGGAAAAAGTGGACAGTACGCAAGATGAAATGAATAATGTAAGCAGGGAGACAGAAACTGTAAGAAAGAACCAAAAGGAAATGCTAGGCAAAAATACTGCAGCAGAAATGAAGACTGTCTTTGATGGGCTCATCAGATTCGACATGGCTATGGAAATGTAAATCAGACCATGTCCTTCTCAGTTTGAAATTATTCAGTGGTTCTCCTCACTTAGAATAAAAGTGGAAGGCTTACAGGGGTCTGTAAGCCATACATGATTTTCCCCCACCCCACGCCTTACCTCTCTGCCTCATCTCCTATTGCTCTCCTCTTCACCTACTCACTCCACTACACCGGCCTTCTTGCTATTTCTCAAACACGCCAGGAATAGCTCAACATTGGATGTTGCTACCCTCTGCCTGGAGTGTTCATCCCCCCGATATCTGCACAGCCATCCCCTCTCCTCATTTTAATATGCTACACAATGTACTTGCTAATTTTCTTCAGCACTAATTGTCTTTCTCTCTCCCAAATCCCCCGCCCAACCCACTCCCCACCAGTATATAAATTCCACTAGAGAAATTTGTATTTTTCTGTTTTGTTCTTTGATGCATCCCAAGAACCTAAAATAATCTCTGGCATGGGATAGAGACTTAATACATATATTTAAATAAAAGAGTAATGTATCAGAGCAACTAAAGATATCAAGCAAATATTAATAGAACAGAGGGGAAAAATAGATTGCAACACAGTGATAGCAGAGGACTTTAATACTCCACTTCCAACAATGGATAGATCATCCAGACCCAAAATCAATAAGAAAACAGTAGACTTAAACAACACTATAGGTAAAATAGAACTAATAGACATATATAGAACATTCCATCCAATAGCAACAGAATATGCATTCTTTTTAAGTGCACATGGAACATTCTCCAGGATAGATCACGTGTTAGCCCCTAAAACAAATCTTAACAAATTTAAGAAGATGGAAATCACGTCAAGAATCTTTTACCACCACAATGGTATGAAACTAGAAATCAATAACAGAAGGGAAATTGGAAAATTCACAAGTATGTGGAATTAAACAAACACACCTGAACAAGCAACGGGTGAGAGAAGAAATCAGAAATCAAAAGGAAATAAAAAAATATCTGGAGACTAATGAAAATGGAAACAGAACTTACCAAAACTGATGATATGCAGCAAAAGCAGTTCTAAGGTGGAAGTTCACAGCAACAGACACCTATACTAAGAAAAGTAGAAATATCTTAAATAAATAACCTAATTTTACACCTCAAGGAACTAGAAAAAGAATAACAAACTAAACTTAAATTTAGCACAAGGAAGGAAGAATGATCAGAGAAGAAATAAATAAAATAGAGACTAGAAAAGCAGTAAAATAGATCAATGAAAATAAGACAGAGTTTTTGAAAAGATAAACAAAATGGACAGACTTTGGGCTAGACTAACTAAGAAAAAAAGAGAGAAGATCCAAATAAATAAAAGTACAAGCATACCTCAGAGATACTGCAGGTTAGGTTCCAGACCACTGAAATAAAGCACATATTGCAATAAAGTGAGTCACACAACCTTTGCATTTACAAGTTATTTTTACACTATACTCTAGGCTATTAACTGTGCAATAGCATCATGTCTTAAAAAAACAATGTATATACCTTAATTAAAAAATACTATATGGCTAAAAAATGCTAACCATCACCTGAGCCTTCAGCGAGCTGTAATCTTGTTGCTGGTGGAGGGTCTGGCCTCGATGTGGATGGCTGCTGACTGATCAGGGTGCTGGTTGCTGAAGGTGGGGAGTGGGGGTGGGCGGCAGCAATAGCTTAAAGTAAGACGACAACAAAGTTTGCCACATCGATTGACTCTGCCTTTCACGAGAACACTTAGAGCCCACTGTAAGGTCATTAACTGGCCTGCCTTCAGTATTCTTGTGTCTCAGGGAATAGACAGGTCTGAGGAGAGGGAGAGAAATTGGGGAACAGCCAAGTCAGTGGGGCAGTCAGAACTCACACAACATTTATTAAGTTCATCATTTTATATAAACATGCTTTGTGGCACCCCAAAACAATGACAACAGTAACATCAAAGATCACTGAACACAGATCACCATAACAAATACAGTACCAGTGAAATAGCTTGAATTACCATAATGTGACACAGGGATACAAAGTGAGCAGATGCTATTGAAAAAGTGGCAACAATAGACTTGCTTGATGCAGGTTTACCACAAACCTTCAATTTGTAAAAAAAGCAAAACAAAATAAAACCAATATCTGTGAAGTACAATAAAATGAAGTATGCCTGTATAAATAAGGAGGAGTCATTACAACTGACATCAAAGAAATACAAAGGATCATAAGAGACTACCATGAACATTTATATACCAACAAGTTGGATAACCTAGAACAAATGGGTAAGTTCCTAGAAACATAAAACCTACCAAGACTGAATTATGAAGAAATAGAAAATCTGAACAGACCAATAATGACTAAGAGACTGAATCAGTAATCAAAACATTCCCAACAAATAAAAGCCCAGGACCTGATGGCATCACTGGTAAATTTTACCAAACATTTAAAGATGAATTAATGCAAATCCTTCTCAAACTCTCTCAAAAATTGAAGAGGAGGGAACACTACCGAACTCATTTTACAAGGGCAGTATCATTTGCATACCAAATCCACATAAGGACACTATAAGAAAACTTCAGACTAATATACCTGATAAACACAGACGCAAAACTCCTCAACAAAATACTAATTCAACAGCACATTAAAAGAATCATACACCATGACCAAGTGAGATTTAACCACAGGATGCAAGAATGGTTCAACATACATAAATAATGTGATACAACACGTTAACAAAATGAAGTATAAAAATTATATGATCATCTCAACAGATTCAAAAAAGAACATTTGACAAAATTCAACACTCTTTCATGAGAAAATCTCTCAACAAATTAAGTACAGAAGGAATGTACCTCAACAAATAAATACCATATGTGGCAAACCAACAACTGCTAATATCATACTCAACTGTGAAAAGCTAGAAGCTTTTCCTCTGAGATCAGGAATAAGACAAGGATGTCCACTCTCACCACTTCTATTCAGCATAGTACTGGATGTCCTAGCCAGAGCAATTAAGCAAGAACAAGAAATAAAAGGCATCCAAATTGGAAAGGAAGAAGTGAAACTGTCTCTGTTTGCAGATGACATGATCGTATATACAGAAAGCCCTAAAGATTCCACACACACACACAAAAAACTGTTGAAACTAATAAATGAATTCAGTAAAGTTTCAGGATACAAGATAAATGTGTGAAATTTATTTGCATTTCTACACACTAACAATGTACTATCTGAAAAAGAAATTAAGAAAACAATCCCGTTTACAGTAGCATAAAATAAAATATTTAAAATAAATTTAACCAAGCAGGTTAAATCTGTACACGGAGTACTATAAAACATTGAGGAAAGAGGCTTCTGGGAAGATGGCGGAAGAGTAAAACACAGAGATCACCTTCCTCCCCACAGATACACCAGAAATACATCTACACATGGAACAACTCCTACAGAACACCGACTGAACGCTGACAGAAGACCTCAGACCTCCCAAAAGGCAAGGAAACCCCCCACATACCTGGGTAGAGCAAAAGAAAAAATAAACAGAGACAAAAAGATAAGGACAGGACCTGCACCAGTGGGAGGGAGCTGTGAAGGAGGAAAGGTTTCCACACATTAGGAAGCCCCTTCACGGGCGGAGACTGCAGGTGGCGGAGGGGGAAAGCTTCGGAGCCGTGGAGGAGAGCACAGCAACAGGGGTGCGGGGAGCAAAGTGGCGAGATTCCCGCACAGAGGATCGGTGCTGACCAGCATTCACCAGCCCGAGAGGCTTCTCTGCTCCCCCACCAAGGCAGGCGGGGCTGCGAGCTGAGGCTCGGGCTTCAGTCGGAGTGCAGGGAGAGGACTGGCGGTGTGAACACAGCCTGCAGGGGGTTAGTGCGCCACGGCTGGCCAGGAGGGAGTCCGGGGAAAAAGTCTGGACGTGCCGAAGAGGCAAGAGACTTCTTCTTCCCTCTTTGGTTCCTGGTGCGCGAGGAGAGGGGATTAAGAGCACTGCTTAAAGGAGCTCCAGAGACGGCGCGAGCCGCGGCTAAAAGCGCGGACCCCAGAGAGGGGCATAACACGCTAAGGCTACTGCTGCCGCCACCAAGAAGCCTGTGTGTGAGCACAGGTCACTATCCACACCCTCCTTCCGGGGAGCCTGTGCAGCCCGCCACTGTCAGGGTCCCGGGATCCAGGGACAACTCCCCTGGGAGAAAGCATGGCACGCCTCAGGCTGGTGAAACGTCATGCTGGCCTCTGCTGCTGCAGGCTCGCCTCGCACTCTGTGCCCCTCCCTCCCCCCCCCCCCGCCCCCCGCCTGAGTGAGCCAGAGCCCCCATCAGTGGCTCCTTTAAGCCCGTCCTGTCTGAGCGAAGAACAGACGCCCTCCGGCGACCTACACGCAGAGGCGGGGCCAAATCCAAAGCTGAGCCCCTGGGAGCTGTGAGAACAAAGAAGAGAAAGGGAAATCTCTCCCAGCAGCCTCACAAGCAGTGGCTTAAAGCTCCACAATCAACTTGATGTACCCTGCATCTGCGGAATACATGAAGAGACAATGAATCATCCCAAATTAAGGAGATGGACTTTGAGAGCAAGATTTATGATTTTTTTCCCCTTTCCTCTTTTTGTGAGTGTGTATGTGTATGCTTCTGTGTCATATTTTGTCTGTATAGCTTTGCTTCAACCATTTGTCCGAGGGTTCTATCTGTCCGTTTTTTTTTAATTTTTTTTAATAATTAACTTTTGTTTTAATAACTTTATTTTATTTTACTTTATCTTCGTTCTTTCTTTCCTTCCTTCCCTCCTTTAGACAACGAATCATCCCAAATTGAGGAGGTGGACTTTGAGAGCAAGATTTATGATTTTTTCCCCTTTTCCTCTTTTTGTGAGTGTGTATGTATATGGTTCTGTGTGGGATTTTGTCTGTATAGCTTTGCTTCCACCATTGGTCCTAGGGTTCTATCTGTCCTTTTTTTTTCTCTCTCTCTCTTAATAATTACTTTTTTATTTTAATAACTTTATTATATTTTATCTTACTTTATTTTATTTTACTTTATCTTTTTTTCCTTCCTTCCCTCCTTCCTTCCTTCCCTCCTCCCTTCCTTCTCTCCTCCCTCCCTCTCTCCTGTCTTTCTTTCTTTCTTTCTTTCTACGTCTACTAATTATTTCTTTCTACTTTCTCTCCCTTTTATTCTGAGCCATGTGGATGAAAGGCTCTTGGTGCTGCAGCCAGGAGTCAGTACTGTGCCTCTGAGGTAGGAGAGCCAACTTCAGGACACTGGTCCACAAGAGACCTCCCAGCTCCACATAATATCAAACGGCGAAAGTCTCCCAGAGATCTCCATCTCAACACCAGCACCCAGCTTCACTCAATGACTAGCAAGCTACATGCTGGATATCGTACTCCAAACAATTAGCAAGACAGGAACACAACCCCACCTATCAGCAGAGAGGCTGCCTAAAATCATAATAAGTCCACAGACACCCCAAAACACACCACCAGACGTGGACCTGCCCACCAGAAAGACAAGATCCAGCCTCATCCACCAGACCACAGGCACTAGTCCCCTTCACCAGGAAGCCTACACAACCCACTGAACCAACCTTAGCCACTGGGGACAGACACCAAAACCAATGGGAACTACGAACCTGCAGCCTGCGAAATGGAGACCCCCAAACACAGTAAGATAAGCAAAATGAGAAGACAGAAAAACACACAGCACATGAAGGAGCAAGGTGAAAACCCACCAGACCTAACAAATGAAGAGGAAATAGGCAGTCTACCTGAAAAAGAATTCAGAAT
The DNA here is from genome assembly GCF_949987515.2 of Delphinus delphis. NCBI lineage: Eukaryota > Metazoa > Chordata > Mammalia > Artiodactyla > Delphinidae > Delphinus > Delphinus delphis. The sequence continues at coordinate 77,518,214 of NC_082685.1, forward strand.
AATGATAGTAAAGATGATCCAAAATCTTGGAAATAGAATAGACAAAATGCAAGAAACATTTAACAAGGACCTAGAAGAACTAAAGATGAAACAAACAACGATGAACAACACAATAAATGAAATGAAAAATACTCTAGATGGGGTCAATAGCAGAATAACTGAGGCAGAAGAACGGATAAGTGACCTGGAAGATAAAACAGTGGAAATAACTACTGCAGAGCAGAATAAACAAAAAAAGAATGAAAAGAAGTGAGGACAGTCTCAGAGACCTCTGGGACTACATTAAACACACCAACATTCGAATTATAGGGGTTCTAGAAGAAGAAGAGAAAAAGAAAGGGACTGAGAAAATATTTGAAGAGATTATAGTTGAAAACTTCCCTAATATGGGAAAGGAAAGAGTTAATCAAGTCCAGGAAGCACACAGAGTCCCATACAGGATAAATCCAAGGAGAAATACGCCAAGACACATATTAATCAAACTGTCAAAAATTAAATACAAAGAAAACATATTAAAAGCAGCAAGGGAAAAACAACAAATAACACACAAGGGAATCCCCATAAGGTTAACAACTGATCTTTCAGCAGAAACTCTGCAAGCCAGAAGGGACTGGCAGGACATATTTAGAGTGATGAAGGAGAAAAACCTGCAACCAAGATTACTCTACCCAGCAAGGATCTCATTCAGATTTGATGGAGAAATTAAAACCTTTACAGACAAGCAAAAGCTGAGAGAATTCAGCACCACCAAACCAGCACTACAGCAAGTGCTAAAGGAACTTCTCTAGGCAAGAAACACAAGAGAAGGAAAAGACCTACAATAACGAACCCAAAACAATTAAGAAAATGGGAACAGGAACATACATATCGATAATTACCTTACATGTATATGGACTAAATGCTCCCACCAAAAGACACAGTTTGGCTGAATGGATACAAAAACAAGACCCATATATTTGCTGTCTACAAGAGACCCACTTCAGACCTAGAGACACATACAGATTGAAAGTAAGGGGACGGAAAAAGATGTTTCATGCAAATGGAAACCAAAAGAAAGCTGGAGTAGCAATTCTCATATCAGACAAAATAGACTTTAAAATAAAGACTATTAGAAGAGACAAAGAAGGACACTACATAATGATCAAGGGATCAATCCAAGAAGAAGATATAACAATTGTAAATATTTATGCACCCAACATAGGAGCACCTCAATACATAAGGCAAATACTAACAGCCATAAAAGGGGAAAACGACAGTAACACATTCATAGTAGGGGACTTTAACACCCCACTTTCACCCATGGACAGATCATCCAAAATGAAAATAAATAAGGAAACACAAGCTTTAAATGATACATTAAACAAGATGGACTTAATTGATATTAATAGGACATTCCATCCAAAAACAACAGAATACACATTTTTCTCAAGTACACATGAAACATTCTCCAGGATAGATCATATGTTGGGTCACAAGTCAAGCCTTGGTAAATTTAAGAAAATTGAAATTGTATCAAGTATCTTTTCCGACCACAATGCTGTGAGACTAGATATCAATTACAGGAAAAGATCTGTAAAAAATATGAACACATGGAGGCTAAACAATACACTACCTAATAACGAAGTGATCACTGAAGAAATCAAAGAGGAAATCCAAAAATACCTAGAAACAAATGACAATGCAGACACGACGACCCAAAATCTATGGGATGCAGCAAAAGTAGTTCTAAGAGGGAAGTTTATAGCAATACAATCCTACCTTAAGAAACAGGAAACATCTCGAATAAATAACCTAACCTTACACCTAACGCAATTAGAGGAAGAAGAACAAAAAAACCCCAAAGTTAGCAGAAGGAAAGAAATCATAAAAATCAGATCAGAAATAAATGAAAAAGAAATGAAGGAAACAATAGCAAAGATCAATAAAACTGAAAGCTGGTTCTTTGAGAAGATAAACAAAATTGATAAACCATTAGCCAGACTCATCAAGAGAAAAAGGGGGAAGACTCAAATCAATAGAATTAGAAATGAAAAAGGAGAAGTAACAACTGACACTGCAGAAATACAAAAGATCATGAGAGATTACTACAACCAAATCTATGCCAATAAAATGGACAACCTGGAAGAAATGGACAAATTCTTAGAAATGCACAACCTGCCAAGACTGAATCAGGAAGAAATAGAAAATATGAACAGACCAGTCACAAGCACTGAAATTGAAACTGTGATTAAAAATCTTCCAACAAACAAAAGCACAGGACCAGATGGCTTCACAGGAGAATTCTATCACACATTTAGAGAAGAGCTAACACCTATCCTTCCAAAATATAGCAGAGGGAGGAACACTCCCAAACTCATTCTACAAGGCCACCATCACCCTGATACCAAAACCAGACAAGGATGTCACAAAGAAAGAAAACTACAGGCCAATATCACTGATGAACATAGATGCAAAAATTCTCAACAAAATACTAGCAAAGAGAATCCAACAGCACATTAAACAGATCATACACCATGATCAAGTGGGGTTTATTCCAGGAATGCAAGGATTCTTCAATATACGCAAATCAATCAACGTGATACACCATATTAACAAATTGAAGGAGAAAAACCATATGATCATCTCAATAGATGCAGAGAAAGCTTTCGACAAAATTCAACACCCATTTATGATAAAAACCCTGCAGAAAGTAGGCATAGAGGGAACTTTCCTCAACATAATAAAGGCCATATATGACAAACCCACAGCCAACATCATCCTCAATGGTGAAAAACTGAAAGCATTTCCACTAAGATCAGGAAGAAGACAAGGTTGCCCACTGTTACCACTCTTACTCAACATAGTTTTGGAAGTTTTAGCCACAGCAATCAGAGAAGACAAGGAAATAAAAGAAATACAAATCGGAAAAGAAGAAGTAAAGCTGTCACTGTTTGCAGATGACATGATACTATACATAAAGAATCCTACAGATGCTACCGGAAAACTACTAAATTACATGCATGATGACTATAGTTAAATTAATACTGTATTGAACACTGGAAATACGCTAAGAGAATAGATTTCAGATGCACTTACCACCAAAAAAAAAAGGCAATTGTGTGAGAAGATATGTAAATTAGCTTGACTGTAGTAATCATTTCACTATGTATATGTATATTAAATCATGCTGTGCGTCTTAAATACATACAATTTTTTTTAAAGAAGAGAATAATGTGAAGGTCAAAGTGGAAACCAGATATATCTAGCAAGGTAAAATAGAGAAGGTGAATTTCAAGGAAACAAAGTTCTCTTTCCCTTTGCAAAACCAATAAAGGCTCAGTGCAACAAGCATATGATAAACTCTATTAAAAAAGGAGTATATCCACTGAAGTAGTCAAGGTCCCAAAAGGCAGAGAAAGGTGGATCACAGAAGGGTGAGAAAAATCACTAATACAGAAGCCAACAGACAGAGAATTGGAAAAAAACATTTTGAGGAGTTTGAGTACAAGGATTCTCCCAAACACACACATGTTATCCATAGGCAACCCTGGCCATAGGCGCTGACTTATACCCAGGATCAGAAATTTGGCCTCATGGGAATGGTAAAGGAAAAGGGTAGCTGGTTTTATGTACCAACAGCTCAACTGGTTGTTTTAAAATAAACTGTTCATATAATATAGCTCTGAGGTAATACATGCCACAGCCCCCCACTTATCTAATATTTACAGACTGTTGGGTAAGAAATTACAATCTGCCACCTCAATACATCCTATGACGTTAACTGCATGAGTCAGTTGTGAAGACCGATCCTGCCTCTGGTGTTACGTAAAACTTCAGTGGTGTTCCTACTGTCTGAGGTTTAGTGCTGCAGAGAAAAGATCAATATAGAAACAGTCCTGACCACACCGCACGAACATAAACCCCCAAAGAAATTTGTTCTAACTCCACAATGGGGGTTATATGTTTCCACACCCATATAACACTTTCATTTAGTATTTTCACTACCAAATTCAGGCAGGAAATTACGTATAAATCAACTCCATTATACAGCTGGGATCTAGAAATCTGGTAGGATAGGGTGAAGGGCAACACTTATGCAAAATGATTGCACTTCTGAATTTTAATATATATAGAAGTCATTCCCTGGTTTAAAAAGAACATTACCATTTATAGGACAAAAGAGTATTTTTCTTAATAAGGAATAAGGTAGCAAATATATTGTAGCAGAACAATCTCTGGACTGGGAATTAGAAGATCTCTGTTATAATCCTCAATCCACCACTCATAAACTGTGTCATTGGGTAAGTCGCTCAGCCTATTTGAATCTCATTTCCCTCCTTTGTAGGATAAAGATGATTATATCTGCCTGTATATTTCATATTGCGATTATATTCATATTATAATCAACTGAGATAATGTACATGAACATGTTTGGGAAACTATATAGCTGATATTTTTGTATTTTTGCAATACATTCTGTACCCACTATTACATTGACATATGAAACCACCACAAATAGACAAGTTATTATTTTATATAGTCTTTAACTTTGTGAACAGAAGTCATGACATGATTCAATATATCACATGTGATTGGCACATAAATTTCCCAACATATGGAATACAGTCATTGAAGCTGCATTTAAAGAAAATCATATTTTAAAGGCATCATTTTTTTCCTTTCAAAGAAGACGTCCAAAGTGGTCTTCAAAAACACACTCAGCAAGGAATAAATAGAGGTAGGACATAAACTGCTTCAGAGAACTCTAATGTCATGGAGTGCAGTCATAAGTAGTGAATATATTTTCCCTAGCTATCTATACTGCTGTAAAGACACAGTGAAATATATCTTTATCTTGTTTGATGGCACTTGGTAAATACTGTTCACTTAACAGACGTTATAAATTACTCACTGCCACGTAGGAAAAAGGAAGTCAGCCTTTACAACGATGAAGTAATCAAATGGCTGTATTTAAAAACTTGGAGGCTATAGTCATAAAATGTAATTTAACTGAGGATTTTATGGTATACTCATGAACAAGTAAATCAGATCCTGCAATGTTTATCTCTGATAACTTCTAGTTTCACAACCTATCACCCAGGAATGGGCTGCTATAATTAACCTCTAATACAGAGATACCATAAGCAGCCCACAGATAATAAAAAAGATAATAGATTCCCCATCTTTTAGTGTCAGTGAGGGGATACTTTTGAACTTTCTTTCCTTGATCAAATATCAGATCTTGAAGGGGGAAAAAAGAGACAATATCTGAAATATTGTGGATCTTTTTAAGATTCTTGTTTATGTAAGAAAAATTATTTTTCTGAAAAAATTGTCAAAAGTTATTCATGGAGTCAAAGTATAACTAGATCTTAATCCACTTAGGGTTCTGCTATTAAATAAAAATACTTACGTTATCTAAGGAGTATTCTAAAACAATTGTTGGCAGACTTTTTCCATAAAGGGCCACATAAGAATATTCTAGGCTTTGGGAGTGCCGTTCAGTCTTTGTCACAATTACTCAACAGCCACAGACCATACGTAAATGAACAAGCATGGCCAGGTTCCAACAGAATTTCATTCATGTGCACTGAAATTTGAATTTGCTTTTGAATTTGACGTTTCATGTCCTATGAAATATTTTTGTTTTGATTTTTACCTACCATTAAAATGTAAAAAATATTCTACTTTGGGGCTCTACAAAGACAGGAAGCATGCAGGATTTGGCCTGAGGGCTATTGGTTGCTAACCCCTGGTCTAAGACAACAATGACAGTACTACCCCAGTGGAGAAAGACCATTTTTCCTGAAGCCTGTGGGTTTCTCTCCATTTATTCAATTTTTGGAAGATAAAAAAAGAAAACCTATGCCCTGCTTCTATTATAAGCTCTGATAATGAAATCATCGAATCATCCCTGAAGCTGACAATCTATGTGGGGAAAGCATGTACAAACTACAGTTTACAGAACATATCTTCTGTTCCCTATCACTATAGGGTTGTCCTTTTGAGAATGTCATATAAATGGAATCATAGAGTATGTAAACTTTTGAGATTGACTTCTTTCACCAAGCAAAATGCCTTTGACATTCATCCTAGTTTTGTGTGCATCAACTGTTTCTTCCTTTTTACCGCTGAGATGTTTAGTGTTCCATTATATGAAGGCACCATGGTGTGTTTATACAGTCACCCACTGAAGGACACGTGGGTTATTTCCAGTTATTAGTGATTATAAACAGAGCTTCAGTAAATATTCATGTACAGGATTTTATGTGAACATATGTTTACAGTTCACTTGGAAAATTATCTAAGAATAGGATTGCTGGGTCATATGGTAAGTATATGTTTAACTTTACAAGGAACTGGCAAACAGTTTTCCAGAGTGGCTGTACCACTTTGGATTCTAGTTACTTTACATTCTCACCAACACTTGATATTATCTTTTTTTTTTTTAATTTTAGTCATTGTAACAGGTATGCCATGATTTTAATTTGCACTTCTCCAATGGCTAATGACACTGGGTATCTTTTCCTGTTTATTTATCACCCATATTTCCTCTTTAAGTGATGTGTCTGTTCAAGTCTCAGACCCACTTTTCAATTGGATTGTTTGTTTTCTTTGAGTTTTGAGAGTTTTTGATATGCTCTTGATACAAGCTATTTGGATATGTGATTTGCAAGTATTTCCTCCCTATCTCTAGCCTGTCTTTTCATTCTCTTAAAGTTTTGGGTTTTGATAAATTTTAATTTATGGGTTTTTTTCTTTTATGGATCTGTTTTTGGTACCATCTCTAAGAACTCTAACTCCAGGTCATAAAGATTTCTGTTTTCTTCTAAACATCATACAGTTTTATATTTTACATTTAGATGTTAGATCCATTGTGTGTTAATTTTTGAATAATATGAGAGATTTAGATCAAAGGTTTTCTTTTTACAGACAGAGGTCCAACACCAAGAGACTATGCCTTCTCTATTGATTTGCTTGGCACCTCTGTCAAAAACAAATTAGCTATATTTGTGTGTGTGTGTCTATTTCTAGACTCCCTGTTTTGTTCCACTGGCCTAGTCCTTCATAAATACCATGCTGTCTTTATGCTGAAGCTTTAGAGTAAGTCTTAAAATTGGGTAGTATGATTTTTCCAACCACAGTTCTGTGAAACTTTGTTTCTTTTCCTGTTTTTAATACTATTTATCCCTGTTACTCTGATTGGGTAATTTTATCTGTCCTCAAGTTCATTGATTTCTCTGTTATTGCCATTCTGCTCTTATGCCAACAGATAAGTTTTCAACTTTGGTTATTATATTTTTCAATTCTAAAATTTTCATTCAGTTCTTATTTGTATCTTCTACTTGCTTAGACTTGCTACATTTCCTTTCTTTTTGAGAGTATTCACCCTTACTTGTTGGAGCATTCTTATAATAGCTGCTTCAAAGTCTATGTCAGGTAATTCCAACATGTGTCACCTTGTCTTTGGCATCTATTGATTGTCTTTTCCCATGTGAGTTGAGATTTTCCTGGCTACCTCTGTGCCAAGTAATTCTGAATTGTATCCTATACATTTTGAATATTGTAAGACTCTAGGTCTCACTTAAATTCTATGGAAAATGTTGATGTTTTTGCTTCAGTAGACAATCAACCTGGTTCGATTCCAGTCTCAAGTTATGACCAGCCTTCCACTGTGTTTGTGGTTCCAATGTCAGTTCCGTTTTCAAAGCCTCTGTAAAGCTCTTTAGATCTATCCTCTGTCTGCTATCCAGTGACCAATCTGGGATCTGGGCAGTGTTCTATCTTATAATTCAGTCTTCAAAATCTACAGTTTACTGTTTAGAGTAAGATACTCACATGTGTAGGTTAGACGTGATCCCCAGCGTTCACAGGAGTTCATAAACAACTTTATAGAGTCCCCTTCCCAAGATCCATCCTCTCTTGAGATCTCTTCAGTTCTCTTTGGTTCACTGAAGCTCCCCTTTTGGATCCATTTATTAGAAAAGGGGGCTTTTTTTTACACTGCTCTGCACTTCCTGAGACTATGTTACATCAGGGCCAAGCTGTAGGAAGACAGGAAAAGAAATAAAATCAATAAGTGTTTGTCCCACCCTCCTGAGACCACAGGAGGGAATGCCCCTCCCTCGGAGCTCCACTGGGAAAGGACAACTGGAAGGTCCACCTTTGGAACCCTCCTGGACTTGGCCTCAGGCATCTCTCCCCTCATCTGATTCTGATCCTTCCTTGTAATAAAGCAGAACTGGGAGCATAACAGAGTTCAGTGAATCCTGTGAGTCCTTCTGGTGAATTATCAAAATGGAGGGTGAAAAAAAAAAAAATGGAGGGTGGTTTTGGGGACTCCCTAAATTTGAAATTGGCATCAGAAGTGAGGATGGTAGACTGTTCCCTAACTTTACATTCTCTGTCCCCTAATTGGATATATTAAAATTGGGGTAGGCCAGAGAAGGGGTTTTCTTTCAATATAGTTTGTGGAACTATCCAGGCATCCTCAAGACTCTGGCATCGTCCCAGAACCAGAGAAAGAGGGTGTAATTGAAAAGCCTTCCCAGGGAATCCTGATAGGCTCCTGGATTTAAAACCACTTCCACTGGGATTCTTGATATTTTCTAAATAAGTAACAAAACAGAAGACAGCAGGGAGTTAGACAGAGTTTGTAAGTTGATTGCTTTATCACTGTCCTGCTTAAAAAAGCCATCCCTGGCCTGCCATTACCTAAGTAATAAATCAAGTAAATTTCACATTCTATATTCTCTGCAATCTAACCCCAAACCAGTTTTACTTCCTGCTGCTTCCTTCCACACCATCCCAGAGGGTCCTATCCCACTACTCTGATTTGATTGTTTATGGTGGGGCTCTGGCATTAATACATTTTGAAAGCTTTCCAAATGATTCTACTAGGGATCCAGGATAGTAAGCTTCTAATGTTTTATTTTATAGCCAAATAAGATCACTATTTATTATATAAACCTAGGATAACATCATATTTTTACCTCTGGAAATCCATACGTTCTTGAAGGTACAGCTCAAATGACAAATTCTTTCCTGATCACACTAGACCAGAATCAATGTCTATTTCTCTGGGTTTCCATAGTGTTTTATTTGCACGACTCCACAGTACTTTTCACAGTCTGCAATGTAATATACCTAAGAAGCTGCAATGTAAGAAAAGTATGGTCCAAATATCAGCTCTGTGAATGACCCTGTGATTTTAGGGCAGTCAGTTTTTAGTTCTCAAAACTTTAAATACTTCATCTGTAAAATCTGAAACAAATGGTTCTCTTACAGTGTTATCATAAGGTTTAAATGAGACATTTCTGTGCTCTGCAACCTTCTTTATATCAGTACCTAGAAAATATATTTTAACAGCTTACTGGTGGAGAATGCTTGTGGCCAGAGCTAACAGGATGCGGGCTCCATCTACTCCAGGCCTTGCACAACAGCTCAAAGAGTTAACAAGATCAGTATCTGGACATACCTATAACTCTTCAAGAAATACTCATTGGCTGCCCATTGAAATCACATGGAGAGCATTAAAAACTACGAATGCTTGGATATCACCCCCAGATTTATGATTTAATTTGTCTGGGGCACAGCCTGTGGCATTAAGAGTTTTTAAATCTCCCCAGGTGATTCTCATGTGCATCTTCTAAGACCGAGGACCACCATTCATAAAAATATGGATCAGAAACATCATTAAGTAAACTTCTAGGTTGTAAATTTCTTGAGGATGGAGAATGTGCACTGTTCATTTCTATAGAACATCACCCAATCCCCAATCCTCACCAACATTACCACTTCAATAAAATAGACGTCCAATAAACATTTTTGGAATTCAATTTAATTCAACAGAGAAATACCATTTAAAAGTTCAACGTGGGTTGTGGAGGTCACTGGAGAAATCATTTCCACGTGGGGCAGATATTACCTAGTGGACTCAGGACCCTCAAAACTCCGATTCCCACACACTACCTACCTCTTCTGCACACAGTGTCAGCTCCCAGACTTAGTAAAGCAGACCCAAATTGCCATATCATCAAGACGTCACTATTGTTTCTCAACCTAACTATAAAAAGTAAAATAATAAAACACTGTTAAAGAAAGGAAACGTTTCATATAGCTAGGAATGTTTTCAGGCTTTGTTCTTTAAGTGGAAGAAAGCTGAGCATCTGCAAGGCTTTAGAATGCGTGCTTCTCAACTTGTTTATGTTCTTGGGTTTCATGGTAAACAGGAGTATCTCTTAAGGAATTTGCCTCCAACGTTTGGGAGCCTTGAAATAAAGAGGCAAGAAACTTCTCAGTGATTCTGATTCTGGTTCCTGAAATTACTTCATGTAAGGGGTCCATCTTTTTTAATTCATCAGAAATTCTAAAACTCATAATGAATTTCATTTATATTCAAAAGATCCTAAATACATGTCTACAGAATATGTTCACGTAAGATAACAGGCTCAATTAACCATTAGCCAACCTCACCAAGAATAACAGAGAAGCAATTGATCCCAAAAGAAGCATTCTATCTCTGTTCAAAAGCTTGAAATGCATCTGGGCAGGTCATGGAAACAAAACTATGTAAAATATGTAAACCACTGTCCCTCCCCCCCTCCTCGCCATACACACTCATACACACAAACCTCAGTTCTTATTTGTGTCACGCAGTTGGTAGGCGAAGTACTTGGGTTTAAATTTGACGCTTCTGTTAGCTCTCATGTAATACTGGACATATCACTCAAATACGTTTCTGGGACTCGTTTTCCATACCTGAATAATGAGGGGGCCATGACCTTACTCATGCCCTTTAAGCCCTGTTTATGATTTTATGTAACTTTTAAAGTAAATGAAAAGGAAACTAGCATTTGGTGAGTGCTTGCTTTCCGAAGTTAATCATGAGATTGCAACAAAGGAAAACATACCTAAGCTAACTTAACAAAAAAGAAACATTTTCATCAAGTGTAAGGAATACCCAAAGGCAAGCATCAGAGTAGGGCCTGATAAGGCACTAGGTCCAAAACATGGGCACTGCAGAGCCAATATGACACTGATCAAATTCTAGTTCACACAGGCTGTTGTTGCTCTTACTTTTCTCTGGGTGTTGCCTTTATTTGTCCTTTCTCTACCCAATGGTTTTCTTTGCACTACTGAAAAGTGGCCTCGATGGTAAAAAAAAATAGCCAGTACATCCCTGGCTGACCACTGACCTCTTACCTTCAGAGCCCAAGGCCAATAGAGTCTCTGTGTCCCAATTACAAATGACCAGAAAAGAGAGTCTGATTGGTCTAGCTTGGACGAGCCACCCAACCAGGTTGAGTCACCAAGGGAGGGAAAGTGTCCCATGGTTCTGACGGGGAGGCTGAAGCCCATCCCTACCCCAAGGGTTGTGAATTACAGATACTCTTGCAGAAAGTACCAAGAGGTATCTATTCCAACTTCTGGTTGCTAGGCCTTTTCACTTGTTGTCTCAATCTTTGCAGCAATCTTATGACACAGGATTTTAGCCCCATTTTGAAAAAATAAATGATGCTCAAAGATTTTGAACAACTTGTTCAAGACCATATGGCGAGAGGCAGTTTTGGAGTCCATGTACTTTCCAGTGAAAGATCAGCATCCTTGGTGGAAGTTATACAGCTTGGTTGTATTTGTTATCTATTTCGGTTAATAAAGCAAAGACTTTGAAATGATATGGCTTTCAATGGCTTTGTTTGGGCATTCTAGGCATCATAAACAATATCTTGATTATTAATTTTTTTTTTTTTTTTTTTTTGGCTGAGTTGGGTCTATGTTGCTGCTCGTGGGCTCTCTCCAGTTGCGGCAAGCAGGAGCCACACTTCGCTGTGGTGTGTGGGCCCCCCATCACGGTGGCCCTTCTTGCTGCCGAGCATGGGCTCTAGGCAAGCGGGCCTCAGCAGCTGTGGCCCGCGGGCTCCAGAGCGCAGGCTCAGCAGTTGTGGCACGCGGGCCTAGTTGTTCCGTGGCATGTGGGATCTTCCCGGACCAGGGCTCAAACCCGTGTCCCCTGAATTGGCAGGCAGATTCCCAACCACTGCAACACCAGGGAAGCCCTTAATTTTTTAAAATGAGAAGCAATGGTGAGTATTATTGTAAAAGCTGATAGTTTCCTTTCCTTAGCATAGACTTTCTGGGAAGTAACAAATGTTCTGTATTCAGGAAGAATAATAATAGTTCAGTAGTCTAACACTGCTATGTGTCAGGCAGAGTGCTACATGCTTTACCTATATATCTCACTGAGGCCTCAAAACAAGCCAATGATGGAGCTACTATTCTTATTACCCAGATGAGAAAACAGACTTGACAGAGGCTAAGTAACTTAGGTCTCCTGCTATATGGTGGTTAAGCTAGCAGTTGAACTCAGGTCCACTTGACTCCATAGCTCTTAATCACTAGGCTTTGCAGCTTCCCAGCCTTGGGCTGGTAAGTATATAAGAATGAAATCTCAGTACATACAAATGATCACTAATACGGATGTATTTCCAATTTTACTTTCTTTTATGTTATGTATACAAATATGGCATTTATGACAGCATATCTTAAATCTATAGCTAATAGCTAATATTTGGCATATATTCAAAAACACCAGGAATAACATTTTGCCAGAAGTTTTTCATCCAAAATTTATTGGCAGTCTGTTCTGTATCAAATCCTGAGCTAGGTAATTTATATTTTGATTTCTTGTAGAGAGCTAGAGTCAACTGATCATTTTTTTCCCAAGATAGTGATCTGATTTCCTAGGAAAAAATTAACATATCTTTCAAAGGAAACAATCTACTTTCTTTTTCTTTGTCTCCTATGAGAAAAGGGAGTGAAAGTCTGTCAGTTGTCAGCAGATGTGCCCAGCTTCCTCTGGAACAATTTATAAAGGACTATAACCCAGCCTATGTCCTGATACAGAGGCATCTCGAATTCTTCCCTGGTTTCTTTCTTCAGTAATACCTAAACTAGGGATATATAAATCAGCAAAATAGAGTAGGAAGACAAATGAACACATTAGTAAAAAAAGCAACCTAATTTAACTTTTGTCACATTTAAAGAAAGAGAAACAGCAGATGTTTCACCTATCTGTGTTTAAAATTAAGAAAAGACCATTAAACTGGCGTGTATTTAGTAAATATTATTTATAATAAATTCTGTGGAACATTCTGCTAAGGTAAAATGACAGAAAAGAGAAAAGAAAAAGAGGGAGGAAATCAGAGTAAACACAATCTAAGAAGGATTATGTTAACAGAGACAGAATAAAGCGTTAGAAAAAAGAGAAAAATTATACTCTCACAGATATTAGGAAAATTCTAAATTAAAAGAGAAAAGAAATAAACAGAGATCAAGTGCTAGAGGCAAATTAAAAGATAGAAAAGAATACTGAAAAAAAAGAAAAAAAGATGGACCAAGAGATTCATCACTTCAAATGAGCGTTATTCAGCTTGTGCTCAGAGGAGCATGAAAATTGCCTGCAGCACTTGTTCAGACCCAGACTGCTGGACCCGCCCTAAACCTTCAAGTCAGACTCTCTGGGGGCTTGGACCCAGAAATCTGTAACCGAGATAATCTCCTCAGTTAGTTCTCAGGCACGCTAACAATTATGAAGCCCCACTTGATGACTGACATAAGTGGACCCCACGGTGCCAAGATGCAACTTCAGAGCTTTACTAAACCCACAGTCAAAACGCTGATTGCTTTCATAATACTTTCCATCTTGAATAGGAATGAAGATTCTATTTTTTTAAATAGCACAAATTCATGAATTTATAACACAAATATTTTATTCCCCCCTAATTCTCAGAGCATTTTGGAGTCATTTTTAAGAGGGAAACTCCCACTTCCTGGCTGGACAATGTCAAACATTAAATTTCATTTTCACAATTAAGATTATTTATTTCCTAATCATTTACAACAGAAAACATCTGTGAACATCCTAGATCATATGTGAAATTTTATGATAACATTTTTTTGTTTTACTTTTTAATTGTTAAATAATGAGTATATGGAAATGTGCACAGAGTGTACAATTCAACAATTTATCACAAGGTGAACATCAAAGCAGCATAACCCAGGTCAAAACCAGAAAACTGTCAGTACCTACAAAAGTCCCCCTTTGCTCTCTCCCAATCACTGGTCTGTCTTGCTTCCAAGAAGCCACTATTGCAACATAATATGATCATTTTTTTTGCTTTTCTGACATCACCAAGTTTTGGCAAGAAAATGAGTCAAAAGGATATCTTATATTCTATTGATGGGAGTATAAATTTGCACAAGTCTGAACATCAGTTTGGCATAATTTACTAAAGTTGAATATTTGCATATGCAGTGATTTCAGTCTTAAGCATATACCTAACAGAAATGCATGCATTCATGTATGTTGTTCATATAACAAACATATAACCACTTAAATGTTCACCAACAGAAAAACGCATAATTAAATTGTGATATAGTCAAACATAGGAAAGAATAAAGCATTGTAAATGAGTGCAACCACATAAAACAACGATGAATTTCACAAACATGTCACTGAAAGCAAAACCAGACACACAAAATAATCCATACTATATAATTCAATTTACAGAAATTAAAATATATATATATATATAATGTTTCCAGAAACATGTTTATTTTTATGAATAAAATGTTCAGAGGATTTTTCAGATTCTGTTATTGACTCTCCCCCAAATCAAGAACAGTTCTTAAAGCTAATATCAAGATTTTTAAAAGTCATGTTGCATTTTTGCTACTATTGTCATGAAGAATATCTTGGTTAATCCAATTGTTTTCTCTGACTGGATAGCCAAGAATATCCTCTTCCTCGCCTCAAACAGGAAGTAAGATCTGAAAACCAAACTTTGATATTTGGTAGATCTGGATATTTGAACTTGAATTTGAACCTGAAATCAGATAATTTTGCCAGTTTAATTAATCTTTGCTTTGCTCCTATGTTCCATGTAGTTCCAGTGTCAGTTCATGTCTACAATCTCTGCCTGGTGTAAAGAGCTCAAACTCTTTCCTTTCATGTACCCATGTTGACATCACTGTCTAGAATTTTCTTTTGACACTGGAGGAAATGAGTATTTTTTAAACACTCAAAGTCCAATGGCTCAAAG
Source organism: Delphinus delphis (assembly GCF_949987515.2). NCBI lineage: Eukaryota > Metazoa > Chordata > Mammalia > Artiodactyla > Delphinidae > Delphinus > Delphinus delphis. The sequence goes on from NC_082685.1 coordinate 77,533,297, forward strand.
TGCAGGCTGCAAAGTCAGCCAATTTCCATGTATGTTTAAAGTTCACAGATTTTCCATTCTGAACACAGAATCATGAAAGGAAATTTCATCAATTGTAAGTAGCATCATTTATCAAGTTTATTGCACCAGCAAGTCTGATTTCAGAATCTACATGGCTGAATGACTTTTACATGGTTTTATTCTTCTGGCAAAAATTCGTTTTTAAAATTTTGGCACAAGATAATGGTGGAAGAAATTGTATTTATTCAATATGTGCAGTTCTCAGTATATCACTTATACCTCAATAAAGCTGTTTTAAAAATAAAAAGCTAAGGAAAAAAAGATGAGAGGGCAAGATACCCCAACAAGCACACATTTACTCCGCCAATTTATTTAGGCTGTGAAACGGTAGACGGCAGAGATCAATCCCTTGTTTTCTTTACCAAGTCACTCCTCCTCCCACTTTAGTTATAAGAATATACTGCAAATCATATATTCCAGTCACCCTACAAATTAACCAGAGCCCTTAACGAAAACTGGAAATCAGTTAATATTTCATGCTCCCAGAGAATACCCAATTAATCACACAAACAAAAGGATTTTTAATGTACCTGCCATACCTTTGCAACAAACACCTACTCACCGCTAAGTTCCCTGAGCACCCTTCACAGACACAAGTTGTGTTTTAGAGTTGGCCTCAGCTTAATATATGTTTTTTTGTTTGTTTTGTTTTTTTGTTTCGTTTTGCGATATGCGGCCCTCTCACTGTTGTGGCCTCTCCCATTGCGGAGCACAGGCTCACGGGCCCAGCAGCTCCGCGGCATGTGGGATCTTCCCGGACCGGGGCACGAACCCGTGTCCCCTGCATCGGCAAGTGGACTCTCAACCACTGCACCACCAGGGAAGCCCAATATATGTTTTTATAATAAAAAAATAGTATAATCAGTCCAGTATGTGGTTTTTTTGTTCTTTTTTTAAATTTATTTATTGATTTCTGGCTGCGTTGGGTCTTCGTTGCTGTGCGCGGGCTTTCTCTAGTTGTGGCGAGCGGGCTCTAGAGCACAGGCTCAGTAGTTGTTGGGCTTAGTTGCTCTGTGGCATGTGGAATCCTCCCTGACCAGGGATCGAACCCATGTCCCCTGCAACAGCAGGCGGATTCTTAACCACTGTACCACCAGGGAAGTCCCCCAGTATGTGTTTTGTGTGTCTTTTATTTGCAGTGACAGCAGTAATGCTTATTAACAGTTGGCCTTTGCACAATGCAGAAAACATATGTTTATTACTGATATAAGCCGTTTCAAAATATTTCATTTCCCCTTTCTTCTCCCTGCAAAACGAAACTTTACCAATACTTAGGGTTTTATCAACATTTCCTTTCTGGGGATGTCTTCATCATCTCAGGGACCATGCTCAGGCTGACACTGTGACTTCATAAACAGCCATTGGGACCCCCAAGGATATGACTAGGTAGCAGCATCTGCCAGGGCTTTTCCATTCTAAAGCCAGAATTTACAGCTATAGCAGAGGACAGATTCTCATCATTCTAAGAAGAATTTGCATGGCCTCCCAGAAAACAGGAGAAAAATGTATCATCAGTCTCCCAGATGCTGGTCTGACAAGCAGTGCCTGATCAGTACCATCCATGGCTAATGATCCCTCTTCCCATCCCCAGCCTCAACCCCCAGAATGAAGATTCCCCTTCAGGAGCTCTGAGGTAGGGCTCAAGAATCGGGATTTTTAGAACACCTCTCAGTGACACCGATAGGCAGCAAATCTGGGGACCCGATGAATTAAATGACCCTTGAGAGTTTTCAAAATCCTCATCTTCATTGTTTGCACTTACTGAACAAATCATAGAAATAAATGTGTCCCAAATTAGAGGCTGGAAGAAAGGATTGCCCCGTTCCCACTTCTGCACGTGCAACGGCAGTGTGCTAGGATACAGGGTGGGACAGTGCCTGCTGGATGTTGTTTGTAGCACTCTGTGTCTTCCTTGCCTTCATTGCTCTCATCTATCCCTCAGGAGCAGAAAGCTTGGCAATTACGTTTCTCAGCCTTCCATACCAGCAGGGCTCCAGCTAGACTCCATCAATGTCTGGCAGTTATGCTCAATTTGGAGGGATGAGACAGAAAAGAAGAAGCCATGTTTCTCCAGCAGCAGTTCCTGGCAGGTGTGTAGATATGGGTAGATAGGTGACTATGGTGTTTGCCTCCAACTACTAGGAGCTAAAGATACCGGCCGCAAATTCGTGTACCCAATGCACAGTGACGCCAAATAGACCAAAACATCGGAGCCTGGAGCAAGGAAAGGTTTACTGCGGGGCCAAGCAAGGAAAACAGGTGGCTCGTACTAAAAAAAACCCCTGAACTCCCAGAAAGGGTTTCAGCAAAGCACTTTTAAAGGCTACGTGGGGGCATGGGGGAGGAGTGGGGGAGTGGTCTCATCATGGACAATTCTCTGACTGGTTGATGGTGAGGTAACAGGGCATTTAACATTATTAATCCTTAGGCACCAGTAGGCCTGGGGACTCAGGATCATCAAGTAGTTAATTTCTTTCATTTGGTGCTGGGTTTAGCATCCATAAAACAACTCAGTAAGTGTGCATCAGATCCTAGTATCTAGGTACTTCAGAGAGGAGCTAGAGCAGAGGATAGGGGGGAAGGGTCTGTCCTGGGAAGGCCCCATACGGTCCTGCTCACTTACATTAAGATTTCCCAAAAGCAACCTTCCTAACCTAAACTCCACCCCACTCCCCACATTTGCAATGGTTGTGTCAGCTCCTCACTCTCTGTATTCGATCTCTTTCTCCCTGAATCTGAAGTGGCCACTGTTTTCTCGGCATGGTCATAACAGTCAAGGTTATACCTATTACCCTACAGACTCTCTTGGAGCTGAAGATATTAGCCCAGGAATTCGCACTCTGAGCTCACGACAGTTACAACTAGGCAAAGATAGAATTTCCTAGAAAATGCACAACAAAACTTCACAAACCCCAAAGCTCCAATGGGACAATGCACATGTATCAACTCACTGAAAATTCGCAGGTCCCCTAGTGTGGGCCACAAGAGCAAAGGTGGCAAATCTCTCCTACTGGGGGCTGGTTGCTTTCCATATTAATAAAGTTTCAGGAAATTTGGTGAACTCCATTCTGGTGCAAAGTGGACTCTAATACTATGCCTCAACCCTCATTTAGGGCACTTCAGGGTTCTCCTATGAAAGTCTGGGGCAACTTTAAAGAAAGGCTTCACTCAAACAAACACTGGAAATATGAGTATCTCCAAATACTAAATTTTCATGGGTTTGAGAAAACATTTTTTTTCTATTAACTTAAGAAGTGCTAGATGATGATAGATGTAAATATATGGATTTTTCCCTTTCATTGGTCAGAGTTAATACATTTTATGTTTTCCAAAGCAACCCACAGGGGCTTCTCTGCTGGTGCAGTGGTTAAGAATTTGTCTGCCAATGCAGGAGACACGGGTTCAATCCCTGGCCCAGGAAGATCCCACATGCCGAGGAGCAACTAAGCCCGTGCACCACAACTACTGAGCCTGCGCTCTAGAGCCTGCGAATCACAACTACTGAAGCCTATGCACCACAACTACTGAAGCCTGCACACCTAGAGCCTGTGCTCCACACAAGAGAACACCGCAGTGAGAAGCCTGTGCACCACAATGAAGAGTAGCCCCCGCTCGCTGCAACTAGAGAAAGCCCACGTGCAGCAACGAAGACCCAATGCAGCCAAAAAGAAAGTAAATAAATTTATTTAAAAAAAAAAAAAAGCAACCCACAATTTCAAAGGACAGGGGAGAACCTGGAAAATAAAATCGTTTAGACAATCACTGTTCAATAGAACTTTCTGTGATGGTGGAAACGTTCTATATCTGTGTTCTCCAGTACAGTAGCTCTTAATCACATGGGGTTGCTGAATATTTGAAACATGGCTAGTGCAACTGAAAAAATAAATGTTTAATTTTATATAATTTTAATTAATCTAAATTTAAACAGTCACATGTGGCTACTGTATTGAAGAGCACAGATTTTTCACACCTCTTGGACATATGTCTTACAATGATATAAAAATTATATTTAAATATATTCATGAAAAGAATAAAATTACATCAAAATATAAAGTTCTTTACACAGAATCAGTAATAAATGGATTGCTTGCAGAAAGTCAGTATATATTTTACTCATAGCTATATGTATCTCTCCAATTTAAAAATTAATTGGATTTCAATTTTGTAAGTGTAGATGATGAGAGCGTTCTCATAAACTCTTCAGACAATGCAGGGTAACATGAAGCCTCCCCACTCCCACCCCATCAGCCAATTCCATTCCTCACATCCTCTGGGGGCCCAGCAGAAACACTATTCTATTTAGGTTGGATGTGTCTACTTTCAGAAATTTTTCTATGTATTTAAAAACATATTTGTATATAGACACAATATAATCTATATATTTATATGTCCATGTTAGATTAAATTAGAGCATATTTTAATGTTCTCAATATGCTTACATATATACCAAATTCTTTTTCACGGCTGTGTCACATTCCTAAGCATGGACTCTTTTTCTTTAGCCTATTTGACCATTTTGACCATTTATCCCTTGCTAGAATTTTAGTTTATGTACAGCTTTCTTCTATCACAAACAATACCACAATAAGCTTTCTTTTATGTGAGTCCTTGTGTATAATTTAAATTTTAATAGATTGCAAAATTTCCCTCTATGATGACTGTATAATTTATATTTACCATTTCTCCCCTGATATTATCAACACTGATGAGCCAGGAAGGAAAATGATTTAAGTTTTTATTTCTCTATTTACTACTGAGGTTAAGCAATTTTCCATATGCCTGCTAAATTTCATCTTTTGTTAATTGACTATATAACTCATGTCATTTTTTTCAATCAGGAAAACATATACTAAAATACAGCAAGACCATGGCTAAATTATTTTTCCTGGAGTATACGGTGCCTTGTATATATATCTCCATAAATAATTATTGAACAAATGAATAAAACAGCCGACATCATGAAAATCTCTCTCTCAAAAAAGAAAAGACAAATTGAGTCCACAAAATTTTTAACATAGGTTCCATATTTCAGAGTATCAGGGGTAGACAGATAAATGATAAGTTTATATCACTACTCCTAGAACTTCCCTTATTCTATTAGACAAATAAAATTTAAAAATCCAACTAAATAAACATTTATTCTGTAACCCCTTCAAGACATATTTCTGATAGGACGGTTATTCTAACTCCAAGCAATTTTTCCTCTTGACCTCAATCTCCCTAACATCCCCATAGCAAAATAAGAATGATATTTTAATTGATGTGCTTTTCATATTTTATAGTATTGGTTGCCATCTAGTCAATCAGGCTAATTCAAGCTTCTTTCTATCGCAAATACCTTCAGAATGTTTCCACTTCTGCCTTGACAACATTTGCTCTTTTTCTCGTAAGAGTACCCTTATTTTCCTTGTGAATGCTCTCCTCCCCCATCTCAATTCACATGGCATCTATGAGGCTGACTCCAATCCCAGCCCTAAGGGTGAGTTTAGAACCAAAAACTGGCCTGAGTAGCCAAGCAGAGCCAATCATACCTAACCCCATATCTTTTGCAGGAACCGTAGAGAGAAACATTCTCTCTCCAATGTAAATTCCAAGTGACTAGCAGATATTTTGCTATTTGGTCTGAAAATCTGTTGGAGAATGGAATCAATGCAAAGGAAAGCAAAGTCCAGATGGAGAGGGAGGGGAGGGGAGGGGAGGGGAGGGAAGAACCAAGTCCTGATACTGACATTTAAACCATTAGGTCAAGTTACACTTGAAGCCATATCTACCCCTGAACTTTTCAGGTGTCCTAAATGAAAAATAAAATCAGAACCCTTCTTAGCTTGAGATCATTTGAATTAGGTTTTTGATCACTTGCAATGGAGAGAAACTCAACTAAAACACTGCGACAAGAGGCATTTTTAAGGGACTGTTCTGAATTATCCAATATCCAAATTACCTTAACTTTACTCTGGCTCTCTGGTTGTTACAGACAGTGCCTGAATCTGCATTTCTATGGTTGACAACAAACAGCATCATTTCTTACATGTGAAACATTTTCCCCATTTTACATTCTCTCATGGAATTAATTACACAGAAGCTATATAGCTCAAATGCTATTATCTTTGTTTCGTTAATGAGAAAAATGGAGACACAGAAAAGGTAATGATGTTCAAGGGCTGGGACAATATTCAGGACTACCCACTGCTTGCTCTTGTTTGAGCCCATGCATTTCCAACATGATACTAAAGGTGAAGTGGATAAATATAAGACCCAAGACACTGTGGATGGTGTGTGATGCCACCCTGGACATTTCCTGGCCTCATGCAGTGGAAATCGGCTTTCAGTATATACTCTAAATGAAGTCACTTTGCTGTGAAAGGTGTATGAAACCGCTCTCACCTGTAGTAATGGCACAGAGCAGAGATTGTCACCAATCAGTCAATGCTGATCCCACCAAATGACTCCGTGAAGAGACACTGGAGACTGATAAACAGCTCGTTACCTAGAACAGTTAGCAGTTACTCTGGACCTCTGGCATGCAGCTTTTTAAAGGAAACAGGGTAAACAGTGTAGTGGAGAACTTAGGAACACAATTGGGAATTAGACAAAGTGGTGTTTGAATGTGAGCTTTGTCACTTATTAGTTTTGTGTCCATCGGTATGTCATGTATGCTCTCTATTTGATCCTTACTACCTCCTCTGCGTTGGCTCAACCCTCCCAAGTTCTGGCAGGTGGCAGGGATGAGAGCCATCTGAGCAACTGCTCCAGCTTCGAGACAACCCACCAGAGCACCAAGGAAATGAGCCTGTGTCATATCCCTGTCCTACCTAGCTTCCTTCCAGGAAGTGATGACATAACAAAGGGTAACTACACAGTTTGTCAACTATCTTAACTTATATTAGAGTCAGAGATGCAAGAGCAATCTGCACCACGCCCAGAAGCTGTCTTGATTATAGGCTCAAAATAACCTCACTCTTTATCTGCATCACAAACCCTTCCAGAGCTCCTCCCCAGGTTTTCACATTAGGTGAAACTAAGAAGAAAAATGAATGCAGCTCTAAGCACCATTTGTATAGTTGGTGCATTTGTTTTCACTGGAATGCCATGCATTTGGAGAGGGGTTCCCATTGTCAGGAATCGTTGCAGGGCACAAGCAGTCATCTTGGATCCTCTGCCTCATTTGCCCAGACCTCAAATGGGTCAAATGTAAACATTCTGCAGTCCTCTTCCACTCATTATTTGGTTAGTTTCTCCACAAGGTCCTGGAGCTGCGGACATCTTTCAGTGACTTCACTCACCTCATGTATCTTGTTTCCACTAACTAACTCAGATATCTCCTCCTTCCCACAATATGGTGATTTTTCCTACTAATGAACATTACCCATTCAAAAACCCATCCCCTCCGAACCTTGATATCACCATCTATAAAATGGGCATGTATATGTATAACTGAATCACTTTGCTGTACACTTGAACTAACACAACACTGTGAATCAACTACAATATAAAATAAAAATTAAAATAAAAACATTAATTCTTCCAATCCATGAACACACACACACCCATGGGCATGGAGGGGAAATTATGTGCTTAAGTGGAAAACTGTGCATTATCTAGGGGATATCCCTCCAGGGAACTGTTCTACAACTCTGTACGTCATAAATAACTGACAGCAATGCAGTATATCTGTCTGTAGACATGCAAATTCTGTTCAGTTAAGACAAGTTCAATGGACTTTCTTTACTCTGCTATGGAAAAACATGTTCTGCTTCCATTTGTACACTCATTTCAATGGTTCTGATCTGCAAATGTGTTTGTATTTTGGATTCTCTTTTGCATCACCTATAACATCTGCCTGGTTCTCTCATTGATTAATGAATAGAATAAAATCTTTAATAGACATTCTTTTTTATATGTGTATGATAGTCATGATTTTACCTTTTTTGAAAATGATTCTTAACAGAAATAAGAACATTACCAATCTCAGAAGGCTAATTGAAGATTGAGCATAGTTGGAAATATCAAAGAGTGGCAGCCACTCTGTCAGTGAAGTGATGTTTATAAAACTTAGCATGCATTAAGCACTCAATAAATGTTACCTATTACTGTTTCAAAAGAGAATGTCGGTCATTTTTCAACCAATCCTTTTTTACATTTAAATAAAATTTTAGATAAAGGACCTCATATTAGAAATGCTAACTATAGACATCTGGGGAAAAGTGGACATTCCCTAAAAATTATTAATAATGTTGACTCTCAGCCTGGCAAACTCAGGACTAGCAGCCCACATCTTAGGGAATAAGGCCTTAGTAAAGCTTTTTCCCATCTGAACACATTCCTCATAACACACTGCAATCAAAACATGGTAACAGAAATTTTACAACTGGCAACAATAGGGAATCAGTGTGAAAAGTGGAAGTAATTATTGTTAAGTACAAAATGAGAACGTGCCTCTAAAAACAAATAGAAAAAGGTTAATTCTCTGGCTTCCGGCAGATCGGTACTATATTTTTCCAAGGTACAACAACCTAACTGAAACCCCAACGATAATGATTTATTCAAGTTTTAATTCATACATTTCCAGCTAAAAAGACATCCCCAGACATTCGTGGTTGCTTACTACCAACTGCAAGCTTTTGTTTAACCGAGGACAGAGGTTCCTTCTGAAGGCCAGGGTAACAGTGAACAATTTGAATGATTTTCTTACATTTTTTTCGTAACAAAACAAACTTGTATGTGATGAATGATTATTTTCCCTGCCACTGATGTAATGTAAAAGTTGTATTTCACCTTATTTTCCTAAGTGTTAATATTTTCAGTATTTGAATTTCTGTCTTGTTTCTCATTTTCTAAGGGTCTATTGTTAAATCTTTATCTTTCACAGTAAGCTCAGCCAAAGAAAACTTTACTATAAGAATAACAGTCACTCAAATGTTTTATATGTAAGGTCCCAACATTACAAAAATTCCGAAGAGATTTTGTGCTTTTCTCACTTTTATTTTTGTTCTCCAACAAACATATCCTGACTCAAAAAAATACCTTAAATTTTTACCTTATTGATTTAAAACTTTTCTATTAACACGATTTGCTTTTCAATGATGATGTCCAGTCTTTATGACCAAATCTATTTTTGGCTTGTCAGTGTAGGTGTTAGGGTTCTAACAGCAAATGGCCATGTGTTTAATTCAATTAAATGTTTTAAATGACACAATACCCTGTCACATTATGCAGTTACTCTAATCCTACTGAATCAAAGGCACTATGCACATTTCATTGATTGCTTCCCTGATTAGTCATTATTATGGCCTAGAAATGTCATCAAAAAGAAAATCATCAATTCAAGCACACCGTGCAGACCATTGACAGGATAGATATTCTGGAACCAAGTTTAGCCTGGTGAAATTCAGTATAGTTGGAAATATCAGAAAGTTTGCAGCCACTCTGTCAAAGATTTATAAGAACTTTCTCAGTTCAGCCTTAAAGTAGTTTATACTAGACGCCTTTGCCTCCCCCCTACCCCTTTAGACACGACTCACCATATCCATCCCCCATAGAAACGGCACCACCAAAGCAGAGCGTTTCAATGATACACACTATATGCAACAATTAACTCTAACTTACAGTGTTTTCTAATAAACCTTAATTTGATAGAAGTGACTTTGTTCTCATTTCCTTATCATTCATATGAAGCATATTTGAAATAACCATAAACGAGAAGAGAAAGATTAGTGTGAACTGTGTTGATCAAGGAAAGCTTCTTTAAACACACAAATTAGTCCTTGGTTCTCTTTTTTTTTTTTTCTTGCGGTACGCGGGTCTCTCACTGTTGTGGCCTCTCCCGTTGCAGAGCACAGGCTCCGGACGCGCAGGCTCAGCGGCCATGGCTCACGAGCCCAGACACTCTGCAGCATGTGGGATCTTCCCGGACCGGGGCACGAACCCGTGTCCCCTGCATGGGCAGGTGGACTCTCAACCACTGCGCCACTAGGGAAGCCCAGTCCTTGGTTCTCTTATACGGCTTTGTATGTATTTTTTTTAAATTATACATATACATATATATGTGTATGTGTCTGTGTGTGTCTGTGTGTGTGTGTGTGTGTGTGTGTGTGTGTGCATTTGATGTTTAATGGGCCTCTTGCATTATCCCATAAAAGCATCTTATTCCCCTTTGTTTTCTCACCTCCTAAAACCTGTCACACCCATAGTCGAAGCTCCCTTAATGGAGTGACTCATGCCAGAGCACATGGCATGCTCCTGGCAGGTGGTGCTCCTCTCAGAGTTTGGTAGACTTTTGCCCTCTGCACCCGTTTGTACCTATTGCACATTTTATTATCATTAATAAAGAAATAAAAGTGGGATAAGAGAAATCATTGTCATTCTCATGAACATCAAAGGCACGCTTTGAAAAACGTGATAAAGATGAGTCACCAAGAAAAAAAACGCTGTTAAGTTAGTTATGGGCCAGACAAATGTAAATGATCAGGGAAAAATACAGATTTCTGCACTCAAACTGCTTTGCATGTATATTTGAGTTCTTGCTCCATTTTAAACAAATCCCTGATAATGGAAATCAATGAAATGCATTATGGTCTAGTTTAGATGAGAAAAGCTATGGAAAACTCCAAAGAGGGGCCCGTGGGCCAATATCAAATGTATATGTATATTTATATATGTCAGATTAAAATAAAATATTCAAGTTAAAAAGGATATTTTTGTGTGATTCCCTGCTTTGACTTTAATTCACTGACCCACTGCCAGTCCCCACTGCTTCAGATAAAAAGCTTCTATTGTAGGCAGTATTCAAAAAACTGTTAAGTGAGGCTCTCTGATTAAATTCATCTAGACCATAAAGGACATATAGACATAGGACGGTAGAGTAGTAGGACGGCACAGTGCTCACGATGAGGCTCAGTGAAGTTTCACAGCAATAATCCTTGCCTTTGCAACATGCGTGGCTCCAAGGGTTTTCCTGTGCTCAGCTGGCCTCATTTCAAGGGACAAAATCACATGTCATTTTCTTCTACTCTCGTCTTCCTCCTGGGGCATTACTTATCGTGGCCTCACTTTAAATTACTTGTTCATTAACTTGAGCCATTTAGAGGGATTTTAAAACTTTTCTTATTTTATGTCAAAATATGCCAAAATGTCGATATGGGGCACATCTGGATCCAGCATTTGGTAACACACTGTATATTTTTAACACTTAATATTACTTATTAAGAGGTAAAGATTTGGTTTTGCTCACTAGTCGTCTTTTCAAAAAATGTTCCATATACTTACACTGATTTTTTATGAGAAATAATTCTTTCAACATTTCGTAACTGGAAATGTTTTAGGAAATTCCAGACCGTAGTATCATATAAAAACTTTTTTGTAAAACTGTGTCTTTCCAACGCTCGCTCTAAGAAAAAGAAAAATGCAGTAACAAAGGCTTTGATAAAGATTAAATAACTGAATTAATTAAAATCATCTTTTACCTCATTATGAAGTTTACCTTTCCAAAATATAAGGGGATCTATCATATACTTAATAAGTGCTCAGAACTCAGATTTAAACCCCCCAAAGCCCACAGATCAGAGATGCCTGCAAAGATCCCAGATATGTATCTTTCCCACCCATTTTCTATTTGTTCACTGCTCAAAAACTTTTTCTTTAATGATCACTATGGGTTAGGCCTGGGAGATGCAAGTAAATCTTCCCCAAAACATTTGGATGTTGACTCTCAAGACTGCATATGTGAGCCCAATCTCTGCCTTAATATCTGTCGAGGAGACACAAAAAGGCAGGCTGGAAAGAGGGCCACAGTCACACACATTCACTCGCGATCGTAAGTGCAACGGACTTTTTATATTCCATATTTTTAAATGTTGGTAACCATGTTTAATATGATGCCTTTTTCTCCTTCAAAAATATTTGATTTGGGGGATTTCCCTGGTGGCACAATGGTTAAGAATCCAACTGCCAATGCAGGGGACAGGGGTTCGATCCCTGGTCCGGGAAGATCCCACATGCTGCAGAGCAACTAGGCCTGTGCGCCACAACTACTGAGCCCATGCCCTAGAGCCCACGAGCCACAACTACTGAAGACCGCACACCTAGAGCCCGTGCTCCGCAACAAGAGAAGCCACCGCAATGAGAAGCCCGCACACCGCAACGAAGAGTAGCCCCTGCTCGCCGCAAATAGAGGAAGGCGGTGTGCAGCAACGAAGACTCAATGCAGCCAAAAATAAATTAATTAATTAATTTTTAAAAAAAAATTGATTTTTACTTTGGTTGTAGCATGCATAGAGTTTTAGTTTGTCTTTAAGCAATCCTTAAGAAGTGGGTCAGCTCCACTATTTTGGGAAACAAGTAGATGATAGGTAGATAGATGAGTTGAAATAGACAGAGATCCATAATTTGTTGTTTTGGGAAAAATATAAATAGATGATAAATGACAGATAGATAGATGATTAGAAATAAAGATAGAGATCTATAATTGGTTGTTTTTGTTTATAAGAAACACCTACTTAAGGCATGAAGTCGAACCACAGGTGGATTCCAAACATAAGTAATATAGATGCCATTAGTTCTTAAAAAACTGCTCTTCTCAAATTATTAAAGTTTCCATATTAGCCAACTCTCCCAACAATGGTAGCTTGATCAAAGAATTTGAAATTGAAGTACCAATATTTTGATAATGATTTCCACAAACAGTTCTGGGTAAAGAACTCATAGGGAGGAGCTAGCATCTTTTCTTGTTATATCTGTAGCTGTACTAAGCATCCTACAGCAGTTCGAGTGTTCTCGCCTTTTCCCCTATTAATTGAAGGGCAAAGCATACACTAGAGCCTGCAAGACAGTGGGTCCCACACAAGTCTTCTATTTCAAAGGCACTGGGCTCCTGTCTTTTTGTCTGGTTCAAACTGTCTGCTCTTATATTAGGTTCTTCTCATAGACATTTGGGGGGGGTTAATTTAACCCTAACATTTTATTATTTGTCATTAGCTACAGGTCATTTACCTTTAAAATTTGTCTACATTGTCTTTAACAAACCATATCTACCACATTTTTGATGATGAATTGTAGACGATGGTTCAAGCAATAACTCAGTATGACTGATGCTAACATCATCCAAACTTCATTGGATTATATTTACTTGGTCTAATTGGTCTGGATATAATGTGATAATATATATTCACAAGAATGCAAGGAGTGGAAACTACATTTTCAGTGAAGCTTAATAAATATTTTAGAGTTTACATAGTGTATAATAAATGGTTTTTTTGCTCCAAGCAAATAGCTAATAAGGTTTTATTCAACAGGTTTTTCAGAAAAAGATAGCCCAAAACATAATTCCTCTTTCATAATAAATAGATGAACATGCCTTGAATGTGTGCAGTGGTTCACTGACTGTACTTGTGTGAATGAAGTTTAGACCTAGAAAGTGTGCGTTGACCTAGAAAGTGTGTGTTGATGTCAATCCGGGGCTCTTGCCCTTTTGGTTCTAATAGTCCCTGCCCTAAAAGCAGCACCTCCACTGGACAGAGCCCCAGCTGGTGGGCCTGCAGCCAACTAGAGAGCTTCCATGGTAGTTTCTGACCTTCCAACTTATGTGAAATCAAGAGTATCTTAGACTCAGTCACACTGCAGTTGGAATCTCCAGGATTTCCAAATAGGGTAGGATATGGATATATTTATGAGCGATGTTTGAAAGACTCAGAAAGGGTTGAGAACAAGAGCAGGGATGGCAAATCCATGTACGTCCATCACAACTATCCCTCTCTTCCCTTCTAACCAGAGCCAGCACTCCAAGCCCTTCTTAGAATAACTGCAGGAAGTCTCTGCTGACTGATCAAATGTGGCACTCAAGAAAATACCTATTTGCTACTCTGCCCAACTGCATTTAATGACACAATCATTCCACACAATACTGGCGGCCCAGAGGAGAAAAGCTTTCATGATCAAGAAAAGTAAGCAGTGTTGCATCCTCCATCACACTTTTGGGGACTTACGTTTTTGGAAACTGGCATTTTAAAGACCTAGATATAAGCAGCTCATGCAGCTCAATAACAAAAAAACAAACAACCCAATCCAAAAATGGGCAGAAGACCTAAATAGACATTTCTCCAAAGAAGATATACAGACTGCCAACAAACACATGAAAGAATGCTCAACATCATTAATCATTAGAGAAATGCAAATCAAAACTACAATGAGATATCATCTCACACCAGTCAGAATGGCCATCATCAAAAACTCTAGAAACAATAAATGCTGGAGAGGGTGTGGAGAAAAGGGAACACTCGTGCACTGCTGGTGGGAATGTGAATTGGTACAGCCACTATGGAGAACAGTATGGAGGTTCCTTAAAAAAACTACAAATAGAACTACCATGTGACCCACTAATCCCACTACTGGGCATATACCCTGAGAAAACCATAATTCAAAAAGAGTCATGTACCAAAATGTTCATTGCAGCTCTATTTACAATAGCCCAGAGATGGAAACAACCTAAGTGTCCATCATCGGATGAATGGATAAAGAAGATGTGGCACATATATACAATGGAATATTACTCAGCCATAAAAAGAAACGAAATTGAGCTATTTGTAATGAGGTGGATGGACCTAGAGTCTGTCATACAAAGTGAAGTTAAGTCAGAAAGAGAAAGACACATACCGTAAGCTAACATATATATATGGAATTTAAGACAAAAAAAAAATGTCATGAAGAACCTAGGGGCAAGACAGGAATAAAGACGCAGACCTACTAGAGAATGGACTTGAGGAAATGGGGAGGAGGAAGGGTAAGCTGTGACAAAGCGAGAGAGTGGCATGGATGTATATACACTACCAAATGTAAAACAGATAGCTAGTGGGAAGCAGCCGCATAGCACAGGGAGATCAGCTCGGTGCTTTGTGACCACCTAGAGGGGTGGGATAGGGAGGGTGGGAGGGAGGGAGATGCAAGGGAGGGTGGGAGGGAGGGAGACGCAAGAGGGAAGAGATATGGAAACATATGTATATGTATAACTGATTCACTTTGTTTTAAAGCAGAAACTAACACACCATTGTAAAGCAATTATACTCCAATAAAGATGTAAAAAAAAAAACTGATAAAAAGTAAATAAATAAAGACCTAGAGAAGTCCTACAGTAAGGAAGCCTGTTTCCTATGCTTAACCCAGCACTTCCCACACTTTCAAAGTAACAGAAGGTCCCTTAGAATGTACACTGCAAAATCCTCTTTTAGCTACTCCTTACCCTACATGGGTGAGGCCAGTCTGCCCAAACAGCCTCTTGAGAGGGGTGATTGTGGAAAGAAAACACCGTGGTAGCCTCTGTGCCTCCCACATTCAACAAGCAGTTCTCCAGGACTCCCAAGGTCCTTTGGAGACTTTTGCATATAAAAAGGAAAGTACAGAAGCCCCAGGACAGTCAGCAAGCACTATACAGTAATAGCTATATAGCTTCTGGCCTGTTGGCTTCCTGTCCTGGCAAGTGCAGTGAACCTCATTGTGCTGACTCCCTCATTACATGCTGTGTTTCCTATTTACTCAGAATCTTTAAGTGACTACGTTGTTTTTGAATTGTTGGTCAAATACCATAAAATTGTATTCAAATACACCAAAGCCTTAGTCATCCAAATTAAACTGGATAAATTGCAGGTTGAATTAGTGAAATTAAATAACAATTAAATCAGAATTTTCTGCCTGATAAAGATCTCAAAGGTCTAAACCCTTCATTTTACAGGTGACAGAATGGAAAGCCAAGGAAATGAAATATTAAATGTCAAAAGAAATTGATTTAAGGACCAAGAATAACGCAAACTAGATGGTGACAAATCATTAGCACATAGAATGGGTTTTTAGTATATTGAATATTAGATTAAAGGACCCTTGGTGTTGAGAAAAATCTTTAAAACTGATTACTTATCAAACAAGCATATAACTCTCCTTCAAATATATTTAATTATATTGATAACTCTTTTATCTCTTTACATTCAATATATGTATATGGGTATGTATAATCTTGGTATACATATATCTACAAAAGTAAGTTTTTTGGTGTTTAGCACCTCAATTTCTTTTCACATAACAAATCCTGAGCCTCTCCCATTGAGTATATGTATTTACCCAGGTTATGGATTTGCTTTATGATGACAGAATTATAGATAGACAGACAGAAAGAAAGACAGATTTGTCAGGCTGATAGACAAATAGATATAATTTGTCAATTATAAATACTAATGCTCAGAGATAATTTAAGCCTTTCTTAAATTATGAACATTACATGGGTTCCTAGCTTTACAATTTGTAAGTGGTTATAAAAATCCCCAGTATTGCCTACGAAAATATCAAGACAAATATCAAAACTCATTGCAATAATAACATAGAAGCTAAAACAGCAAGTTGCAAAGCAGAACCTCATCTATAGCCCTTACACATTGCATTCAAACCTATGATTTTTCTGTGTTCAAGAGTGAAAAGGCATCAGAAGGTCGGGTTTTCAAGGATCAAACTTTCCATTGTTCTTTGAATCAGAGATTGTATGCAACTACAGAGCTTTGCATAAGAATTAGTCCTCTTCCGTGTATCAGCTATTTTCAGCTCAGCCTAGCAATCTTTGATTTCTTGGTTTGTAACTATGGCAATAAGATTAAATGGCATTCAGTAAAATTCATTTTACAAATTAGCTTGGGAGGGTGTCCATGACTGTGATGAAGGAGCAATGCGAAAATACTAGGAAACAAGAGGGAAATTAAATTGGGCTTGCAATATTCTTCAAAATAATCCTCAAAATCATCTAGTGCCATATGGCAGTTTGCAAGCGATGTATGGTGACTTGAAATAAAAACGAGCAAATAACTGCTTGATAGATTCCTTGGCACAGCTTAAGCCACCACACCTCTCCACTTCCCCCTCGACCATCACACAACATCCTTTGTCTGTGGACGCCTATGTGTCTATGGGCTTGCCAGAGTCTTTGATCTGGGACTTTTTATACTAAATAACAGTCAAATCAATTTCAAACACCTTCATTACAGTACACAGCTCATTATGTTCTAGAAAAATGTTTAGCTCCAAGCCCCAGGCCACGTTATAATGAGGACAGGAATGCACACTAGTACACATGCTCTACAGAGTGTCTCTGTATTTCTAGGTGATACACAATCACCACTGGTCTAAGCGAAAAGCAGGCATTCATTTGCAGCCTTTAAAGATGGTTTCCTAAAGTTTTAAATCGTTTGCCATAAAACATAGTTTTAATCTTGCAATGCTGTTAATGTTTTTCCTTTTCCGGAAAAGGTAGCCTTTTGAAAAAGTACATAGGCAGACATGGGAAAGAAAAACCTGCATAAATATGTTCTCAAATCCTTAATGAGTGACATACAAATTTGTTATATATATGTATACTTTATATATTTTATACATATGTATGTATACATACATAAGTATATTTTATACATATATAAAATATATAAAGTAATTCTCTTAAATCCATTTTTTAAAGATTTTATATATATATATATAGGCATAGGAGTATTGTATATACAGACAACTTCTTTAAAAAAAAAACAGATTTAAGAGATTTACTTTATTTGAAAAAACCTGAGGGTAGATTTCCATCTTATCAATTGTTCATTTACAAAGAAACCCAAGTGCCTTGTTAAGCAAATAGTTTTATTTATGTTTACCCTTCTTATTTTGGGAAGGCAGGAAACTGAATATAAACCCTCATGGACTCATTTCTGTTCTCTATTCTTTGTGCTTTTTCAATGCCTCAATGACCATCCATGAAATTTTTGACATTACACTTGAAATAAATGTGACACAATGTTGGCTGTCAGTGTTTTTTCACTCTGATTTAATTACAAGGTCTTGCTATAAACCAGTAATAGGGAAATTACTTCACTGGACACACAAGACATTATTAAAATTACTTGTGTTCCTCTGTTGTTGGAAATATTAGCTAGTGTGGTAGAAATTCTTTTTGCCATCACGATTGAGTATCATAAATTAATTGTATATAACTAGATGGAAACAAATGCATACTGGCATATAAATAATCACAACCTGTTTTCTTGCCAGCAAGCCACAGTCTGCTTGGTATCTGAGAAAACACTAATGTAGCAGAGGAATGGCAATGCTTTTTTTGATAAAAGGATTATTACAAAGATAAAACGGATTTTTATGCAGCATAAGCAAGTGATAACTGTTCTCATGTTAACCTTGGAACTCTACTCAAGAACAAGATTCAGCAGTATTTTTAGTTAGCCATGAATATCTTAGAGGGATTGCTGGGAAGAAGACAGTCCTTATGTAAAAGAAGTGTTTGAACCATTGGTTATAATGCAGTATGACAGCCAAGGTCTGGCACAGGGGGCCAGATTACTAAAAGCAGGATATTATCTGCATAATCCAGGGTCAGCACACGGAGATGAAACAAGCCAAAGGGAAACCTGCAGTCAAGCCTTGTCCTTCAACACATGTCATTAGGAGCCTTGGTTTCAAGTTGCATGGGTGGTAGTATCTAGGGAAAGCTCACTGCTCATTAAGGATGCTCCTCCAGATTGGTCCACGCAGATGAGCTGGACCCCTAACTTATTAGCAAATGTTGAAATTAAAATGCCAACTAATGTCTGAAACAGGAAAAAGATTAGTTCTTAAACTATCCTTCACATTAAGTAAGCACAATGAAGAAATGAATCTATATGTACAAATTTTTTTTAATCTTAAAAATAGGTTTATCTTAGTAGCCTTATCTATTATGTTTATAAGAGAAGGGTTTTACCAGTGGAACAACATTTGAGTCACAAAAATTCATTCTATACCTAACACTTTCAGGTCAAGTATAAATAAAAGATAAATACGCTTCAATTCCAAAGACTAAATGTTAGTCTGCTTACCGTAGCTGTTTTATAACTTGGCCTAAATGTTTCTATGGATGAAGAATCGAATTGCTTGGAGTCGGTATGAAATAAACAGTATGTCTTGAAATGCAAACATGAACTTGCTTTTAAAACAGGCATTAATGACCTGTAATCAAGGTACAAATTAGTAACTAGGAAAACACTGAAGAATGTGCATTTTCAAAAGAAAGGAACATTAGTACTCGAGAACATATATACATAGAAAGCTAAATACATACAGATTCTTCTGTAATTATTAAAGACGATTATAAATCAAAGAAGAAATTTGTATTGCTGCTTCATAGGTGATAGCACCTCCTCATTAGACCAACAGAAATGTTTGTATTTTGGGAAGAGACGGGAGACTTCCTAAATAAGTGTCAAAATGAACTACCTGCTACATTTCTAATCTTTCACAGGGCTTTAGATCCCCAGAAACAGGAGAAAATTGCAAAAAGATAGGTGTCACCCTCATACATTGCTGGTGGAGATGTAAAATGGACCAGCCATTTTGGAAAACAGTTTGGAAGTTCCTCAAAATATTAAACATCAAGTTACCATATGACCCAGCAATTTCACTCTTAGGTAAACACCAAGTGGAAATGAAAATATATGTCAACACAAAAACATGTACATGTATGTTCATGGCTGTGTTATTCCTAATAGCCCCAGAGGGGGGAAAATCCAAATGTCAATCAGTTGATGAATGGATAAACAAAATGTGTTCTATCCACACAGTGGAATAGTATTTGGTGATTTAAAAAGAAATGAAGTACTGCTACAACATGGATGACCCTCGAGAACATTATGCTAAGTGAAAGAAACCAGTCACCAAAACACATGTACTGCAGGTTCATGTATGAAAGATTCCACAGACAAATCTATAGAGACAGAAAGTAGATTAGTTGTTGCTGGTGGGGGGAGGAGGGAACGGGGAGTGACAACAAATGGGTGCTGGGTTTCCTTTTGAAGTCATAAAAACTTTCTAAAATTAGATTATAGTGATGGCTGTACAAATTCATAAATAAACTAAAACCCATTGAATTATATATTTTGGGTAAATTTAATGGTATGTCAATGATATCTCAGTAAAGCTGTTTATCTTTTTCTTTTTTTTTTTTTTTTAAAGACATGTCTTACCCAGCTCAGGAACAGAATGCTTACTATAGCAAGGAAGCTGCTACAGTAAAGTAGTAAGAGGTTTCAAACAAAAAACCTGATTTTAATTAGCGGTGGTTCATCCCCACCCCTCAAGTGTTCCTTGTGTTAGCAATACAACTCAGTAGTCTATATATTCTCTCTCTCATTGTTTTTTTAAAAACAAAGTAGACAACACTGTACAGACAAAAACTCAAGGTTTACCTGGGATAGGGTATATCAGTAACTTGTGTAAATGTTGGCTGTTCCCCTTCTTTTAATTGGTGAATGTGCTGTGTCCCCAGAGTCCACATCTGATGGGAGCGGGTGTCTGCTGGTAACAGGAGCCTGTGGATAAGGTTTACTCTCCCTTCTGTTTGGCACAGAGAGAATAATGCACAAACTGAGCCATTCCTTAGCTGACAATAGAGCAGATCAGAAAGAGCTGATGCTTATCTGTGACTGAGAAGGCTCCACCATAGTTTTTTTTTACCTAAGTAATTTTAAACCCCTTTTAATTTTTTTAATCAGTAAGAAAGGAAGCTCTGCTGTTAAACTGAGGGAGAAACATACTTGGTACTACTGAATACCAGAGGGTGGGACTCTTCACCCATCCTTGAAAAAAGATAGGTGTTATCTGCTCCTGAAGGCAATATTTCAGGGGAAGAAGTTTTTTGTTGTAGTTCCTTGTGTTTTTTTATTTTTCTCTCACGGGACAAACCTCATACATTCCATTCATAGAAAAGGTTTCCCAGGAAACTTCCATTCAGAGCGAGAAAATGGAGAGAGAGATGCAAACTGAGAGCAAGGAGAATGTTAATGAAGAGAGTGAATGTTTCTGCCCTGTTGTGGGATTTCCATGTTGACAATGACCAGGAATATCACTTAACAGGAGCCTTCAGAATAGTGTTTCTCTGGTACTCCACTGTCTGGGCCACTTGACTAGAATGGTTTGAACACTCCGCTTTATCATTTGGGCCATAAAATGTCTCTTCTTACCTGTCAACACGGAGAGTCAAGTCCATCTCTTCCCTCTTTGTCTCAAAGTCATTGAACTTGATTCTCTCCTTCCAACATTAATGACCAACATTAATGACCTATAAGGAAAGGAATTCCATCATGCCTCTTCTGCACTCATTTTGCCTACAGCCTCCTTTCTAAGTATTTTTATGCATGGCTTAAAAAATTAATGTAAGATATCAAAGAGATCTAGTTCTTCAAAATTCCTTAAGTGAATTAAAAAATGGAGATTACATACTTAGATAACACAAAGATACTTTATTTGCTGTGGAAAGTTTGATTTTAATTGATATTTCAGGATTCTCTTTTTCCCTGGAGAAAAAGAATCTTCCATGATGTCTGAAAAATCCAGAGGGTATGTGTATCAATACTGCTTAAGAGAAAAATCATGAATGACTGTGGCCATACCTTACACTGGTGGAGTCATTCACAAAGCATTCTCATGTCCCTTGTCTCACTGGAAACTACCAACAGTTGTTTGAAGTCCAGAAGATAGAGTGGTTTTACACACGAGGAAGGAAATGAGCCTAGAGAAAGGAGAATGCTCATCAAAGACATAAAAACAGTAACAAGAAAAGCCAAGACCATAACCCACATCCCTGACCCCTCATCCAAAACCAATCTGCATCTCTCCATGAATGACCATCACACATAACTCTGCCCCAAATGCAGCCTCAAGTTCTTTTCTCCTGGTAGGAGGAGGGGCAGTATAGGGGTAGGGGATTAAGAGGTACAAACTATTAGCTATAAAATAAGCTACAAGGATATATTGTACAACACAGGGAAGATAGCCAATATTCTATAATAACTATAAATGGAGTATAATCTTCAAAAATTGTGAAGCACTATATTGTACACCTGTAACTTATATAGTATTGTACATCAACTATACTTCAATAAAATAAATAAGTAAACAAATAAAAGATTAGTCCTGCACTGGACAAAAACTACAACAATTTCATCATAGGAAACAGGATTTCCTACTTGGAAAGTTGTCAAGAATAAGTTTTCGAATTAAGAAAGAATAAAAAGATAACATCTGCAAGGGACTAGAAGGTCACCTATAAAGGGGGCTCACTGTGCTGCCTCCTCAGTCCACGGTCAAACTTGAGCCTCCAGGTGTACATCTAAAATACCAAGTCTGCCACAGAGCCTCTGGAATTCTGCAGCCAGAAGTAACGCCCCCTCCATGGATTTCATGTGCCCTTTGCCTATTGTACATGCTGCTTACCACTTAGAAGGAAAACTGCATGGCATCTTGGAAAGAACACTGGGTTTGGAGCCAGATGGTTTCAGTTGCAACTCTGACCTTGGGCGTGTTACTTAACCCTGCTGCATTTCTGTAAAAGGGGACAGAATTCACAGAGTTGCTGTGAAGATTAAATTAGCTAATGCTTCCAAAGCACTTGACAAATGGTACATAATCAGTGTTAGCCATTGTTATTATCAGTATTAGTCTAACATTCCCATTTTACAGAAAACCAACTGAGGCATAGACAAAAGAAAAACTTCACACTGAGGTAAAGGTGTATAATTAATAACAGTACCCAACTCACAGGATTGTTGTGGTGATTAAATATATGTGACATATGCCTCATGAAACGTAAGTTATTTGTGTAAGTATGCTAACACACAATTTGGAGTGCATACCCTTGAAAGCAACTACAGTATCTCCTTTATCTTTTCCCTCCTCCATAGCCTCGAAGAGGTCTTCCACAGAATTGGTGCTAAATAAGCATTAACCAAATTAACATACAGCTGATTTGAAGGATGTCAGACATCATATCCAGAGGATATAAATTATCTAGTTTATTAAATTTATTGAACCTATGCTTCCACAGATTCAATGAAGACTAACTTTTTCATTATATTATCAACAAAACACCACTGACCATTGATTTGGTCAGTGACCGGCCTGTCCTCCAGTGTAGGGAGCCCTGAAATCACCTGGAGCACCTCAGTTGCTAAGGAGATAGTTTTTCTCCTGTCATTTGGGTCTAAATGTCTAACTCTAAAGCATTCAACCAAGTGGAGAAGCACTTCTTTTTCCAGAAGTTCCTCTCTAGGGAGACTAGGAAGGCAAAGGTAGGGTCCAATAAAACCTCCTTAGCAATAAACACTACTCTGAATTACAGTCCTTTGATACCTGCAACTCACTGATTTCGTCCAAAACCCATGGCTCACTTTCTTTATTGGCCCCTAGCCAACATATTTTACTTGTCCAGGACAGTTCTCAATTGAACGATTTCCAGTGGGCCTTGCTAGGGAAGGGACTTATATACAGGTGCCATTAGATATATCAGGATGTCCCCGGTGCAAAATTGCTCAGAAGAGGCTATGCTGGTGCTGTGTACTGGGGAAGAGATAAAGATAGAAAGGCTTGGGAAACTTAACAAGTCTTTTGTTCGAGGTGAGTCCTGATACTAGATTTGAAAGCCCTTGTCAGAGAGCTGTGGGCGAGATGGCATAGCTCATTCCCTTAAGCTGGTATTGTTCGTTCCCTTGTTCATACATGGTCTGTGGAAATTCATCTCAAAACTCCTCTGAAAACCATAATTTTGTCCAGGACTAAAGCCAAACCCAGGACACCTACCCTGGGTATTCTAGACATTTCAGATGTAATGTTCATTATGGTTGAAAATAAAATTTTCGATCTTTATGCCACCTTTTCTTTTTCATTGTCAGAACTGCCCCAGCATCCTGAAGCAATGGTCTTTCACCTTTGAATCACTGGTTCCAACACCTTAGAAAGACAAGTCAACCCGAATGTGGTTATTGATGAGCAAACTGGAAATAGAACTTTGAGTCAGTGGAAGAAGGAAGAAATCTATTAGTTCCCTTTTCTGACCAAAAAAAATCATTCCCTGAGTTTCACACTCCAGTCCCTCTTAGAAATTATTCTAGGAACACAAAGCCAAATTATGGGCATCCAAGTTCACGCTGGCTGAACAAGAGAAGTAGGTAAGCAATGAACCTTATTAGCATGTGTCCTCTAAGGCTGATGACTGTCATTAGGCTGCTGGAGGATGACATCATTTTCTCTAAGAGGCAGTCAGCTCGAAAATGTCAACTATCTTGGTGAATTCATTCTTGCAGCTGCTTTATGTTGCCTTCTGCTCCTTGCTAAAGCAAGGGACATATTTCATTTCTGGGATCTGTCAGACATGTTGCTGGTTTAAATATTACATTTGAAGCCCAATCCAATCTGAACATATTGTGTTTTGAGAAGCATGGTGAAAAAAACATTGACTTCAAGAAAGTAAAAGGCCAAGGTGTTAAACTCTGTAATCTCATTTGAAAAGAAATCCCGTTTGGGGATTCAACTTGCTTTCATTGTATAATGTCATTTTTTTCAAAGACTTCTCTAGTATGAAATTAGTAGGAACACTTATACTACACTGATTCAGTCATAAAATAGTCATATGGGGAGGCAAGGGTAAGAGTAAGAAGAAAACGAGATGGTTTTGAGAGCACAGATAATATAACTGTAAAACACACACCATCCAAAAGTTCGTGCCTCTCTGAATGTAGCTCTTTTTCACTTCACCAGCCACATAAGGAAAAAAATAGTGTCATTTATTAATTTTTTCAATAAACATTATTGAATGCCTATAATTTTTTCAGATCCTGTGCTGGGCACTGTGGCAATGACTTTTTAAGATACTTCGCACCCCTAAGAGAGCTCCAAGTTCAATGGGGGACAGAGACATGCCAAGGGAAGTCATAAAATAATTTGGAAGTTCCATAAAAGAAAAAGATTCAGCAGAAAGTTTTGAGAGTGGGTTTTAAAGGAAGATAATGTGTGTTTACAAACACACCTATACACTCTTCTGTGTAGGGGTTAGTGAGAAGAAATGGAAAAGAAAGGCAAACAGAAAACTATCCTTAACATATAACTACATAGGTATTAGGAATAACCTCCATAGGTGAATGAACGACCTGGCTGTGATATCAGAAGCACCAAAAAGAGCCTTGCAATACCCCCAAATATCTTTCTTGTCTTCTGTGTAATGTCTGAAATACTTGGACCTGAAGACAAATACTTTAAATCCACGATTGGACTTGGAAACTAGGAGATGTAAACCATCGATTAAAATAAACATTAAAGTGTAATTATACTCTATTGTCTTTCTGATAGTAAGTTTGCAGAGAGGTGACTGGGAAAGCATAATGCCTAAAGTAATAAGAAATAAGCAAAACTAAGAGCTAGAAAAGAAATGATGTGTTTCCTTCCATTTTTTTTTAATTGTTTTAATTTACCTACAGTGACTGCACAGATCTTAGATGTTACAGTCTGATGTTTCATGAATTCAAACACTCTTCCATCATCCCACACAGTTTCCTTCAGCCCTTTTTAATCAGTTTCCACTGCCCTCCTGGCCAAAGGCAGTCACTGTTCTCATTTTCTTCACCATAGATTAGTATCACCTACCTATGTTCTTAAATTTTATATAAATGGAAATACTCTATATGCACTCTTGTTTCTGACATCTGTCATGGAGCACAATGTATTCACATGTTATGAAAACCAGTAATTGCTTCCTTTTTATTGCTGAGTAGTATTCCACTGTATGAATACACCACAGTCTGTTTATCCAGGATCTGCTGATGGATGGACATTCGGATTGTTCGCAGTTTTTAGCTATTTGAACAGAGCTCTTATGAACACTCTTGTAACAAGTCTTTTGTGAATATGCATGTTCACTTCGATTGGGTAAATAACTAGGAATGAATTGCTGGGCTATAAGGTCAGTGTGGGTTTTAACATTTTTGTGGGTATTTACCATGAAAGTTGGGGCATTTGAACTCAACCTTGAAGGATGAGGGAGAAAAGGAAATAAAGGCCACCCAGGCTCTGGGAAGAGGAAGAGCAAAAGCAGGGGTTGGGGAAGCGCCCGTGGAATTTGGAAAGGTGAACAGTCAGATGTGAATCATAAGGTGCACTTACGGTGTTCCTTTTGGCAAACAGCTCCTGGGATGTTTCCAATGTCTGTGTTACTGTTAGCAGAGTCTACAGAGTCTAAAATAATTACTGGAACTTCTGAAAGTGTTACGAAGCTTTTCACAACATGTCATTGTTTCTGGGAAGCCTAAGCCTAACAGCAACAAAATCTTACCTCCTGTTCAAGTGTCTGATTTGGTAGACAAGGTATCCAGCTGGGTACTGAGCTGTGGTCACATCACTGTCATCCAGGCATCATTTCCGTTGCTTCTTAAGAACAGAATCTGGACTGGAACAGGTCTTCCCCTGGTGGGACCCAGTCTCAACCACTTTGAGGGCACAAGCCAGTTTTCTGCCCCACTTTGCACACTCAGGTCTATACCTAAGAGCTGTGGGATCTCCAGGCTTGCAGGTAACATGAGTCAGCGTGGCTGGAAATGTACACCATTCAAATACCATCAGTTCAGTCTATTTTGTCAAATCTCCCTTTAAGTTTCTTATTAACTTCTTTCAATGGGTTGAGATTCTTATATATTACCTTTGATCATTAAAAAGAGAAATGAAAGGTTGATGAATGATTCAATCTACCCTCCTTTGGTTTTTCTACTCCAACACATTGTTCATAATTAAGGAATGATAGCTGAGATTCTAGGTCTACATTATTTTCCTTGATTCTACTAACTATTCTTCAAGAAAATAAACTCCCAAACCACAAATTCCCCCAAAAAAGCTCTAAGTCTCAGGAAAGATGTGCAATATCTATAACATTAAATACAATATAACAACAATCACACACACAAACACACACATACACTTATCCTAAGAGGCTCTAAAACAGTAGACAGTCAACACCAGTGCGTGAGGGTACGAGTTTGGTGCTACACCCACCTCTTCCTTTCAGAGGGAACTTACATGTCCACAGAACTCTGTTATTCATAAAATTAGTCATACAGGGACCAGACAGCCTGGGCTAGGATACACTGCAGTCACAGGGAAAAAGAAATGCAAGAGACATATAAAAACAGAAGCTTATTTCTCACTCTACTACTCACTGGTACTAGAGTGCTATTGAAAGGAAAAGGCATTAGGAGCCTGGGGACCAGTGTTTCAAACACTAGTCACCGGCCCTGGGTCTAGATTTTAACCTCTGAACTAAATGACTTAATCTCTAAAATAAGAATGTTGTGCTACATGATTTCTGAGATTCTTTCTAATGCTGGAATTCTGTAACAAACAAAGAAAAATCACCAGATTACAGGAACGCTCATCAAATAGGCACGTACTCACTGGACTGAACCACAATTTGGCTGCTCCAATAATTTTGGTCATCTCTATGATCAATAATATTCCTGGTGGCCCAATCAATAATGCTACTAACTGTGTGGATCATTAAGGTGACTAAGGTGCCCTGATAGACTGGGTATGGTCCCTTCAGCCTCATGCTCAGCTGTGGCTAAAGGGGAAAGTATCCCAGCGTCCCTTTGACTTGGGTTCTTTTTTTGCATCTTGTGGTCCTGGTCCTCTTTTATTCTTCAAATGGAAAGGAGTAACAAGACCACATGAGTAAAAGAAAACAACTGAGAAGATGGAGTCAATATTCAGTGTTGTCGTCTTAAAGACCTCCTACCCGGCAGACACTGGTACAGGAGAAAACAAACTCTGAGTAGGACTTTGCTTCTGCCAGTCTACCGTGTAGGTCAGCAAAGAAACAAATAATTATGCTTTCAAGCCACAAAAAAGCATGGAGTGATACATATTGTTATGCCCAAAAACGCCAGTCTGAAAAGGCTACATACTGTATAATTCCAACCATCTGACATTCTGGAAAAGGCAAAACTCCAGAGACAGTAAAAAGATCCGTAGTTGCCAAAGCCCTGGGAGGAGGGAAGGAGGGATGAATTTGGGGAGCACAGGGGATTTTTAGGACAGTGAAACTATTCTGCATGACACTATAATAGTGAATACGTGACATTACGCACATGTCAAAACCCGGAGAGTTTGTAACACAAGGAATGAATCCTAATGTAAACTATAGACTTTGCTTAATAATGATGTATCAACTATTGGTTCATCAATTGTAAGAAGAATGCAAGAGGCAAATAATAACTGTATGGGGAGGGGAGAGGTAACTGGGAACTCTGTACTTTCTGCTCAATTTTCCTGTAAACCTAAAACTACTCTAAGAAATACAAATCTAATATAAAATACAGACGCAAAATTTTCAAAGTTAAGAAAACAACCCGGAACCCCCAAATGCTGAAAACCTGATTATCTATTGGAAGAAAGAAGGGATTACGATGGGCCAAGTGGAAAAAAGAGCAGTGGACTTGGATATTGAAGACTAAGTTTCAAGACCTACCTTAGGGATAGAAGATCTCCACCTCAGAACTCGGCATACCCAGGCTTCAGTCCTGACCGTGCCACTGCCATGCTCTGCTATCCTGGACAAGTTTCGGAACCTCCCTCCCAGATTTAGTGTCCTCCTTTATGAAATGCGTCTATTAGAAGTACCTCTTAAGGGCTCTTGCAAGAATAGAGTCAGATAAGGCAGGTAAATCCTGTAGCAAAAGGTCTGGCCTATTATAGGGTGTCAATAAAGAAATATTATCACTAGTCATCTGAATTAAATTACTTAAATGGTTTAAACCTGTTGATGTGGAAGAATCAATGACACTAAGTACAGGAAGCACTACGCAAGTTGTTTTGTCCTGATGCCGGGCCACCATCTAGGTGATCCTTGGGATTACTGTGCAGGTAGTATGCATTTTAGAATCAGACTGGCCCTTTTCTGACCTTAGACTTCTTTATCGGAGGCACTTGCAATTTTCACTTTTATTTTGAGGGTCATGCTTTCCCGTAATCCGCCAAATGCTGCCAGTTTGTGAATGGCTCTCTGGGAACAAGTTAGGCCCGTTAGCAAACAACATCCATCAGCTCTTTCAGGTCACGCGGTATTCACTCATGAATATTCCCATAGTGCATTAAATAGTATCTTTGTAGTTTAGGTCAGTTACTAACGCATTTCATACTTATTCCCACAGGGTAAATGCTTTGTATATGTAGAGAATATAACATTATTTTATGATGATAGTCATTACCAAAGTAGAAAGGTCTCTTTTTCTACAAATACATACCCAAGTTCCTTCAAATACTCTATGTTACTTATTTTATTAAAATAAGTTTAAAATAAATCATCTCTGGCTACAATCAAAATTGCCAGTTGTGACATTTTTTAACTACTCAGCATGCTTTCTTCCTAACCTTACCAAAGCCATGAAATGTCTCAGCCCTTTTAAAAATAGTTTTCATTTACAAAATCATATGCACTTTTTCTATTGGGATCAGCTCAGTCACTGTATTGAAAACAACTAATTAACTTCCTGTGTCACTGATTATAAATAGCACCCAATACTAGTCATTAGCATCCATGCTCAAATTTGCAATCTTGTTTCCTGTTCCACGACAGGAAAGACTTCATTGGAAGTACATGAGCCTTATCGTAGACTCGGAGTCATTTATGACCAAGAACTATGGCTTCTTTAATCAACCAGCCTTAACAGGCATTGGATTTGTCACAGGAAGCAGGTATGTACTTTCATCCCCTTGAATTACCCATTATATAATTAGGAAGGAAAGAGTAAACAGATTCTTTGAAGAAAAAAAACTAGACTGAAATACTTTAAATAACATTTCTCTATCTCATACATCATATGGAATGCCTCTATCATATGCAATGCCTCTATTTCTGCATTGCAAACCGGTTCATCTGTACCATTTCTCTAGATTCCACATATATGGTTAACATATAATATTTGTTTTTGTCTTTCTAACTTACTTCACTCTGTATAACAGTCTCTAGGTCCAGCTGATCTCTCCATGCGATCCAGCTGCTTCCCACAAGCTATCTATTTTACATTTAGTACTATATATGTGTCAATGCTACTCACTCACTTCGTCCCAGCTTACCCTTTCCCCTCCCCGTATCCTCAAGTCCATTCTCTACATCTGCATCTTTATTCCTGTCCCACCCCTAGGTTCATCAGAAACATTTTTTCTTCTTTTTTTTTAGATTCCATATATATGTGTTAGCATACAGTATTTGTTTTTCTCTTTCTGACTTACTTCACTCTGTACGACAGACTCTAGGTCCATCCACCTCACTACAGATAGTTCAATTTTGTTTCTTTTTATGGCTGAGGAATATTCCATTGTATATATGTGCCACATCTTCTTTATCCATTCATTTGTCGATGGACACATAGGTTGCTTCCACGTCCTGGCTATTGTAAGTAGTGCTGCAATGAACACTGTGGTACATGACTCTTTTTAAATTATGGTTTTCTCAGGGTGTATGACCAGTAGTGGGATTGCTGGGTCATATGGTAGTCCTATTTTTAGTTTTTTAAGGAACCTCCTTACTGTTCTCCACAGTGGCTTTTATCAATTTACATTCCCACCAACAGTGCAGGGGGGTTCCCTTTTCTCCACACCCTCTCGAGCATATATTGTTTGTAGATTTTTTGATGATGGCCATTCTGACAGGTGTGAGGTGATACCTCACTGCAGTTTTGATTTGCATTTCTCTAATGACTGGCGATGTTGAGCATCCTTTCATGTGTTTGTTGGCAGTCTGTGTATCTTCTTTGGAGAAATGTCTATTTAGGTCTTCTGCCCATTTTTGGATTGGGTTGTTTGTTTTTTTTTTGATATTGAGCTGCATGAGCTGCTTGTATATTTTGGAGATTAATCATTTGTCAGTTGCTTCGTTTGCAAATATTTTCTCCCATTCTGATAGTTGTCTTTACACATTGTTTATGGTTTCCTTTGCTGTGCAAAAGCTTTTACGTTTCATTAGGTCCCATTTGTTTACTTTTGTTTTTATTTCCATTTCTCTAGGAGGTGGGTCAAAAAGGATCTTGCTGTGATTTATGACATAGAGTGTTCTGCCTATGTTTTCCTCTAAGAGTTTTATAGTGTCTGGCCTTACATTTAGGTCTTTAATCCACTTGGAGTTTATTTTTGTATATGGTGTTAGGGAGTATTCTAATTTCATTCTTTTACATGTAGCTGTCCAGTTTTCCCAGCACCACTTATTGAAGGGGCTGTCTTTTCTACATTGTATATTCTTGCCTCCTTTACCAAAGATAAGGTGACCATATGTGCATACATTTATCTCTGAGCTTTCTATCCTGTTCCATTGATCTATATTTCTGTTTTTGTGCCAGTACCATATTGTCTTGATTACTGTAGGTTTGTAGTATAGTCTGCAGTTAGGGAGCCTGATTCTTCCAGCTCCATTTTTCTTTCTCAAGATTGCTTTGGCTATTCGGGGTCTTTTGTGTTTCCATACAAAAAATTGTGAAATTTTTTGTTCTAGTTCTGTGAAAAATGCCAGTGGTAGTTTGATAGAGATTGCACTGAATCTGTAGATTGCTTTCGGTAGCATAGTCATTTTCACAATGTTGATTCTTCCAATCCAAGAACATGGTATATCTCTTCATCTGTTTGTATCACCTTTTAATTCTTTCATCAGTGCCTTACAGTCTTCAGCATACAGGTCTTTTGTCTCCTTAGGTAGGTTTATTCCTAGGTATTTTATTCTTTTTTTGCAATGGTAAATGGGAGAGTTTCCTTAATTTCTCTTTCAGATATTTTATCATTAGTGTATAGGAATGCAAGAGATTTCTGTACATTAATTTTGTATCCTGCTACTTTACTAAATTCATTGATTAGCTCTAGTAGTTTTCTGGTAGCAACTTTGATTCTCCATGTATAGTATTATGTCATCTGCAAACAGTGACAATTTTACTTCTTTTCTGATTTGGATTCCTTTTATAATCCAAATCTGATTTGGATTATTTCCTTTTTGTCTCTGATTACTGTGGCTAAAACTTCCAAAACAATGTTGAATAAGAGTGGTGAGAGTGGGCAAACTTGTCTTGTTCCTGATCTTAGTGGAAATGGCTTCAGTTTTTCACCATTGAGAACCATGTTGGCTGTGGGTTTGTCATATATGGCCTTTATTATGTTGAGGAAAGTTCCCTCTATGCCTACTTTCTGCAGGGTTTTTATCATAAATGGGTGTTGAATTTTATCGAAAGCTTTCTCTGCATCTATTGAGATGATCATATGGTTTTTCTCCTTCAGTTTGTTAACATGGTGTATCACGTTGATTGATTTGCGTATATTGAAGAATCCTTGCATTCCTGGAATAAACCTCACTTGATCATGGTGTATGATCCGTTTAATGTGCTGTTGGATTCTGTTTGCTAGTATTTTGTTGAGGATTTTTGCATCTATGTTCATCAGTGATATTGGCCTGTAGTTTTCGTTTTTTGTGACATCTTTGTCTGGTTTTGGTATCAGGGTGATGGTGGCCTCATACAATGAGTTTGGCAGTGTTCCTCCCTCTGCTATATTCTGGAAGAGTTTGAGAAGGATAGGTGTTAGCTCTTCTCTAAATGTTTCATAGAATTCCTCTGTGAAGCCATGTGGTCCCAGGCTTTTGTTCGTTGGAAGATTTTTAATCACAGCCTCCATATCAGTGCTTGTGATTGGTCTATTTATATTTTCTATTTCTTCCTGGTTCAGTCTCGGAAGGTTGTGCTTTTCTAGGAATTTTTCCGTTTCTTCCAGATTGTCCATTTTATTGGCATATAGTTGCTTGTAGTAACCTCTCATGATCCTTTGTACTTCTGCAGTGTCAGTTGTTACTTCTTCTATTTCATTTTTTTTCTCCTATTTCATTTTTAATTCTGGTGATTTGAGTCTTCTCCCTTTTTTTCTTGATGAGTCTGGCTAATGGTTTATCAATTTTATCTTCTCAGAGAACCAGCTTTTAGTTTTATTAATCTTTGCTATCTTTCCTTCATGTCTTTTTCATTTATTTCTGATTTCATGCTTTCTTTCTTTCCGATAACTTGGGTGTTTTTTGTTCTTCCTCTGATTGCTTTAGGTGTAAGGTTAGGTTGTTTATTTGAGATGTTTCTTGTTTCTTGAGGTAGGATTGTATTGCTGTAAACCTCTGCCTTAGAACTGCTTTTGCTGCATCCCATAGATTTTGGGTCATCATTTTTTCATTATCATTTGTTTCTAGGTATTTTTTGATTACCACTTTGATTTCTTCAGTGATCTCTTGGTTATTTAGTAGTGCATTGCTTACCCTCCATGTGTTTGTATTTTTTACACTACTTTTCCTCTTATTGATATCTAGTCTCATAGCGTTGTGGTCAGAAAATATTCTTGATAAGATTTTAATTTTCTTAAATTTACCAAGGCTTGATTTGTGACCCAAGATACGATCTATCCTGGAGAATATTCCATGAGCACTTGAGAAGAAAGTGTATTCTGTTGTTTTTGGATGGAATGTCCTGT
Organism: Delphinus delphis; assembly: GCF_949987515.2. Taxonomy (NCBI): domain Eukaryota; kingdom Metazoa; phylum Chordata; class Mammalia; order Artiodactyla; family Delphinidae; genus Delphinus; species Delphinus delphis. The sequence continues at coordinate 77,566,708 of NC_082685.1, forward strand.
AAATACCAATTAAGTCCATCTTGTTTAATATGTCATTTAAAGCTTCTGTTTCCTTATTTATTTTCATTTTGGATGATCTGTCCATGGGGGAAAGTGGGGTGTTAAAGTCCCCTACTATGATTGTGTTACTGTCGATTTCCCCTTTTATGGCTGTTAGCATTTGCCTTATGATATTTATGTTACTGATATTTATGTTCCTTATTGATATTTACTATGATTGACATCAATTATGCCTTATTGATATTTATGTTCCTATTACCATTTTCTTAATTGTTTTGGGATGTTATTGTAGGTCTTTTCCTTCTCTTGTGTTTCTTGCCTAGAGAAGTTCCTTTACCATTTGTTGTAAAGCTGGTTTGGTGGTGCTGAATTCTCTTAACTTTTGCTTGTCTGTAAAGGTTTTAATTTCTCCGTCAAATCTTACTGAGATCCTTACTGGGTAGAGTAATCTTGGTGTAGGTTTTTCCCTTTCATCACTTTAAATATATCCTGCCACTCCCTTCTGGCCTGCAGAGTTTCTGCTGAAAGATCAGCTGTTAACCTTATGGGGATTCCCTTGTATGTTGTTTTTCCCTTGCTGCTTTTAATATTTTTTCTTTGTATTTAACTTTTGATAGTTTGATTAATACGTGTCTTGGCGTGTTTCTCCTTGGATTTATCCTGTATGGGACTCTCTGCACTTCCTGGACTTCATTGACTATTTCCTTTCCCATATTACAGAAGTTTTCAACCATAATCTCTTCAAATATTTTCTCAGTGCCTTTCTTTTCCTCTTCTTCTTCTGGGACCCTTATAATTCTAATGTTGGTACATTTATTGTTGTCCCAGAAGTCTCTGAGACTGTCCTCAATTCTTTTCATTCTTTTTTCTTTATTCTGCTCTGCAGTAGTTATTTCCATTAATTTATCTTTCAGGTCACTTATCTGTTCTTCTGCATCAGTTATTCTGCTACTGATTTCTTCTAGAGAATTTATATTTTCATTTATTGTGTTGTTCATCATTGTTTGCTCTTTAGTTCTTCTAGGTCTTTGTTAAACAGTTCTTGTATTTTCTCCATTCTATTTCCAAGATTTTGGATCATGTTTACTATCATTACTCTGAATTCTTTCTCACGTAGACTGCCTATTTCCTCTTCATTTGTTTGGTCTGGTGAGTTTTTACCTTGCTCCTTCATCTGCTGCATATTTCTGTCTTCTCATTTTGCTTAACTTACTGTGTTTGGTGTCTCCTTTTTGCAGGCTGCTGGTTCATTGCTCCCATTGTTTTTGGTGTCTGCTCCCAGTGGGTAAGGTTGGTTCAGTGGGTTGTGTAGGTTTCCTGGTGAAGGGGACTAGTGCCTGTGTTCTGGTGGATGAGGCTGGATCTGTGTTTCTGGTGGGCAGGATCGTGTCCGGTGGTCTGTTTTGGGGTGTCTGTGAATTTAGTATAAATTTAGGAAGCCTCTCTGCTAATGGGTGGGGTTGTGTTCTTATCTTGCTAGTTGTTTGGCATGGGGTGTCCAGCACTGGAGCTTGACGGTTGTTGAGTGGGGAAGGGTCTTAGCGTTGAGATGGAGATATCTGGGAGAGCTCTCACTGATTTATAGTACGTGGGGCTGGGAGGTCTCTTGTGGTCCAATATCCTGAACTCGGCTCTCCCACCTCAGAGGCTCAGGCCTGACACACCGTACAGCACACCAAGACCCATCGGCTCAGAAGAAAGGGAGGAAAAAAAAAGGAAGAAGTAAAATAAAATAAAGTTATTAAAATTAGAAATAAAAAATATTACTAAAATAAAAAATTTTTCAAGTAATAAAAAAAGAGAGCAACCAAACCAATAAACAAATCCACCAATAATAACAAGCTCTAAAAACTAAACTAAGAGAAACATAAAAATCAGAAACTAGTCAGTCACAGGAAGCAAACTCCAAGTCTATAGTTGCTTCCAAAGTCCACCGCCTCAATTTTGGGATGATTCATTGTCCATGAAGGTATTCCACAGGTGCAGGGTACATCAAGTTGACTGTGGGGATTGAATCCACTGCTCCTGAGGCTGCTGGGAGAGATTTTCCTTTCTCTTCTTTGTTCGCACAGCTCCTGGGGTTCAGCTTTGGATTTGGCCCCGCCTCTGTGTGCAGGTCACCTGAGGGCGTCTGTTCCCCGCCCAGACAGGTGGGGCTTAAAGGAGTGGCTGATTAGGGGGATCTGGCTCTCTCAGGCCAGGGGGAGGGATGGGTACGGAATGCAGGGAGAGCCTGTAGCATCAGAGGCCAGCATGATGTTGCAACAGGCTGAGGCATTCATGTGTTCTCCTGGGGAAGTTGTCCCTGGATCTCAGGACCCTGGCAGTAGCAGGCTGCACAGGCTCCTGGCAGGGGAGTTGTGGATAGTGACCTGTGCTTGCACACAGGATTCTTGGTGGCTGCAGTAGCAGCCTTAGCATTTCATACCCAGCTCTGGTGTCTGTGCTGATAGCTGCAGTTCTCACTCATCTCTGAAACTTGTTTAGGCGGTGTTTTGAATCTCCTTTCCTTGCGCATCCCAAAATAATGGTCTCTTGCCTGTTAGCCATGTGCAGAGTTTTTCCCGGGCTCTCTTCCAGCTAGCTGTGGTGCACTAGCCCCCTTCAGCCTGTGTTCACGCAGCCAACCCCAGTACTCTCCCTGGGATCTGACCTTCGAAGCCTGACCCTCAGCTCCCAGCCCCCATCTGCCCTGGTGGGTGAGCAGACAAGCCTCTCAGGCTGGTGAGTGCTAGTCGGCAGCAATCCTCTGTGAGGGAATCTCTCCGCTTTGCCCTCTGCACCCCTGTTGCTGCTCTCTCCTCCATGGCTCTGAAGCCTCCCCCACTGCCCACCCCCGTCTCTGCCGGTGAAGGGGCTTCCTAGTGTGTGGAAACTTTTCCTCCTTCACAGCTCCCTCCCAGAAGTACAGGTCCCATCCCTATTCTTTTTTCTCTGTTTTTTCTTTTTTCCTTTTGCACTACCCAGGTACATGGGGAGTTTCTTGCCTTTGGGGGAGTCTGAGGTCTTCTGCCAGCGTTCAGTAGGTGTTCTGTAGGAGTTGTTCCACATGCAGATTTCTGAAGTATTTGTGGGGAGGAAGGTGATCTCCACGTCCTATTCCTCCACCATCTTTAAGGTCCTCCCTCTCTTCTTACATTTTAAGCTCATCAATAAATTCAATCTGCTAGCATTGGAGGGTCTCCTGCAGAGGTGGGGCATGGCTGTGGCTCAGCACAGGGACAAGGAGACTGGCAGTAGAGATTCTGGGAAGTACTCCTTGGCGCAAGCCCTCCCGGAGTCTGCCATTAGCCCCACCAAAGAGCCTCTGGGTTTGTTTTTGTAGGTCCTTTTCTTCTCTTCTGTTTCCCACTTAGAGAAGTTCCTTTAGCATCTGTTGTAGAGCTGGTTTTGTGGTGCTGAATTCTCTTAGCTTTTGCTTGTCTGTAAAGCTTTTGATTTATCCATTAAATCTGAATGACATCCTTGCTGGGTAGGGTAATTTTGGTTGTAGTTTCTTCCCTTTCAACACTTTAAATATATCATACCACTGCCTTCTGGCTTGTAGAGTTTCTGCTGAGAAATCAGCTGTTAACCTTATGGGAGTTCCCTTGTTTGTTGTCATTTTCCTTTGTTGCTTTTCATAATTTTTCTTTGTCTTTAATTTTTGTCAATTTGATTACTATGTGTCTCAGCATGTTTCTCCTTGGGTGTATCCTGCCTGGGACTCGCTAAGCTTCCTGGACTTGGGTGGCTATTTCCTTTCCCATGTTAGGGAAGTTTTCGACTACAATCTCTTCAAATATTTTCTCGGGTCCTTTCTCTCTCTTCTCCTTCTAGGACCCCTGTAATGCAAATGTTGGTGCATTTAATGTTGTCCCAGCAGCCCCTTAGGCTGTCTTCATTTCTTTTCATTCTTTTTTCTTTATTCTGTTCCACAGCACTGAATTCCACCATTCTGTCTTCCAGGTCACTTATCTGTTCTTCTGCCTCAGTTATTCTGCTATTGATTCCTTCTAGTGTATTTTTCATTTCAGTTATTGTATTGTTCGTCTCTGTTTGTTTGTTCTTTAATTCTTCTAGGTCTTTGCCTCCATTCTTTTTCTGAGGTCCTGGATCATCTTCACTATTGTTATTCTGAATTCTTTTTCTGGAAGGTTGCCTATCTCCACTCCACTTTAATTGTTTTTCTGGTGTTTTATCTTGTTCCTTCATCTGGTACATAGTCCTCTGCCTTTTCATTTTGTCTACCTTTCTGTGAATGTGATTTTCGTTCCACAGGCTATAGGATTGTAGTTCTTTTTGCTTCTGCTCCAGCCAAATCTATTTAAAATCATCTCATCTACTGGGAGAACATCCTTGATGATTATGCACCCATCGCCTTAAGAATGAAAAATCCAAACAGTCTTCAGAACTAAAATTAAGGGACATACCTAAACGTTTAATTAAAGCTATTCTTCGCACAGACAAGTATACTTGCCATTGTCCTATTGTTTATTTTTTAAATGTTAGAACATACCATCCAGGATGATTGAATTGTTATAGCTACCCTTTCCCGGACAAATGCTATATGGCTTTTTTGGGCCACTTAGATGTATAATGGTGGGCAGTCAAGGAAGCTACCTGAACAGAGGAATCCAGTCAGTGCCCTGTTAGGTAGTCTAGACAGGAAAGGAACTGGAGCTCACAGATTGACTTTAAGAAGAAGTAAATGAGTGTAAGAAAGTAAAACGTTCCTGAGAAGTAAAAAGGTCCCATGAGCTCAGGTGGGTAAATAAAGTGCAGAGTCATAATAGACCATCAAAGACATAGGAAAGAAAAAAATGAAGCCATAATGTGCTGAGCTACCAAGCAGGGTTATTTTATCTAAGCCCAGATTTTTGCAGTTTCCTACCATTTTGCCATGAAAGTCAGGCAATTGGGTGCTTAATATACACCAAGTCCTGGGGAACAGCAGTGAAAAAGACAGTCCTCACTCTCCTGGAGTTTATATTTTAGCCATAAAGAACAAATAGTAAGCCAGGAAATAAACAATACAATTTTTAAAACTAAGACATGTTGTGAAGAAAATAAAACAAAGTCAGGAACAAGTGACAGGTGACTCGAATTGGGGGAGTGTTTGAAACAGAGACTTCAATAAACTGTCCAGGGTTTCTTCCCAAAGGAACATCAGAATGGCAAGGATGGAGCTTCCCAGTAGCAATATGGAGACAATTTTAGGTGACTTATGGGTTTAAATAGTTGTGTATATCTTTTGTGTTATCTTTGTATGGCAAGGTATACTGCTTTTCTATTTTAAGATAGTGATGACAACACTTTATAAAGTTATTTAAAGAAAAAACAGGGAGTTAAAACTATTAAGTAGGGAGGGCTTCCCTGGTGGCACAGTGGTTGAGAGTCTGCCTGCCGGCGCAGGGGATGTGGGTTCGTGCCCCGGTCCGGGAGGATTCCCACATGCCGCGGAGCGGCTGGGCCCATGAGCCATGGCCGCTGAGCCTGCGCATCCAGAGCCTGTTGCTCCGCAACAGGAGAGGCCACAACAGTGAGAGGCCCGCGTACCACAAAAACAAACAAACAAACAAACAAAACTATTAGGTAAATAATGGTGCAGATAATATACAGGTAAGGAAAAATCATGAAAAGAGTACAAGAATAGCTTAATTAGTCAACTGAGTACATAACATCAGTTGTAATTAATATCATCAAATTGGAATCTATTGACAATATTAGTACTCCATTTGGAATGCCCTCCTTTTTCTTCAGATCAAGAGATAAAGAAAGAAAATGTTGTCATCCAGCTAGTCAAAAGAAGAGAATAAAAAACACTTTTTCATGGACTCTAGGGAAAAAATGCAAAACTCACTGTACTGTATGTAAAAATTGCGTGGTTCAACTAAGATCTCACTTCCCTTTTGGGCTGTGCATTCACACCTTCACTTCCACAGCTGGGCCTCATACAGTCGTGGTCTTTGTCTTACTCAACTAAAGTGTAACTTCTTCAAGGGCAGTGGCCATGTCTTACATTATTTCATATTTATTTTATGTCTTGACATAGTTTATCCCTAGATTATAGGTTAAATAAATATGTGCTAAATAAACAAACTAATTAATTAACATGATTTTATGTTAATGAACTCTGGCTCATGATAAATAGAAGGGATTTTTGCAGAGTTGGAACAATATGACTAATCACAAATCAGTGTCAATTCTGGAAAAGCACTAACATAAGCTATATGAGTGTGTCAGATGCTGTTAAAAAAAAAAGGCCATGAATATGCTAATCAAAATCTTTAGATGGGAGAAGGCTCAGTGTGATGGAAGGTGAACAGCAGAATTAAAGTCAGAAGTGAGGCTTTGAAGAGAGTTTCACCTTCCAGATAGAATACTATAACCTCAGGTCAGGCAATAGGATAGTTTTAAAACACTCTTTATTCAAAGGTCAATATGTTGTTGTGCGGTGCCCTACAAAGGCAAGTCTAATAGTAGGCAACAGATCCCCAACCACCAAGATGAGACTCAAGTCATGGACATCCAACCCTGAGAGGAGGGTGATAGAAGAAAGTCAGGTAACATGCAAAGGGATACAGTACTACTACGTTTTTCACTAGCAATAATGATACAAGCCTTTAGTGAGTACCACTATGTGCCAACATCCTTCTAACACCTTTATATGCATTATTTAATTTAAAGCTCATAACAACCTTTTTAGACAAGTACTGCTATTACACTAATTTGACAATTGAGAAATCACAAAAACATTAACTAACTTGTGTAAGGTTAAGTAGCTAATAAGTAGAAGAAAGCCAGGATTTGAACCCAGGCCCTATGGTCTAGAGTCACTGCACTAACCGGTACCTGTCACAGGCATTTATAGAGACAGAAACACAAGCACAGAAATTCACTTACCAGCACTTGGTACAAAGGTAAAGACCAAGTCTTGGGCACAAGGCAGAAATCTACATGTCAGAGCCAAAGCATAAGTCCAGTGATAGACTATCATCAAAGATAACTTAGTGCTGCATCCCAGCATGCTGGGCTAGACTTCCAAAAGTTTCTTCTGACTCAGGTTAGGAACTGGTCCTGGAGACTTAGACAAGGCTAATTAGGCACAGACAAAGGTAAGGTTGCAGTGACTGCAAACCACACAGGTCTTAAATCATAAAGGTAATAAAATGCTTTACCCCAGAAGTCTTTTCAAGGACTACCAATAAGTGCAGCAACTTTCAGAGATAGAGATAGAATACAAACTTAATCAGCTGTCACCATGATTCAAAGTAAACCATAAGTTTTCTCATCAAAGTCAAGAAGAAGATGAAAATAACTACAATCATTATCCTTAATTAATGCTGTTTTGAAAGTCTTAGCCAAAGTCTTAGTCAAAGCAATTAGAGAAGAAAACAAAATCACAAACAACAACAACAACAAAAAACAGTTGTATGCATGTAAGAGAGGAGGGAGGGAAATTTATCAGGTTAACAAACAATACTACTATATACTAGATCTGAGTGAAGGCTCAAGTCACCTGAAATTCCTAGTCTCAACATCTCATTTGTGTCTCTGACCCTATGTTCACAGGGTCCGAGGTCGTTCCTAGTTGATCTGTAATGAAGTAGTTGTGTGTGTCCTGTGACACCTAGAAATAATCCCTTGTCTCTACCCAGCATAACTAAAGACAATATGCTTTATCGTCAGTCTCTAATCTAAAAAAAATGTGACCAAATCTGAAAAGGCAATTTGTCATTTGAATAACTCACTCCATCAAACAATGCTTGCTAAAAGCAATTCATTCTTCACCATACCACCTCAAAGAATTTTCCCTGTTTCACAATTTATATTTAATTACAGTCTTTAATACCTAAATGTGGAAACATGGGGAGCTTTATTAATCACATTTCTAGTTAAATATTATCATATTCCTGCATTTTATTCTAGTAATAGTTCTAAAATTAGATTGCTTAATAACAATAATGAATGTGTCTTTTTTCTAAATACAGTTTTGCAATCTCAGACTGATAGCAGGCTAAATTAAGAGCCTCAGTGCATTGTAAATTTGGAAGCTATCCCCCAAGCAATCATACAGAACAAACCTAATCTTTCTTCCTCAGGATGGGATATTCCTTCCTCTTGACCCAGACCTTCCTTTTCCAGGATGCTGATTTGCACGAATAGCAGCCAATTTCACTGCCCTGAACTGGCCTGCAGAGGACTGTGGGTGGAAGTGAACGGCCCTCTTTCTGCAGAGCATCCTGTACGTCAAACTATTGTACTCCACAGTGTTTATGTGTGAGTATGTGTATCTGTGTTTGGGGTGGGACTTGGTGCATTGCCTGGGTTGAGAGAAAGCTTCTTTTATTCAACTACTTACAGGTTACCAGCTGGAATAGCAGACAGAAGCAAAACACTGAACCTACGTCAGATCAAGGGAAGGAAAGAAAATGTTGGCACCAAGCTAGTTAAAAGAGGGAGGAAAACAAACACCTTTTCATGGACTCTAGAAGGAAAAATACATTCAAAACACACTAAATGTTTGAAATGGAAGAGTAACTGTGAATATTTTCAAAGAAACGACATTTCTGTTTTTATGATATATGTATCAGGGTATATATGTTTGCAAACAGAAATATATTTCAATCCTTCCAGGTGTTCACCTTCCAGGTGAAAGGAATGCATAAGGCAGCTTTTGTGCATCTTCACAAGATAAAATTGCTGTCAACATGAGAATCTTAATCCAATGCTCCCTGCTGAACTTGTCACAGAATCACTGCTCCATGAGATCTGGCATCCTGCCTGATGCTGAGAGAGAGAAGGACTGAGCCTAGGAGACGTCAGCGACGCTTCAGACCAGTTCTGTATTATTCCTAGTACATTCTTAAACTTGGAAGATGAGCCTCCACCTCTCTGGGAAACTTCACAGAGATTGCAGAGAACTACAGCTCAAGTTTTGACACTTAACCCAGAGGCAAGAGGCCAAGGGAGCATCACCAAACTTGGAGTCTGGGAATGTGAATTCGAGGCCAAGGGCTGCCATTTAGCGGCCCTGTGCCTTTGGGCAAGTTATGTAATCTTCCCTCCTCTATTTCACGTGCTGAGGCAGCTGACATCTAAAGAGAAAGTGGGAATTATCCAGGCGAAGAATAAACAAGATGGTGGGAAGAGCATTCCAGTTAGAAGGAACAGCAAGTGCAAAAGCCCTGTTGAGGTTTAGCTGGTCAATAACTGAACTAAAATAATGTCCACACGATTATGATGCAGCGTATGGGGAACACGGTGTGAACTGAGGCAGGGGAGACAGACAGATCATGCTGGCTTCGTAGGTCATGTTAGGGATTCTGGTCCTTTACCTGAAGAGCAGAGGAAAGTCATTCAAGGGCTGTAAGTATGTGGTCTTATAATAGGATTTGCATTTTGAAAAGATCCTTTGCCTCTGTGTAGCGAATAAATTCAAGAAGGTCAAGAGTGTATTGTTGGAAACTGGCTAAGATGGTAGCTCAGACCAAGGCTGTTATGACAGAGGTGCAGGCCCTCACACTGCACAACGCAGAGGATCGGTGCATGACTTTGGATGGGTTGAGTCCCAGGTACCTTTGAGATCCAAACTGAGATGTCAAGTAGGCAACTGGATATAAAAGGCTAAAGCTGCGAGGAAAGGTCAGGGCTGACAATAAAATTTCGAGCTAGAGCTTACAAATGAACTGCGAGACTCGGCCAGGAATGAGGTCATCTAATGAGACAATGAAGAAGAAGAATAAACAATCTCAGAATCCTTGTTTCTTCAGCAGTAAAATAGGAATTGAAGCAGCTGTTGCACAGAATCTCTGTAGCTGAGCTGTAGTAGACAGTCGATAAAAATTCAGATTAAATCATTATGATGATGGTATTAAGAAAATTAAAAATTAGCCAATTACAATGCAATTTATGGTAGCGTCCAATTTTTTTCTATATTTTAAAAGGTATCTTAAGTCATGGAAAAATAGACCGGGGCTTTACTTTCCATTTACTAATGATCATTGTCAGATAATCAGATTAGAGTGAGTGATTTACGTTTCTTCTTTGTGTCCTTCAATAATTTCTAAATTGTCTGCAATGAACATGCATTCTTTTCTATGGCAAGAAAATAAAACATTTCGCTGTCGCAATTATATGAAAGTACTTTTCCAAGGGTGGAGCCCAAAATGATGAAATGAGCTGAAACAACAGGACTGGCACACGTGGCCGAGTGGCTTTGTTTGAGGCCAGTCTGTGTTTCCAGGTCTCCTGCACAGAGATGGAGAGGTGAGCTGTTGGGAATCGCACCAAAAGACTGTTTCAATCTAAGCTGACCTGACTGGGTTTGCATGGCACACGTGGCCTGAGAACTATCAGCCTTGCCAAACCCTTTGTCTATAATTCTCCACAAAGCATCAACACAGCCCAGAGGTCCTCAGAGTCCCAGAAAAATCCATGCCCTACTGCCACATGCACACTCAGTGTTTACAACCAAAAATCTGGAAACTTGTGATAAGCTGCGTGCACCCTAGCACGCTCAGGGTGAGCTCGCTGTCAGGGGATGTGGCTCTGAGCTACCAAGAACACGCTGTTCGTCTCCTGCTTGGGTTTCCCTGGCCTTCGGCATCAGGCAGAAGGACCGGCTAAGCTGCCGTGTCGAGGATGCTTGGCTCTTGCAGATAAACGCTGTACAGTGTGATGGAAGGAGCTTGATCGTGGGAGTCAGGAAACCTAGATCTTGGCCCTAACCTTGCACAAATCACCTGTGTGACCTTGGCCAAGCTCCTTGACCTCTTTCTTAGTTTCTCTTTTTTAATCTGTAAAATAAAAACCATTCCGTATGAAAGATCTCATGCCGCGCACTAGCCGAACCCATATGTTGGCACAGAACCTATAATACGTGACTCTGAATGTTTTGAGGCAGGTCGACAATAAACACCCAATTAACAATACCACCACCCGTACCACCTGACCCTCCAACTCACTTCCCTAGACATCCCTAATATAGTCTCTTGCTCTGCTTCATTCATAACGCTTATAACAATCAAGAGGTGTTTTTGTTTTTACACATCTATTTTCTGTTTTCCCCCGTCTAAGAAGAAGGACTGATATCTTCTATCTGTTCATTGCTGTATCCTCATGTCTAGAATAGAGTCTGGCTCACAGTGGTGACCAAAAAAGTTGAATGAATGAATTTGAAGGTCATATAATGTCCTTTCTTGGTAACATGGGACACACAAGTTTCCCAGAGTAAAGAATGTATAGGATTTTGTTTGTCTGTTTGTTTTTGGCCATGCTGCGAGGCTTGCGGGATCTTAGTTCCCCAGCCAGGGATTGAACCCAGGCCCCCTGCAGTGGAAGCACGGAGTCCTAATCACTGGACCGCCAGGGAATTCCCAAGAATGTATAGGATTTTGACTAGAGTATCAGCATACGGGCACAGGATGGACACTGCCCCACCCTACTCCTTTGGACACTAAGCCTAGAAGCATGGAGAGAAGAGGTGCACATAGTATATACAAAGATGTGATATCAGAAGATCTGGTCTTGGCTCATCTACTTAAATAAACGTACTAAAATCTGTGTGAACCTCAGCATCTCCATCTATAAAATAGAGATAACAACAGTACTTACCTCACAAGATTGGAATTAAGTATTAAGGTGATCAGAAAAATTGGGGAGGGGGGTCCGAAATGGAAAAGCATTATCCAAACGTGGCTTATTGCTCTATACAGAACCCAGGACCTTCTATATGTCAGAATGAGAAGGTGATGCCAAGATAAAAACACATGTTAGTTTTGACTTGGAGATCCATGAACAGGCATCACACTAAGTGGGCTGCAGTGTATCCTAGCCCTTACGAAATGAAGACTTTGCAAGTCTTATTAGCATTTCCAAGGAGGCCCTTTTTTAAAGCTTTGAGCACTTATCTGAGTCTGTTTTCAAAATATTCCTTCCAAGATGGGCTAGTATATCTTGTTTCCTTCCATACATTTACAAACATTTTTCATGTATGTCTGAATTTGGCAAATAATCAACTTCATGTTAAATTATTGGGATTTTATTTTTGTAATATAAATATTATAATTTAAGGTGGTCATAGATAATGATGTGTTCCCTGAACAGAGACCATGAGCCCAGAACTATAACTGAGCCACAGCTGGCTGCCCATAGGGTTCAGCAAAGAGTCTGTCCAATAGCACCGGCCATTGGCCGGATGTGATCATTACGTTAGAGAAAGAGGGATTTTGAAGGAAAAAAAAAAATTTGATCTGCTATTCTGTACCTATCAGAAATGTTAAGCCTCAATCTTCAGGAAAAAATTAGAAAAGCAGACATTTGTGACTAGACCAATTGTTAAATAATGTTTTTAAACATGATCAATACGGGGTGTCTCAGTTTCTGCTTTTGTTTTTCTAGATCAAAGAACTCGTTAAAAGTAACCTTCTGGGAATGTTTTTAAAAAAAGACATTTGTAAATTTGGCCTAAACCATGTGCAGTTGAAAGCCCTTGACTCTTGTCCTTTGTTTTTTCTCTCTTTTTCAAGAGAGCTTCAAAGTCAGAAGCTGGTGGCTTTGACAGAGCCCTGCTTTGAAGAGTGAGGAGGAAAGTCCATTAAAAACAGGTCACAGGATGCAGCATTTCAACTACAATGGCTACTGATTTTACGTATTGGAAGCTTTGAGCGATCAGCCCCAACGTCTTAATTGCAGGCACGTAATCAGCAGAAGACCATAACATCTTATCTTTCAGCAGTTTTGACCTGCAGTGATCTCCCCCCGTATTTTCTGACAAGCATGATTATGGGTAGAAAAGATCACAGTAACTACTTGCAGGATACAGTCAGATCATACTCTTTAAACCAGCTAGTTGTCAGTGGGCCTGGGCCCACCTCCTGCCTCCCATCCCTGCGGTACCTCGAAGGACCCTCCCAGGCTGCATGAAAGACAGGTCGGTCGGGGAAGACAGATCAGAGGGCGTCCATATGTAAAATATTTCTTTGGAGACAGTAATTTCACATAATTGTAGGGGGAAGCAGGATGTGTTTTGTAAGCTGAAAACAATCAAACCAAGAAAAATCACCCTTCTCCTTCTCCCCCAGCTGACTCGAATAAAATTGTGAACCCTTAATTAGGACTGCTGTTGCCATGACCATTGGCTCTACTATTCAGATGTGATTCAGAGCCATTGAACCTGAAAGTTTTGTCAGTGTTTTTAACAATCCCTGCTTCCCTTCTCTGTCTGACATCCCTGTGTACTAGCCACACAGGGCTCCCAGTTTTCTTAGGCGTGGTTGGTCTCACAAGAGGCTTTTCTTTGCTCTGTGCCTAGGAATCCAGGGACTGCTTCTCCTGGGGGACGTACAGGACCCCCAATGGGAATCTATGCTCTCAGCCATGCCCACGTTTTCACACAGGCTACCTCGTGCTCAGAGAGCCTCCCTCTCTCAGGAGCAGGTGGGCTCCAAGCAGTGACAAACAGCCCGGGTGCACGTGGGGCGACAGGCGCCACACAGACAGCCTGCATTGCTGCACCTAAGGGGCACTGAGGAGGGATCCAGCGAGCTGGTGGGAACATTCCAGAGGGGAGGAAGGAGGGCCCTGGCTGGCTGTGGGAGTGCTGCCCTCACAACACAGTTTTCACCCAGATGCACATCTCTCCCCCGAGGCCCGCCCAGGACCTCACACGTTAAAGCCAGTCAACGGCAGAGAGAATCAGAGCTCGGCTCAGGGAAACGGGGATTTCCCTGAGTCTATCCCACAGTCAGGAACTGCCCTTCCTCCTGAGCCACTCAAAACGGAATGAGAATCAATGTCATGGAAATTTCCTACGTTCGGGAACCAAGTGATTAATCTGCCCGAATTCTGGGTACCTTTCCTGACTTCTGCGTACTTATCAGAACCCTTGAAATTACAAAAAAGGTAGCCTCATTCTTTCTGATGGGAGTTCTTAACGACTTCGGGGAAAGAGGTTGGGACGTTGAGAAATCCTACCTGAGGCCCCCGGTCACGTGTCTAGTGAGACAGGTGGTGGGGTGTTACTTCCTACTAATGAGGAACACGTCCCCCCCAGCTGAGGACAAGAGAAAGAGACAAGCAATTGCCATTCTCAGCACATTGCATGGAGACAAGCAGAGAGATCCATGGACTTGCCTTGAAGGAAAAGATAATAAAGTCTGGGACTCCCTCATAAGCAGGGGCAAACTCGTACGTAAAATAAAATCTAATCCAAATTAGAGACATTTTATATGATCCAGTTAGTCTTTCTCTATCGTGTCCTATGTCTTGGAGGCTAGTACCTGGGGGCCCTAAGACCAACCATGTTGATTTTCCTTTAAATCGTAGTGAAACTAATTATGAAGTCCACAAAGTCACATAGGAAAATGTTCACCAAGTCATGTTATGTGAAAAAAGTCCAAAATCCTGGGTGTAGGATGATTACAAGGACGTAAATCATGTCAGTGATTTGTTCAGATCATTGTTTTGGTTATAAAACAATATTCTCATTGTCACCATTTTGCTTGTTGGTCCTATCAAGCGTGTTTTAAGCGTTAGTGTGTTTATTTCTGCGTTAGGAACGCATTGGTCTATTGGCCCCAGATCACCTCCGTTCCACTCATGAGTCAAAACTACATGAAGGAAAAAGGCCAGGCCCCAGTCTTATGAAGGGTCGAGGCCTGCAGTCACACGCTGCTCTGTCCCTAATGAAGTCTCGCAGAGGATGCGGGGACTTGTCCTTGGCACGCTGGGAAGTGACCATGGCAACAGCGCAGAGTCCTCCAGGCCCACTGCTTGCTCTTACACATCTCCGCTCCCGGGGAAGCCAGGCTCAGGGAGGGAAAAAAGTCTTTCCCAGCTTCCTGCAGCCACACACATGAGCCCACCAGGCTGCCAGAACAGTATCAAGACTGGAAGGAAGGACATAATCCCTGCACACATTTGGAGCTTGGAAAAAGCCTGCAAGTTGATTCACGGATTGCTTGGCTGCTGAAGAGAAGGATGAGGGTTAGCTGTTCCCTTGGAAAGGGGCACGTGGGATAGCTGTCCTGTACCCTGCTCTTGGTGGGGGGCCCACAGTACTCTGTACCATAGGTTTCTTTTATTTTACATAGATTAGATACATACATATCCCCCATATATGATAGAGTAGGCCTCAGTTGGACAGGCCTGCTGCCTACTAGGGACTGCTCTGGATAAGAGAATTGACTTTATCTACTCCACCAAACAGGAGATGGAGAAAATAAAGATGTATACCAAAACGTTTACCTTGTCTTTTAGATTTTAAACGAATCATTGAAAAGAAAAAACAGCCAACGAAACACAACCCAAGGAAATATAAAATTATCGTAGCTGCCTTTTATAGCAGGGACAGAGCTTTGCTTCTATGGCCTTCATTGGTAGAAATAGCTTAAAATTTCCGACCGAAAAACAGAGCAAGTGAGTTAGTGGTTGTGTGGATTGTAAAAGATTGGGTCTGTCTTAGGAAACTTTCCCAAGCTCAGGCTTATCTTTATGACATTTCTTCTCTCTCTTGCCTTGGATCTCCAGACAGTCCACCACTGCATGCTCTCGTTTTTGAGTTAAGCTGATATCATCGGCAAATGGATATGTGAATTTCAAGTTTGGAGAGAATTTAGAGATCACCCAGATTCCTGACTAACTGAAAGCTGAAGAAACCGAAGCTCAGAAAAGTTAGACGACCATCCTGCCACAACTCACAATAGTTGTTGGCAAATCTGGTCCTACGACCAATCCAGTGACCTTTCCCCACATCCACAGACCAAAGATGACAGAGAAACAGGTAGACAGAAAATGCTCTCTAGTAATAAAAATAATCCATGGTATCTAGTAGACAGTAATGATCACTATTTTAAAAAACTGTATCTATTTATGAAAAAGGTTGATAAAAAGAACTTTCAGGTCGTTCCTTCTGTTTTACTGCACTAACATTCACCAAGCCCCTTCTGTGCTTCAAACATTTGATATGTGTAATTTTATTCTCACGTTAGTTTCAAAAGTTTTCATTTTTTAATCCAGAAAAACATGAAAAGGAAGAAAGGTCCATGATCTTACTATGCAAATAAACTCTGTTGATGCTAAAAAATAATAGTAATACATGGACCTGGCTAGAGAACTTAAACAACAGATAAAAATATAAATAGTGTAAACCTTCCTCCTGACACCTAACTTTTCATCCCTCTCCCCCAAGCTAACTTTTAACTGTTTCTTATGATTCCTACCACCCCCTGCTTGTTATGTACGTACTAGGATGCATACGTCCCTAGGTAAAATTCCTTTACATTTACAGAAAAGGAAGGCTAACATACACATTGCCCTCCATCTTGCTTTTATCCACTTATTATTTTTAGTCATCTTTCCACATCAGTATATACATCTCTATCTACTTTTAGAGTTGGTATAGTGCTCCCTACTGTAGATGTACCACAATTTATTTCACTGCTTCCCTATTTGCAGTCCTTAGGTTGTTTCCACTTTCTTCTATTAAGTAGGCATTAGCCACTCCATTTTACGAGGGAAACTAGGCCTCAAAAAAGGATAAACGAGTTAATTGCTTGATATTGCTCTGCTAAAAAAGCACCAGAGCTAACACTACATCCATGTCTGTATAATTTCCAAGTCCCTGCTCTTTCCGTTATACTGGATGTTTACCCAGCTAACCCCAGGCACGAGGTCTGCCAACCAGTTGGGAGAGACTTTTGGTTGTTCCCTTGATACTTTCCCCTAGGAATTTTTTTTTCTACTTCATCTGTAGAAAGTGACTCAGAGGCTAAGTGACTTGTCCAAAGTACTACTGTTAGAATGGCTCATGTGGTTACGAACAAGTTACTTAGAGCAGACTCCCCTCATTTCTTTGTACTAAATAAAAATCTGACCCCTCCAAATGCAAGAGCTCCTTGCTGGAGGAGAAGGAGAAATAAGACTTCTGCAGCTCCTTGCGGCAGGGCGGCAGGGGTGGGGGTGGGGGGATGGGGGGCAGTGGAGAGAACTGGGGGGAGCAAGCATTTCCTCCTAAAGTCAAGGTGGGAGGATTTGTGAGAGCTCACTTCCCAGCAGGGTGTAGAGACAGTAGCTAACTACACAACTCTGTGAGGAGGGGAATGAGGGCCCCCTGAGTAAGGAAGAAAAAGCTGGGACCTCAACTGTTTTGGCGACATGGGGCCCAAAACTCACTAATTATTCAGAAAGAAGGGGGAGATTGGTTCTCAACTGGCCGGGGGGGGGGGGGGGGGGGGGGGGAACGGCCTCAATAGGGCCACACAAGTTAACCCAGCCCCCAATACAGGATAATTTCACACTTTCCCGCAGGGGGTTAATGACTTTGTGTGTGGCTGTCCCGGAGCCTTTAACTCCTGTCAATAAGCCTTCCGTTGCTATGCAAAGCTATTGAGTCTCTTGAATAATTCCGGGCAAGGTAAAGCGCCCTGCCTCCCGACCCCTTTGTAAGGGATTGTGCTGCCCCTTGTCCTTGCTCTGGCTGAATATTCCACCTTCTTTTTGTAAACAGCTGCCACTTCAGAAGGCTCGTCTGGCAATCGCTCACAGCAAGGCCACCGGATGGCCAGCTGTACTGGGGTGTGCCACAACGTTCACTGGCCTGTCTGTCCACAGCCCCTGCCGGGCTCCCTGCCCTTCTCTGCAAACTAAACATGCTCGTCACAGCCTGGGTCCTGGCACACCAAAGAAGTCAAAGAAACTGGGGAGCTCGAGGGATGAGAGCTATTCAAAGTAATAATCGTTTCCAAGACAGGATGGGAAACATAACAACTCCAGAGATCATAACATGGAATGACATTTTAATATCTGTTGACAAAAAACTGAATAAGTTTGGGCATCATGTGACTAGACCATTAAGTGAAGAATAAAGATTTGCTCAGTGCCGTGGGAACATGTCTTCTAAGAACCTAAGTGGTTTCTAGCTTGCCATCAGCCCCGAGACATCACTTCTGAAGTCAATTTTTACAGCCCCTCTCTTCCCTCTAACAATAATAATCTTACATAGCGATTTACAGTTTTACAACACTTTCACATATGTCATTTCATTTGATAGTAAAAAAAAGTGGTTTGAGGGATTCCTAACTTGTATTTACCTGAGACTATTTCCTATGAGAAAACACAGCTCAGGATTTGCTTAAGTAGATGATCAGAGACCATTCGTCAACTTTCTAATGTTTGCTCACCTACTCCCCAAACTCTGGGAAAATGACTTATGCGCTAGCACCGTAAGAAAGAAAGCTGCCTGCTCTGGGATTAGCTCCCCACGTGGAAGTGCTGGCAAGAAGTGAGAAGATATTTTGCTTCAAACAGAGCTACATCCCTCAAGAGCTACAAATCCTTGTTTTATACAATCTGAGGCCCATCAGGGGTCTGAATAACACTCAAAAGCTGTTCTTGTTGAGAGCATCTCCATTTGCCAAAAGCCCAAACGGGTAGACAGCAGACAAACTGAACAGTGCCAAGGAGGATGTTGAGTGGAATGAGTGAACTGCGAACCTGGGACAAATAACACATTACTTGAGCAGAAAAGCTGAGAGTTTTAAAGACATATGGTCCTTGCTGTCAGATCTTTATGAGTTATCCACTGGGGTTTTGTCTGTTTATATGTGCAGTTTACTCATTGTCTTTCCATTTATATTTGGTTTCTGTATAGGGGGCTTAACGCCTATGTATTTATATGGCTGGCAAATCTCCCTCTGGTGCGTCTGTTTTTATTCTTCGACCTAAAATACTTCTAAAGAGGCTCCCATTTTAAGTTCCACACTAAAATTGGTAGCTAAACGAAAGCCTCTTTTTAGCAATCGTCTGTCTCTGATTTATGCTGAGGTTAACCCATTCCATGTTTTAAAATGGGACTTGGAAAACAGAGTCCATAAAGCGGGGGGAGGAGGAGAAACATTTAGATGTATAGCCAGACACCTATTTCCAAAACAACACAGCACGCTTTGCAAATGTACCCAGATGGTCCCAGTAATCTAAATTGCAGATTAGAAAATCACTCTGCGGATTATCAGAGAGGAAAGTTTTACCTTTAAGGTAAAGGGAAGATGATCTCTCAAGTTTAGAAATGCAGCTAATAGATCCCATCTGCAAATTCAGCTCTCCAGAGGGATGTCAGAAGCAGCTATTTCCCCCTGTCGCAGACCCACTGCAGTTTTAGCTGGAGGGATGGTCTGGAGAAAGAAAAAATAATAAATATTAACATGAATGAGTAGATAACCTGAGTTCAGGCTGTTTGTCCAGCACCCAAACATTCTGAAAGTGAAAAAATAAAGAACCCTAAGATGGGCTGGTGACTTTGTCATTTAACCCAGAGTCCAGTTGGCCGCCTTTACCCTATTATGAACTATTAAGACTTTAAACACTGGAAATGATTCTGATGTCAGAGGAGCTTAATCTAGTTTGTCTCCCATAATAGGACTGCATCGTGCATTTTCAGTGAAAACTTCAGGATTTCATAACCAGTGAATCACAACTTCACCCAACTTCACTTTTCTGCTTTGTTTGAACATTTTCCCAGTTCAAACGTATTTTCTAACCTTGGGATGTCAATGACTCGAAGTTGTGTATATCCTGTCCCTTCACAAGGAGAATCTAGCCCTCATGCTAACATTATCTAACTAGACGTGGTCCGTGCATGAACGCCGTATATTCGTTTAAAGCATCACTAGGGAGTCATGAATATCGTCTGCGCAGAACAGCAAAGATATCCCTGTAGTCTGCCTTTTGCTGCCTGCATCTCTTGGGGTCTTCAGGAAATCGCTGTGTTGAGTTTGCATTCCTGGACAACAGAACTGACATTGTTCCCTAGCTTCCAGAACTGGTTTGGGGTGTCGCTGCGGAATCTTCACCCTGTGTCTACAGCTGCTCCCCTCTCCTGACAATCACTTCCACATGCCCCTTTTCAGAGCTGGGAGGAAAAGTTCTTGAGCATGGTTTGGCCACACACAGTGAAGAGGACACTCTCTCACGCTCAAGTGGCATTAAAAAATGTTTTATGGTACTTACTTTAAAGCTAGCTTTTCACAAAGGTCTTCCGTCTAGGCAAACCCTTATGTCGTTCTTGTTGAAAGAGTAGTGTCTTGTAGCCAAAGAACTTGACAGCTTGTTCCAGAGAACTCAGTAAGAGAATTCACCCCTTGAGAGATAAACCTACAGGTCAAGGTGTGTTTTTTAGCAAAGCCATTGTCAATAGTTCCTCTGGACCTGCACAGGGAATTTGGCTTAAAGCTAGAACAGGGATTCCCCAGAGGAGCTACTGGTCACTGGCTTTCTCAGGGATAACTAATAAGATCCCTGGAGAGCTAAAAATGTTGGTGCACAGGAGGTTTCATAAGAACATTCATAGCAACTAAGCACATGTGTTAGAAACAGCTTGGCCTCTGCTCTGCTACCATCAAGAGTGCCTTCTGAGGTGAGTGTAACACACTCACTTCTCCCCCCTGCTTTCCAGACAGCCTGATCTGCTGTGAAACAATTAGGAGGGTCTCTCTCCTGGCATGCAGGTGGGTGAACTTCCAAATCAGACATATCTTGGTTTTTCCCCTCTCTTTAATGGACATCTCTAGGTGAATTCTAAATATGTGGGTATAAGATGTTGGTTCACACGGACGTGAAACCGTGCGACTCAGATTAGGACTTGAAACCACGCGCCGGGACCCAAACCCAGGCAAAATCCAGATTGGGACTTGAACGCACAATTTTTTAACTGAGATCACACATCTGGTCTCAGGACTTAATGAAGTTCAGGCTCTTGATGTCTCATCACAGAAAGAATTCAGTGACAGACAAAGTGACAGGTAAGAAGTGGATTTATTTAGAGAGAAACACACTCCACAGACAGAGAGAGTGTGGGCCACCTCAGAAGACAAGAGCGGGCCCCGAAATATGGCATGGTTAGGTTTTATGGGCTGGGTAAGTTCATAGGCTAATGAGTGGGAGGATTATTCCAATTGTTTGGAGGAAGGGGCAGAGATTTTCAGGAATCGGGCCACTGCCCACTTTTTGACCTTTCATGGTTGGCCTCAGAACTGCCACAGCGCTGGTGGGTGTGTCATTTGGCTTATGCTAATGTATTACAATGAGAGTATAATGAGGCTTGAGGTCTACTGGAAGTCTAATCTTCCACGATCTTGGACCTAGTTGGTTCTAACCAGTTTTTGTCATGTCCTATGGCTATGTCATTCTTTTAAAAGTTGTCCCCTGCCCCCTTCCCTCCTGTTTCAGGTGTATCTTATTTTAAGCAAAGGTAGTTTATTAAAATACATGTGGATGTGAAAAATGGTGTGAATTCATTTGCAAAAGGATCTTGCCTGTTTTACCACACCGTTTATAACTCCTGAAGGTGAAAGAATTCTCATTTATATTTAAAATTTGATTATATTAGCCAAAATTGTCAAAATTTCTCCAAATCTCTTTAGTGTCTTAAGCTAGATCTACCTATGTAAAGAAATATTTTTACTCTTATTAATGCTAAGAAATAAAGCTAAGCAAATGCCTCGAGCACAGAATAATACTTATCTTTAAGAATTAACATCACAGTCATATGTTGCTGGACCCCTGCCATACAAAGAGCTTGTGCTGGGCACCGTGTGGGACAGGGAGAAAGGGTAATTCATAGTTGTTGTGCAGGAGAAGCCCTTGGTCATCTGAGCAGACAGAAGGTGATACTGAAGATATCAAGTTTAAATGATTTTCCCCAAGATCGGAAAGCAAGTCCATTATAGTCCGGCTTTTAATCAAATTCGCTGTACCACGATACCTCTCAAACACTTCTTGAATTTTGTCATTGGTCTTCTTTGCTTTGGTCTTTGGTCAAACTGTTACCAAGGCTGTTGCCCCAGAATCATACCCCTGCCCCTCCCTCGAATAGAAACAAATTCCTCTTATCTAAGTTTTGGGAAGAAGTTGCAAAGAGAAAAATCCAAGAACTGGTTAGAACCAACAAGGCCCAAGAAGGTGGCAGATCTGACATCCAATAGACCTTGATCTTCATTATATGCTCATTGTAATATAAGAGCATGCTAAATGACACACCCACCACTGCCATGACAATTGACCACTGCCATGACAACAACGAGAAAAGCCCACACAAGGACTGAAGTGTTGCGTCAGTTCTGGGTCCAAACCACACCCCATGAGTATTCCTCCCACCCTTTCCAATTCCCTCCCTTTTACCTAGACCTTCCTGTATATATCATGCCTCCTCCAGAACTGAATTGAGAAGTTGATTTGTGAACTAGGTTCCCACTTCTCCATTCTTTGGCCACTGAGTAAAGCTTGAACTGTCCCAGTCTCAGCATCAGTTTCATTATTGGCTGCAAGAAACCGATTGGAAAAATAACCTCTCTGGCACTGGTCCAGTCAACCAATTCGGTAACGAAACTTCAGGCACAGCAAACCTTTAGACCTGTGTCCTCAACATAAGGAAAAGTGAAAGAGAAGAGGCCTAAATGTCTGGTAAGAGGTGAAGTGAGGTGTTGGTTAACAGGATAGACTAGCAAAACTTCAATGGACGTATGAAACAATTTGGCAGGCCTCTTTTGAATGAATGGGGAATTTTAAATAATGATATACCTTTAATGTATATGCGGGTCACTTCTTCTTCACTGACATGCATATACAAGCCTGTTTGTTTGAACCTATCAACTGAGTCTGGACTGGTTTTTCGGTCAAACTTTCTGTGCCATAGAGCTTTGCTTGAGATATTATTTTCCTAGGACCCCTGGACACCTACATAGAGGAAAACATAATTTCTAACTCTTTTTTTTTCCACCACCAAGTCATAGCCTTAAACAAGAGAATTTAGTGAGCAGTGCACTTGAGTCAGCTACTAAGGAGATACCAGCGAGCCCTAAGGCTTTGTATTTTTCACATTCCTCATGGATCTATATTTCTGTTTGAAGGGGAAAAAAAAGGAAACAGAGACTATCCTGGGTTTATCATTGTCCTAAGTCATGTCCCATTTAGAGAGAATCCCTCACCCCATAATGTCAAATGTCATTCAGTCTGACATACATAATTGTATCAGGCTACCATGATGATCTCTAATGAGACGCTGAACTTCCTCCCAAAGAATCAGTCACTAAAGCACATTTTTTTCTGATGAATTAATAAAATACAAGGCTCCTTATGCAAAATATAAACAAATGGGTCCCAAGTGTGTCGATGCCCTAACCACTCTGAATAAAAAGCTGAGGCTTGAAGATGATACCGTAATGAGTGCTGACGCAGACAGCTTCCCAAGCCTTCTCTTACAGGATAGGGTATGCTATGCTGTCAGCAAGGCAAACAGAGCACAGCCAGACCACTGCCAAGAGGGGCTTTCCAATCTGACACAGAAGAGGAGTCGCTCAGCCTCCCCAGTTATGTTCTTTAGACAACAAAAGGCATCTGCCAACATCGTTGTCTGGTTAACGTTGGCCAACTTCTTTGAAGGCTGCAATTACAAAAGGATATTTTTAGAGTCAAATATACATAGATGCGTGTGTTTAACTGGAAAATACCTGCTCTGAATATACTCTTCTATGATTGTAAAAGAGTTATATATGTAACCCCCATAAACCGATATAAAATTACAGCCTTAAATATTTATCAGTCTCTGTTATTCTGGGGCCGAATTAGACCCTACTTGTCCCAAAGTGCTCTGCAAAGTGATCAGCTGGACGTTGAGAGGGCAATGACTAAACAAGTGAAAATCCAGCAGCCATTAGGTCATCAGTGTCAAGATGTACAGCCTTGGACCCTAGAGATGGTTTCTACCATGAGACGATCGTTGCCAGGACTCCAGGATGCTCCCCAGCCATGCAGAGCTCCCACCTTGGACCCCACAGGCTGCTGACACAAGTGTCTGCCCAGGTTCTGATTCTTACTTTACCCTCTTGACACAGAAGGGGCAGAAGTAGTTGTGGTGTCTAGCTATCGGACTTGGTTACATGATGTAAAAGATCCAGAGAAGCTCCCCAAACCTCCCACAGCTTTGATTTCATTCGATCCTGTGGAAAGTCTTGTTTTCCACATGGACAGGACTCTCAGGCCCCAGGCGTACCTCCTGTAGCATCAGGTGATGGCAACACTGAATGTGAAAACAACGCCCAGAACTCGCAGTTCTTTGCATCAGAGGTGAGTAATACTGGCTGAGTCATTGTTTCTTTCTGGCTTTTCAGAGCTCTCTCCAGAAAGCACCTCATAATGGACCATCTCAGAGCTCACTGCTTACTGTGCTATTGATAAGCTATGTCTCGAGTATTCCGTGACATTCCTCGGGCTACCTTAACCTTCATTAATATTATCATTTGTACACTTTAAAGGTACATTTCATTTTCCTATTATTTCTTATATTTAGAGTGGGAGGTACTGTTCTCTCATTCTTGGGTTTTATTTTTTTTAAGAAATCAAAGCATAAGAAGGTCAAACAATTTCTCAAAATTTACGTAGCCTGTGAACTTTGAGCCTGTGCTTCCTGTTCATTAAGTCACACCACCTCAATTTAAAATGTGCTTGGTTGTATCAAATTTAAAGAAAAGAAAAAAAGAAGCCTTCCCCAGAGGCAGGATAGTATGTTGGTTATGGGCATACAGGCTTTGGATTCTGAGTCATTCCATCAGTAACTCTTTACTGACCTCATGCTGTGTGCCAGGCCTACAGTAAACAAGAGAGAAAAGATCCTTGCTGTCATAGAGTTCATATACTTGGATGGGGGTGAGAGGAAGGGAGAAAGAGACTGTTATGTAATATGAACACACACACAAGAGAGAAAGAAAATGAGAAAGAATGCCAGATAATGGAAAACGCCATGCCAGATACTACCACTGTGTCACATAATCAAGAAGGACCTAAGGGTTGCCCTCGGAGCAGGTTCCTCCTAAATTGAGCCTGAAGGAAAGAAGGAGCCAGCCAGGGGCAGAATCTGGCGGAAGAGAATTCCAAGCAGAGGGACCAGCGAGGGCAGAAGGAAAAGACAGGGAGCTTCAATCTCGGAGATCTCCAGCTCAGTCTGGTGTGTGACTTCAAACATGTTCCTTTACACACCGAGGCCCTTTGTGAAAGGTCATCCTTTAAACGGGTCACACTATCTAACTCACAGGAATTTATAGGATTATTTATTAAACGGCGCATGGTAATTACTCATTAACAGGGACTTGATTTTCTATCTTACCTTGACAAACCCTTTTGAGATTTAAAGGCCACTAAACTCTGATCTTTAAATCAGATTTTATGCTTTTATTTATTTATTTACTTGAGCAGGGGGCACAGCCAAAAGAACGTCAGTAAACTTAAAATCTGAGAAGAGCCAGATTAGGAGTTCCTGGAAAGCTTATGATTCAAGGCCAAATGTATTTATAGGGGGAAACAAAGAAGGTGTGAATCATCTGGGGCAGGGATGACTTCTCCATCAGGCACTGTAGCCAGAGGGCGTAGGGTTCACAGTACTTTTGCAGGGGGGAGGGGGGGAGGGCCAGGGGGCCGGTCAACAAAAATGTTCTCATTCCTTTAAAATCAGAAGAAAAAAATGAAGTTTAAAATCAAAGAGTTTTAAGATATATTTGCCTTTATTCCAACACAATCGTGAAATGTAATGTTTAACACTATCTTTAGGAGGAGGGGCCCACAAAAGCAAAAAGTCTCTAGGACTCAGGAAAGTCAAAATGTGGCCCTTGGGGCAGCTCTCTGTCTACTAAGAAGAGTCAGAGGGTAGCCATCTGGTTGAAAGTGGAGCTAGTCCTGCAGCTCAGCTCACACAGAAAGTACTTTGTGGCCACTTAGAGTATCTGTTTATGGAAGCAGCTTTGGGGCATGATTGTCTTGGGTGAGAGAGAAAGGTGAACCTAAATTGGAAATAGCCTCAGGGATACAGTGAGGCCCCATCTCAACAAACTTGCACATCTAGAACTCACTCTACCCCGCTCACCATCTCATTCTCCTCCAGACCCTCTGCAGCTTTCGGCTCTTCCTTCCCCTGCTCTGCTGCCCACTCTTCTTCCTTGCACCATCTCATCTTACTTTCCCACGTTCTCCCCTGCCCAGCTTTTTCTTAGACCACCCAGCCCCAATATTTGCCCCATTTCTCAATTCCTTCATTTCTCTGAGCTCAGAGATTTTGCAGCAAATCCTCCTGAGGCGGTGCGACGACCATGAATCAGCCCAGATACAGTGAAGTACACAGAGCATGTGGGGTCACTAACTTATCTCCAGGTCATTTCCACCGGAAGGTCCCGGAGATCCAGTTCCCTGGCAGACTGGGTGCCAAATGCATGCAGGTTTGCAGTTTCTGGATTGTATTTCAACTGAGATGACGTGTTTCTTGGTCATCAGAATTTTGAGGTCATTAATAAGGAGACATACTGTCACCACTGCAGTGGGGTTGTTTCTTGGCTTGATGTTTGGTTTTGCTTTGGCTTCCAAAAAAGTCTGGAGTCTATAAAAATTTACCAAAGAGGTAAGCTGCTCGGACAGGACTTTGGGTGTAGACTCCAGCAAAAAATAAGAAGAAGAATAAAATTTTAAAAACTGCGAAAACTCTGCTGAGAGACTGACCACTTAACCAGGGCAACCCCCAGAAGAAATGTAAATCTGACTAAGTATTACACCCCAGGAAAACCAATGCTTCCTCAGCTCTGAGCCTGCAGCCCTGCCACCTCCCAAACAAAAGAGGATCTCAAGGAAACACTCACTCATTTACATTCTACTGGAAGGTGAGATCTCCTTGTGACCTAGTCCGGGAGAATTTACCTTTCAATTCTAACTGTAGTTGTGAATAAAAGGCAATAAGGGATTGTATGCACCAAGAAATAAGTAAAAGTCTATCTGGGAACCACTGGTAGCCTTTTCTAAAGCTGAAGTTATTCTTTTACATTTTTAAAATTGATCTTTAATTATAGAAGAAATCCATGAATTCATTTTTCTTTTCACATTAAAGCAATGTAGATAAGACTCAAGCCCCCTTTAACACTGCTCATTCCTGGTACCTCTGTTCTCTCCTTCCTGAGGATGTTGGTATGGTTTGGAA
This sequence comes from Delphinus delphis, assembly GCF_949987515.2. NCBI lineage: Eukaryota > Metazoa > Chordata > Mammalia > Artiodactyla > Delphinidae > Delphinus > Delphinus delphis. The sequence goes on from NC_082685.1 coordinate 77,593,697, forward strand.
TGCATCTCGAAAGATCTGAAGACCTTATTCTATTCATTTGCATCCATGTACGTGTCTTCACAGGGAAAAGATACAGCATTGCTTGGTGACTGCTTTTTACATAAATGAAATGAAAAATGCTTTTATACATTTATACTGTGATTTTGCTCTACCATGTTAGAACTTACTTTGTATCTCATCATTTTTAACTATGCTATCACTTATATAGCATAAATATACTAAAATTTGTTTTTGCCATTTCCCTACTGATTGACCTGAAATATTCCTTACAGCTGAGTTCCTTTCGCAGTCTTCTTTTCAATCCAGGTAATTGGCCAAAATCACGGCACAGAAAGAATCTAATTAATGCATTAGAAACGTAAGATTAGAGTACCAGACTTCGAGAGTCATATTTTGAAAAAGGAACGAAGAAAGTACCAAAAAAGGATTCTGCTTGCATTTGTTGCTAAAAGCTGACGTGCATTCACAAAAGGAAGTTGTAAAAAGAAAATCTTTAAAGGGAAAATAAATTGCGGAGGGCTGGGGAGTGGAGAGAAGTGAGGCTAGCATAACACCATTTAAAATTAGTAAGGATTCAAGATGGCAAAGTAGTAGGTGGACGTGGAGTTCATCTCTCTCCACAGATATATCAGGAATACATCTACAGATGCAACAGTTCTCAGAGAACACCGGATGATAACTAGCAGAAGATCTTAGACACCAGAAAGGACTATAAAGTTCCCTTCATAACAGGAAGGGAAGCATTTGAGGCTGTCAGAAGAGGATGAAGCAGCCGATCTGTGGCAGATGGGACAGAGTGAGAAATATACAGACGGTCTGTACCACGGCCCTACATACCCTGGATTGGGAAGTGTGTTCACAGGCTGCCAGTCCGAGAGCAGAGGCAGCGAGAGGACATGTGTGCACTGGTCCACACGGGGAAGCAGTAGGGACCATCAGCTGGGTACCACCTCCTGGTTCTCCCTCCAGGGAAACGAAGAAAACAAGAACTAGCAAGAGCTTGACAAACTCCTGGCTTTGAATTGGAGACCATTCACCTGCCTGTGGCTTCATTCCTGGAAATTTCATTGCAACTAAGTAAGAAAAAAAAAATACCTGAAAGAAAGAAAACAAAGAAAAAAATACCCCAGAATTCCTAAAAAACAAGTCTTGGTGCCCTGGCCGGGTGTCAGGCCTGAGCCTCCGAGGTGGGAGAGCCGAGTCCAGGAAACTGGAACACCAGAGACCTCCTGGTCCCACATAATATCAAATGGCGAAAGCTCTCCCAGAGAGCTCCATCTCAACGCTAAGAGCCAGCTCCACTCAACGACCAGCAAGCTACAGTGCTAGACACCCTGTGCCAAACAAATAGCAAGACAAGAACACAAACCCACCCATTAGCAGACCAGCTGCATAAAATCATAATTAAGTTCACAGACACCCCAAAACAAACTACTGGACATGGTCCTGCCCACCAGAAAGACAAGATCCAGCCTCATCCACCAGAACACAGGCACTAGTCCCATCCACCAGGAAGCCTACACAACCCACTGAACCAAGCCTACCCACTGGGGGCAGATACCAAGAACGATGGGAAGTACAAACCTGCAGCTTGCGAAAAGGAGACCCCAAACACAGTAAGATAAGCAAAATGAGAAGACAGAGAAATACACAGCATATGAAGGAGCAAAGTAAAAACCCACCAGACAAAACAAATGAAGAGGAAATAGGCAGTCTACCTGAAAAACAATTCAGAGTAATTATAGTAAACATGATCCAAAATCTTGGGAATAGAATGGACAAAATACAAGAAACGTATAACAAGGGCCTAGAAGAACTAAAGAGCAAACAAACAATGATGAACAACACAATAAATGAAATTAAAAGTTCTCTAGAAAGAATCAATAGCAGAATAACTGAGGCAGAACAGATCAGTGACCTGGAAGATAAAATAGTGGAAATAATTACTGCAGAGCACAATAAAGAACAAGGAATGAAAAGAATTGAGGACACTCTCAGAGACCTCTGGGACAACATTAAACGCACGAACATTCGAATTATAGGGGTCCCAGAAGAAGAAGAGAAAAAAAAAGGGACTGAGAAAATATCTGAAGAGATTATAGTTGAAAACTTCCCTAATATGGGAAAGGAAATACTTAATCAAGTCCAGGAAGTGCAGAGAGTCCCGTCCAGGATAAATCCAAGGAGAAACATGCCAAGACACATACTAATCAAAATATCAAAACTTAAATACAAACAAAAAAAATTAAAAGCAACAAACAACATACAAGGGAATCCCCATAAGGTTAACAGTTGATCTTTCAGTAGAAACTGCAGGCCAGAAGGGAGTGGCAGGACATATTTAAAGTGATGAAAGGGAAAAACCTACAACCAAGATTACTCTACCCATTAAGGATCTCATTCAGATTTGATGGAGAAATTAAAACCTTCACAGACAAGCAAAAGTTAAGAGAATTCAGCACCACCAAACCAGCTCTACAACAAATGTCAAAGGAAATTCTCTAGGCAGGAAACACAAGAGAAGGAAAAGACTTACAATAACAAACCCAAAACAATTAAGAAAATGGTAATAGGAACATACATATCAATAACGACCTTAAATGTAAATGGATTAAATGCTACAACCAAAAGAGATACACTGGCTGAATAGATACAAAAACAAGACCCATATATATGCTGTCTACAAGAGACCCACTTCAGACCTAGGGACACAAACAGACTGAAAGGGAAGGGATGGAAAATCATACTCCATGCAATTAGAAATCAAAAGAAAGCTGGAGTAGCAATTCTCATAACAGACAAAACAGACTTTAAAATAAAGACTATTACAAGAGACAAAGAAGGACACTACATAATGATTAAGGGATCAATCCAAGAAGAAGATATAACAACTGTAAATATTTATGCACCCAACATACGAGCACCTCAGTACATAAGGAAAATGCTAACAGCCATAAAAGGGGAAATCAACAGTAACACAATCATAGTAGAGGACTTTAACAGCCCACTTTCACCAATGGACAGATCACCCAAAATGAAAATAAGTAAGAAAACATAAACTTTAAAGGATACATTAAACAAGATGGACTTAAGTGATATTTAGGTGACATTCCATCCAAAAACAACAGAATACACTTTCTCCTCAAGTGTTCATGGAACATTCTCCAGGATAGATCATACCTTGGGTCACAAATCAAGCCTTGGTAAATTTAAGAAAATTGAAATCTTATCAAGTATCTTTTCTGACCACAGCACTCTGAGACTAGATATTAATTACAGGAAAAAATATGTAAAAAATACGAACATATGGAGGCTAAACAATACACTACTAAATAACCAAGAGATCACTGAAGAAATCACAGAGGAAATCAAAAAATACCTAGAAACAAATGACAATGAAAACACGATGACCCAAAACCTTTGGGATGCAGCAAAGGCAGTTCTAAGAGGGAAGTTTACAGCAATACAATCCTACCTTAAGAAACAAGAAACATCTTAAATAAACAACCTAACCTTATACCTAAAGCAATTAGAGAAAGAAGAACAAAAAAACCCCAAAGTTAGCAGAAGGAAAGAAAGCATAAAGATCAGATAAGAAATAAATGAAAAAGAAATGAAGGAAACAATAGCAAAGATCAATAAAACTAAAAGCTGGTTCTTTGAGAAGATAAACAAAAATGGTAAACCATCAGCCAGACTCATCAAGAAAAAACGGGAGAAGACTCAAATCAATAGAATTAGAAATAAAAAAGGAGAAGTAACAAGTGACACTGCAGAAATACAAAGGATCTTGAGAGATTACTACAAGCAAATCTATGCCAATAAAATGGACAACCTGGATAAAATGGACAAATTCTTAGAAAAGCACAACCTTCCGAGACTGAACCAGGAACAAAGAGAAAATATAAACAGACCAATCACAAGCGCTTATATGGAAACTGTGGTTAAAAATCTTCCAACAAACAAAAGCCCAGGACCAGATGGCTTCACAGGCGAATTCTACCAAACATTTAGAGAAGAGTTAACACATATCATTCTCAAACTCTTCCAAAATATAGCAGAGGGAGGCCACCATCACCCGATACCAAAACCAGACAAAGATGTCACAAAAAATGAAAACTACAGGGCAAAATCACTGATGAACATAGATGCAAAAATCCTGAACAAAATACTAGCAAACAGAATCCAACAGCACATTAAAAGGATCATACACCATGATCAAGTGGGGTTTATTCCAGGAATGCAAGGATTCTTCATTATATGCAAATCAATCAATGTGATACACCATATTAACAAATTGAAGAAGAAAAACCATATGATCATCTCAATAGATGCAGAAAAATCTTTTGACAAAATTCAACACTCATTTATGATAAAAACCCTCCAGAAAGTAGAAATAGAGGGAACTTATCTCAACGTAATAAAGACCATATATGACAAACCCACAGCCAACATCGTTCTCAATGGTGAAAAACCGAAAGCATTTCCATTAAGATCAGGAATAAGACAAGGGTGCCCATTCGCACTGCTATTATTCAACATTGTTTTGCAAGTTTTAGCCACAGCAATCAGAGAAGAAAAAGAAATAAATGGAATCCAAATCAGAAAAGAAGAAGTAAAACTGTCACTGTTTGCAGATGACATGATACTATATGTAGAGAATCCTAAAGATGTTACCAGAGAACTACTAGAGATAATCGATGAATTCGGTAAAGTAGCAGGATATGAAATTAATGCACAGAAGTCTCTTGCATTCCTATACGCTAATGATGAAAAATCTGAAAGAGAAATTAAGGAAACACTCCCATTTACCACTGCAACTAGAAGAATAAAATACCTAGGAATATACCTACCTAAGAAGACAAAAGACCTGTATGTTGGAAAGTATAAGACACTGATTAAAGCAATTAAAGATGATACAAACAGATGGAGAGATATACCATGTTCTTGGATTGAAAGAATCAACATTGTGAAAATGACTATACTACCCAAAGCAATCCACAGATTCAATGCAATCCCTATCAAACTACAATGGCATTTTCCACAGAACTAGAACAGAAAATTTCACAATTTGCTTGGAAACACAAAAGACCCCAAATAGCCAAGGCAATCTTGAGAAAGAAAAATGGAGCTGAAGGAGTCAGGCTCCCTGACTATACTAGAAAGCTACAGTAATCAAGACAGGATGGTACTGGCAGAAAAACAGAAATATAGATCAATGGAACAGGATAGGAAGCCCAGAGATAAACACATGCATATATGGTCAACTTATTTTTGATAAAGGAGGCAAGAACATACACTGAAGAAAAGACAGCCTCTTCAATAAGTGGTGCTGGGGAAACTGGACAGCTACATGTAAAAGAATGAAATTAGAACACTCCCTAACACCATACACAAAAGTAAACTCAAAATGGATTAAAGAGCTAAATGTAAGGACAGACAGTATCAAACTCTTAGAGGAAAACACAGGCAGAACACTCTATGACATAAATCACAGCAAGGTCCTTTTTGACCCACCTCCTAAAGAAAGGGAAATAAAAACAAAAATAAATAAATGGGACCTAATGAAACTTCAAAGCTTTTGCACAACAAAGGAAACCATAAATAAGATGAAAAGACAACTCTGAGAATGGGAGAAAATATTTGCAAACGAAGCAACTGACAAAGGATTTATCTGCAAAATATACAAGCAGCTCATGCCGCTCAATATCAAAAAAACAAAAAACCCATTCCAAAAATGGACAGAAGACTTAAATAGACATTTCTCCAAAGAAGATATACAGATTGCCAACAAACAATTGAAAGGATGCTCAACATCACTAATTATTAGAGAAATGCAAATCAAAACTACAATGAGGTATTACCTCACACCAGACAGAATGGCCATCATCAAAAAATCTACAAACAATAAATGCTGGAGAGGGCATGGAGAAAAGGGAATGCTCTTGCACTGGTGGTGGGAATGTAAATTGATACAGCCACTATGGAGAACAGTATGGAGGTTCCTCAAAAAACTAAAAATACGACTACCATACGACCCAGCAATCCCACTACCTGGCATACACCCTGAGAAAACCATAATTCAAAATGAGTCATGTACCACAATGTTCACTGCAGCACTATTTACAATAGCCAGCACATGGAAGCAACCTAAGTGTCCATTGACAGATGAATGGATGAAGAAGATGTGGAACATATATACAATGGAATATTCCTCAGCCATAAAAAGAAACAAAATTGAGTTATTTGTAGTGAGGTGGATGGACCTAGAGACTGTCATACAGAGTGAAGTAAGTCAAAAAGAGAAAAACAAATACTGTATGCTAACACATATACATGGAATCAAAAAAAAGTGGTTCTAAAGAACCTAGGGGTGGACAGGAATAAAGACTCAGACATAGAGAATGGACTTGAGGACACGGGAAGGGGAAAGGGTAAGCTAGGACAAAGTGAGAGAGTGGCATGGACATATATACACTACCAAACGTAAAATAGATAGCTAGTGGGAAGCAGCTGCATAGCACAGGGGGATCAGCTCGGTGCTTTGTGACCATCTAGAGGGGTGGGATAGGGAGGGTGGGAGGGAGACGCAAGAGGGAGGCTCAGCTATACATATACATGTATGTATATGTATAGCTGATTCACTTTGTTATACAGCAGAAACTAACACACCATTTTAAAGCAGTTATACTCCAATAAAGATGTTTAAAAAATAATAAATAAATAATAAAATCAGTAAGAATACTTATGGAAAAAGTTACACTTGGGGATTTTGTTTACCACAAACCTCAGTCCTCATCTGAGAGAACAGTTTCCCTGACTACTTTTCATATAAATTGGTGAAATAGATTCTTCCTTAACTCACTCTGAACTTTGGCTGGTCTAATTTGTGTTAAATTTAATTAATTCCATTTACAGGTGCTAGATTGTGTTGTAACAAAAATGTGCAGGGAGCACAGCCAGTACATAGCCAAGTCTGTGCTGCTGGTAGTATCTAGGGTGTTATCGTTGCAAAGGGGACATATTCAGACCCATTGGCCCATCTCTACGGGCTCCCAAATAGGAAACCTAAAATTCTGCCAAGAAGTAGAGTTGGAGCCCAGAGACAGGGTACAGTATGGAGTAATAGAAACATGGAGGAATGCACACGCCAAACAATGGGTCTAGAGGTGGCAGGAGGTCAACACTTGAGCCTTTGCCCCAGATCCCTGAGTTTGAGTCCCAGCTCTGCCTACTGAGAGCTGTGCCCCTCACTATCTGTGCCATCTTTTGCATATTAGTTACCCTCTTCATGCTTTAATTTATCCATCTGTAAGCTAAGGATAATCTTATTCTTTCATAGGATTGTGAAAATTAAGTTAAATAATTTATGTTATGTGCTAACTCAAGTGCAATCCCTGGCACATGATAAACATTTGATAAATATTCACTTTTATTAACCTAAATAAAGCACTTGGTATTAAGTCACAAAAGTCCTGGTTTTTGGATGTATAAATGATTTTCTGGTGAGTAAGTATTACTTCTGATTTTTTTTTTTAACGTAGAAGAAGACCTTGATAATATACACTAGGAAAAGCTGGATACTAACTTGCCACGTCATGGCTCAGCCACTGTTCATCACAGCTCTGTAATTCTCAAACTCCAGGACAAGACTTTTAAAATTTGAGACTTTCTAAAAAGGATTATTTTACATTGTAATCATTTCACCCTGGGTTCAGCCCCCAATTCTCCAGTATTCTCCACCATTCCAGGTCCATTTAGCTCTGTACACAAGCTTGAGAAATATATTTTTTTAGAAAGGCCTAGAGCTAAGTGACAGCAGGACCAGCAGACTGTCTCAAATGAGACTCCAGCCAGCATCTGGGCTCTCCACCACAGCCAATCTGCTTTCTCAGGAGGGGGAGACCTAATCCCCAGAAGGTGGAGAGGTGGAGAGTTCAAAAAGAAAGTGAATCACCTGTTCATCTGCCTTAGCCATTAACATCCTTGACTTGTCCCATTTGCAGTCACCTCCTGCAAACCCCTGCATTATCGAGGGCACATTTGAGTGCCTGATTCCATGTCTTTGAAGAAACAAAGTCACAACTACAGTTCCTCCCTCAAGAGCAAAATTTGAAATTTGTCAAGAAATAGTATTGTTTGCCAGTGGATGGAACTCAAATGTCAGACTCTGCCCATGCCCTTACCCCCCGACCACACCAATCGGCCTGAGTTTGCTCAGTGCCCTGGTTTCTCTTTTCTTGAAGCAGGGGAAATCAAATGTGCTCCTGACTGCTGGGTTTATAAAGAGCTATGAAATCCCTGAAATTGAGTTGTTTGAAGTAAAACTCTGTCGAGGCCCACAAAGGGCCATGTTGGAGAGGGAGGGGCTGCAGCTAAATCCCAGCTCTAACGTTTCACAATCAAGTTGGAGTTACAACTACACACACACACACACACACACACACACACACACATACGGCGGGTTCCCTAGAAGTTTCTGCCAATAGAGTCCTCTAAGATGTGAAAATAAGGACTCCCTCTCTGCTTTGCTTTCTTCTGAAGAATAAAGCAGGATTATACCACCGGCTGTTTTCTTCTCCTTTGTTTTTGTTGACGGTTTCTTTAGCTAAATGACACCGAGAGGATTGGAAGCATAAGGTTCTGTCATGGCATTTTTGCTGCATCACTTGATTCCATTAATCCTGAAACAGCAGGGCAGGTGGTTTCTTGGGGATCCCCCACAGCCTGGCTGTTCACTGGGCTTTGGGAGCATGGGTTAGAGGGGCCGAGGGACACACAATCATCCAGCGCCGGGTTTTCTTTGTTGGGAGAAAAGACTTTACAGGCCTAGCGCAGCCTCAGAAGGGATGGATGGCCGAGAGCCCCAGAATGCAAGTCTGGGGGGCTGACTCCCAGGCAGTGGATCAGCAGGGGAGAGTCTGGTTCTACCCCCCAAGGCTCTACTCACTAAATGTACAAAGTCAACTATTCTCTAAGTGCCCATCTAAGTTAGTAATGACGATTATTTTACTGCAACCCTGAGTCCCACAGCACCCCAGCCAGGCTGTGATGGTTGAGAATGTTTTTCAGTAAATTTGAAAAAACATGCAGGAGGCAGAACGAGGCAGCACAACATCTGCTGGCCACGTTGCTGTTTAAGTCCTATGATTTCAGCTTTCCCAATGGTGATATGGACAAAGTATCGTGAGAAGGGGCTGCAGTGGACCTTCCACTCAGGTAAGTTGCAGCTGCTGGCACAGTCTGACCCAGGGCCTCCTAGCAAGACCCCAGGTCTAGGCAAGATCTCCAGAAACTTCCTGATTCTACTGCAAGTAGCTCTGCGATATCCTCCCCAGCAGAGGTCTCAAACTGGTGGCCCAAAAGATGTTTGAATCTCAAAATTTGGAAATCATCACAGTATTATTTGCAGAATCAAGATACTACAGTGGCGCTAATTGAAATGTTTGCGTTTCTGTTGTGTTCAAGATCTGCCAATACTGAGCCCTCTTTCCTGCAGGGCAAGAATCACATAGAGCTGACTTGTTGTCAGACCACTTAGATGATGCCAGCACCCTCTCAGTCCCCACACAGTGTCAGAGTGCCACTAGTCAGTCCCTCTTGGGTCCCCAGAGTCTTCACTGCTTGCTCTTATCTTGTGCTGTCTTGACTTCACAAATGCATGTTGCCTACTTGCGGCATTTACTACATTCTGATTTTACTGCACGTCAAATCTTGTGGTATCTAGACTTTTTGTTTACAAGTAGACTTTCCTTTTTCGGAGGTGAGGGGATGCAGGATCACTGTATTTCTTCTGAACCTACCACCATGCCTTCTAAGTGACTGATTTATCTTAATACTTGACTGTTTTAAAATAATAGAACCATGGCCAGCCATTTCTACTTTAGTGTGAATGTAAAATGCTAGGGTTAGATCTGTCAAGAAGCCCCCTTTTCCCTGGGAATTCAACCGTTACTTGTAAATGTCCACCTGTAAGAATCTTGCAATAGCTTACATGGAAATTAACTGGCAGAAAACAATATCCAGCTACTTGCAGGCAAAGAAAATCCTGATTGAATAAAATATCTGGCTACAGTTATCCGCTCTTTCTAGCTAATATTTTATCATTAAGATAATACCTGTTTGGTGGGGGACATGCAAATACCGCACCAATTTTCTTCTCTGTTTGATGGGTATTGTTTTCCTAAAAAGAAAAATAGCCCTGCAAGAAAATGTTCTAGCTGGGACTTGAAACCCAAAGGTAGATATTAAGAACCTATTAAGTGAAAGTCAGAACGATGGAATGATAGAGGTCACCTACTCCGGTATCATAGTCTTACACACAATCTGACGGATTCAAACTGCACTTGATTACTTCTACAGATGAGAACCTCACTGCCTCTTGAGGTTCTTGGTTTAAATGTGCAACTAGCTCTACTTGATAGAAACAGCTTTTGCTGTGGGAATTGGCATCCCTTCTACTCACTGTTTTCAGGAGCTGGACAGAACACAAATGTTCCTTTCTTCTCCCCTGGAGCCAGGTGGATCACTTAAGGGAACCAGGTAGGTAGGAGATTGCATAAGGTTTTGTGGGCACTGTAATGACTTGGCCAGCCTATGCCTTTTCATTTGCAAAGATACTCTGCAGCTACAGAGGCTAAACATGCAAGTCTAGCTTTGCTTTCAAATTTTTAAGAAAAGTAGGAAATAAGGATCACAATGTAAAATTCTCCTTAAAAAGAAAACAACAATAGCAACAACTCTGTGGGTCCAACAAAACATGTCTTTGTAAGATTATCCAGACAGCAGAAGATAATTATGTGGGGTTTTCACCAAAGTACCATTTTCTTTGGGCTCATCCTGAACCTCCTTAACAGTTGCTTTCACACCATAGTGTCCCAGGTCCCAGATAGAGGCAGTCTAGGCTCCGGTCCAGTCCTAGGCTCTGGTCTTGGACAAGCCTGGTATGAAATTCCAGCTTGACTTTATCAGCTGTATGACAAGACAAGGCAAGAATCTGCCAGGCAAGATTCTTGAGCACTCTGAGCCCCGTTTTCTCTTCTGTGAAAGACTGAGAGCACATCTCTTAAAGCCTTATGAGACTGAAAAATGGGATGCATGGATGCATGTAAAATGCTTAGTAGAGAGCCTGGCCTAGAGTCAGTTCTCACTTAAGAGAAGCTTGAAAATTCCTTGTCATGCTTCTCTTGACACACTCTTGTTTGTGCATGCTTACTTTGAAAATGTATTGTCCGAAGGAAAAATTGTTCCTGATGGGTTTTGAACAACAGAGTCCAACGGGCCCATTACTTAATTACATTACAACCCTGGATTTCTATCAAAGCCATGTGGGACTGTTAACACTGTTGACTCAGCTGTGACCACAGATCTGGGGGCTCGAACAAACAATCTGAAATCAAATAGTTGTGGTAACAACTGACCTCCCAAGTTTATTAGAATAGAGTGTGGGTTTGAAGTCGGAGATCATGTGTTTGAATCCTGGCTCAGTTTCCCTTTCTGTAAAATAGGATAATAATAGAACCTACCTCATAGGGTTGTGACACAGATAAAATGAGATAATGGTTATAAAGCCTTTACAGAGTGCCTGTAAGTGCACTCAAGGTGCATTGGTGATGATGATGATGATGCTATTTATGATATCAAAATATCAAAACAGGCAGATGACTCTCTGATATGCTAACAGAGCTGAGGAATGTTCGTTCAACAAGATATAAATCATCTCACAGAACTATTATGCAGTCTCTATTTGGCATGTTTCTTGGGTCACTCTGCCAAAACACAGAGTATGAGAATGTCCCCATGAGCTAGTTCTCATTTTAGGTGCAAATGACTTAATGGAACCCCTACCAGAAAGTCATCCCTAGCTTAAGACCCCATGCCAATCTTCTCAATGCCTTATATACAAAAATAATATCCTCTACAGCTCTCAGACTCCTGCCTGTCCCACGATCCAGCGTGTGTGTGTGTGTGTGTGTGTGTGTGTGTGTGTGTGTGGCAGGAAGGTATGGGTGGGGACAGAAATTGGAAATGACCTTTGCTCTCCAGATCACACACCCTTTGATGTTTGATCCAGATATGGCGCTAGGAGCTATGGGTACAAAATAAGATTCTTTTTCTGCCTATAGGCATTATAGGGTGGAGAAGTCGCTGCTCCTTAGGAATCCCTCACCTTCCCCCATTTCATTCCTACTTCCTCTGCTTTTAGAGGTATGTTCCCCTATATTCTAAGAACTACTATTATCTCCATGTTTATACTTAGAAAAGCAACATGTGCTTCCAAAACAAGTGAAGCAAGCCAAAGAAGCACGAAGAAAATGACATCTCTAATCCCCCCATGCCACTCCTTCCTAGAGGTCACCAATGTTGACCCCCAGTATGAGTCACCCCACCTGTTTCTCCACTCTCAGACCAACTCTCATGACAGACTCAGAGAGAGGGCATATTCTACTTGCTTTGGGCTGTTGCTGATGCCGTTTGACAAAATTTGATTTAGAATATACGTATCATTTACATTTCTCTTCCCTTTTAACAACACCTCATGGCCATCCTTCCAAAACTAACTGGAATATTAAACAGGTGCATAATATTCCATATTAAACATGTACCATTAATTGGCTGCTGATGGACAAATAACTTGTTTTCTAGATTTTGCTGCTAAAAAAGAGTGCCACAGCCTGTGTGTGTGTGTCACCTTACATACAGATTCTTTTATTTCTGAGGCTAGATTTCTGCCGAGACCACTGGGTCAAAAGAATATGTTACTGAATTTTATTACGTTTTGTCGGAGTATATAAACCCACGTACATATGGTCACCTAGTTTACGACAAAGGAGGCAAGAACATACAATGGAAAAATGACAGCCTCTTCAATAAGTGGTGCTAGGAAGACTGCACAGCTACATGTAAAAGAATGAAATTAGAACACTCCCTAACACCATACACAAAAATAAACTCCAAATGGATTAAAGACCTAAATGTAAGACCAGACACTATAAAACTCTTAGAGGAAAACATAGGAAAAACACTCTTTGACATAAACCACAGCAAGATCTTTTTTGACCCACCTCCTAGAGAAATAGAAATAAAAATAAACAAATGGGACCTGATGAAACTTCAAAGCTTTTGCACAGCAAAGGAAACCATAAACAAGACAGAAAGACAACCTTCAAAATGGGAGAAGATATTTGCAAATGAAACAATGGACAAAGGATTAATCTCCAAAATATACAAACAGCTCATGGAGCTCAATATCAAAAAAACAAACAACCCAATTAAAAAATGGGCAGACGACCTAAACAGACATTTCACCAAAGAAGACATTCAGATGGTCAAGAGGCACATGAAAAGATGCTCAACATCACTAATCATTAGAGAAATGCAAATCAAAACTACAATGAGGTATCACTTCACACCAGACAGAATGGCCATCATCAAAAAATCTACAAACAATAAGTGCTGGAGAGGGTGTGGAGAAAAGGGAACCCTCTTGCACTGTTGGTAGGAATGTAAACTGATACAGCCACTATGGAGAACAGTATGGAGGTTCCTTAAAAAACTAAAAATAGAACTACCATATGACCCAGCAATCCCACTACTGGGCATATATTCTGGGAAAACCATAATTCAAAAAGAGACATGTACCACAATGTTCATTGCAGCACTCTTTACAATAGCCAGGACATGGAACCAACCTAAATGTCCATCGACAGATGAATGGATAAAGAAGATGTGGCACATATATACAATGGAATATTACTCAGCCATAAAAAGAAAGTAAATTGAGTTATTTGCAGTGAGGTGGATGGCCCTAGAGTCTGCCATATAGAGTGAAGTAAGTCAGAAAGAGAAAAACAAATACTGTATGCTAACACATATATATGGAATCTAAAAAAAAAAAAATGGTACTGATGAACCTAGTGGCAGGGCAGGAATAAAAATGTAGAAATAGAGGGGCTTCCCTGGTGGTGCAGTGGTTGAGAGTCCACCTGCCGATCCAGGGGACGCGGGTTTGTGCCCCGGTCTGGGAAGGTCCCACATGCCGCGGCGCGGCTGGGCCCGTGAGCCATGGCCGCTGAGCCTGCTCGTCCGGAGCCTGTGCTCCACAACGGGAGAGGCCACAGCAGTGAGAGGCACGCGTACTGGAAAAAAAAAAAAAAATGTAGAAATAGAGAATGGACTTTAGGACATGGTGCGGGAGGGTGAAGCTGGGGCAAAGTGAGAGTAGCATCGACATATATACACTACCAAATATAAAATAGTTAGCTAGTGGGAAGCAGCAGCATAGCACAGGGAGACCAGCTCAGTGCTTTGCAATGACCTAGAGGGGTGGGATAGGGAGGGTGGGAGGGAGACTCAAGAGGGAGGGGATATGGGGACATATGTATGCATATGGCTGATTCGCTTTGTTGTACAACAGAAACTAACAGAGTACTGTGAAGCAATTATACTCCAATAAAGATCTATTAAAAAATATAAGAAGCAAAAATTTACTGAACTGAAGAGAGAAATAGACAATTTTACAATAATAGTATCAATAGAGTTAAAAAGACAGACAATATACAAAGTATCTTCTCCAACAACAAAATGAAGTTAGAAATCAATAACAGAAGGAAAACTGGAAAATTCACAAATTTATGGAAATTAAACCACACACTCTTAAACAACCAATGGATCAAAGAAGAAATCACAAGGGAAACTAGAAACTTCAGAAAGTTAAAAACTAGGATTACCGTATGCTCTAACAATTCCATTTTGGGGTATATACCCAAAAGAATTGAGAGCAGGGTCTCAAAGAGATATCTGTACACCTATGTTCACAGCAGCATTATTCACAATACCCAAAAAGTAGAAGCAACCCAAGTGTCCACCAGTGGATGAATGGATAAACAAAATGTACTCTATATATGTACAATGGAATATCTTTGACCTTAAAGAGGAAAGAAATTCCCACACATGCTACAATATGGGTGAAACTTGAGGACATTTTACTAAGTGAAATAGGCGAGTCACAAGACAAATATTGTATGATTCCACTTATATGAGGTACCTAGGGTGGTCCAATTTATAGAGACAGGAAGTAGAATGGTGGTTGCCAAGGGCTGGGGAGAGGGGAGAATGGGGAGTTACTGTTTAATGGGTACACAGAGTCAGTTTTGCAACATGAAAAGCATTCTGGAAATGAATGGTGGTGATGGCTGGGCAACAGTATGAATGTACTTACTTCCACTGAACTGCACACTTAAACATGGTTAAGATGGTAAATTTTATGTTACATATATTTTACCACAATAAAAAAAAATGAACAAAGTAAATAAAAAAGTTTTGTCAGAGTATACAGTTGGACTCTGCCTGGCTTTAGGTTGTTTTTCCCAAGACAGTGCCTCGCTGAATATTCCCACAGCTCCATGCACAGTGGCCCGTAGCAGCTTCTGCTTAGTACCTGTGCCAAGGCTGGAAACCCCAGTGCAGCCAGGGCCCTGTGCCATGGATGCCAATTATCCTGGCTGGGCAAGAAACACTATTGTCACAGTTATGGAAGCCCAGGCAGTCGGTCCCCAGCCCCACTGTTGAAAGGACAAGGATGTGTGTCTCCTGCATTGAAACTCCCCTCACATTGGGTGTGGAGAAAAGAGAACCCTCCTACACTGTTGGTGGGAACGTAAATTGGTATAGCCACTATGGAAAACAGTCTGGTGGAGAGTTACCATACGATCCAGCAATCCCACTCCTGGGCATATACCTGGAAAAGATGAAAACTCTAATTCAAAAAGATACATGACCCCAGTGTTCATAGCAGCACTATTTACAACAGCCAAGACATGGAAGCAACCTAAATGTCCATAGACAGATGAATGGATAAAGAAGATGTGGTGTGTACACACACACACGCATACGTGCAATGGAATATTACTCAGCCATTAAAAAGAATAAAACAATGCCATTTGCAGCAACATGGGTGGACCTAGAGATGATCATACTAAGTGAAGTCACTCAGAGAGAGAAAGACAAATATCATGTTATCACTTATACATGGAATCTAAAAAAAAATGATACAAATGAACTTATTTACAAAACAGAAATAGACTCGCAGATACAGAAAACAAACTTATGGTTACCAAAGGTGGGGGAGGGATAAATTGGGAATTTGGGATTAACAGATACACACTACTATATATAAAATAGATAAACAACAAGGACCTACTGTATAGCACAGGGAACTATTTTCAACATCTTGTAATAACCTATAATGGAAAAGAATCCGAAAAAGTGTGTGTGTGTATGTATAACTGAATCACTTTGCTGTACAGCTCAAACATTGTAAATCAACTATACTTCAAATAAATAAGAAAAAAAAAAAAAGAAAGAAACTCCCCTCATTTCCTAAAAGAAATAACTTTTAGACAGTAGTTACATGGAGTTGAAATAACATCACAGTAATACAAACACCAAAGGACATTTACATTAAAGTGAAGGATTTGTGGGCCAATGTAGAAATCTACCCACTGTTTGTACCATGGCTTTGATAGGAAAGTACACTTCAAATGCCAAACAGTGAATGAACTTTCAAGACTGCTGGCTTCTGAGCTGGGAACTTCTCCTAGCACCTTGAAGAGGGTATTTAGAAACAGTAGAGTTTAGCTTGTGTTATGAAGCTAATGGTAGACTCTAAGGCACAGTTACAGACATGGTCAGCTGATCATTTTGACCATGGAAACTCCCTGCATTCATTCACATGCATCCTTGTGACCAGGGGGACGAATCAGAAGGGCCCCTGCAGGGAGGGGAGACCCAGAGTGTGACTCCAGCAGACCCAGGAAGGAACGTGGAATCTGGACACCTCACTCTAGCCCCAGGTGTCAGCAGGACTCTTGAGAGATCTGCAGGAAAGCCCAGGGAGTCTCACATTTCACTGGGGGCTTCAAGTGAAAAAAAGCATTTCCATGCTTGGCACACAACTCCCTGAATAAAGTCATGGAAAGACCTAAGCTTACACAGCAGAGCATGACTTGACAAGTGGTTAAGCTCTCTCAGCTTAAGTTGCCTTAGTCAGAAAAGGCAAATAATGCCAATAGCTATCTCATAAGTATAACGTGAGAATTAAAGGAAACAACGCACATAAAATGTTTAACAGCACATACGGTGCATGCTAAGTGCTCAATAAATGGTGAGACAACTGCTCTCACCACTACATCACTAAACCTATTCTTGTTGCCCCTCCTTTTCCTCATCCAGAAGCCTCCTAGAGTTCTCTGGCACAAGCTTACTCCAAATACATCTCAGCAGGCTTATGACGCAATCGTAGTCTCTCCGTGACAGAAATCTGCTAGATGCTAGGTGTGGGCAGCGATAAGGAAGATAGCAGTGACATGACAAATAGCAGGCAAGCATTTTCCCAGGACTTAAATTCACAGGTAATTATGCCTCCAGAAAAGTATTGAGAAAAATAAAGACCATGACAATAATTATGACTAGGGTGAGGGGAATGAGGCCATAGGGAGCAGAGTCATGGTGAGATTGGTTCTTAAGAGTGGGGTAATAACCTATATGGGAAAAGAATCTGGAAAAGAATGGACATGTGTATACGTGTAATGGAATCACTTTGCGGTACACCTGAAACTAACAACATTGTAAATCAACTATCCCCCAATATAAAGTAAAAATTAAATTTAAAGAAGAGTGGGGTTGTTCAAAATGGATTGGACTTGGATTCTGGAGACTGGCCTGGGGTCCTTCAACAGCTCATCTGCCCCTCTGGAATGCTTTTTAATTCATACAAAAGGAAGAATTGGACCTATGACCTTAAGGTCTCTTTCTTACTTTTTTTTTTTTTTTTTTTTTTTTGCGGTACGCGGGCCTCTCACTGTTGTGGCCTCTCCCGTTGTGGAGCACAGGCTCCAGACGCGCAGGCTCAGCAGCCATGGCTCACAGGCCCAGCCGCTCCGCGGCATGTGGGATCTTCCCAGATCAGGGCACGAACCCGCGTCCCCTGCATGGGCAGGCGGACTCCCAACCACTGTGCCACCAGGGAAGCCCTAAAGTCTCTTTCTTAACCATCTCTAATTCCTCTCAGCAATGCCATTCGGAGTCTGACTCTGCATTGCTCACTCGTCTCTGTTGGCTAAGTTTTGATAAAAATGAGGCAGAGCACTGCCTGTTCTCCTTAAACCAGCTTGCTACCACTTCCCAGCAGGTGCTACAAGCTGGCAGAAAGTGAAGACAAGAGAGTCATCCTGACTTGATGCTAGGCTCATTTCCCCCTTTTGATTACTGTACGCTGGGTTCAATCATTTCTGGAAAGAGAATGACTCCTGTTGCCATCATGTCAGTAACCACTTGGATAGAAATGGGACAATATTTTCTTTTGTCTTCCTGCCAAGTTTCCAGCTCCAGAGATGTAGCTTTTAGGATTTCCCATGAAAGCCCAAAGTAGCAACATAAATAACCTCACCACAATAATTATGCACCTCCCTTCTCCAGCTTCCCAATGGAAACTCCTATCTTTCCTCTCCGTAGTTATCCTTCATGAAGCTCTCTCAGATTTATTACCTATGCGGGGCAATTCATCATCTAGGCTGAATACCACCTTCTTCCACAGGGCAGACCTGTGCTTCAGGTGGCTGTCCTATCTGTATGGGCTGCATAATGAAATTTGGGCTCCAGGAAGAAGGAGCTAGTTAAGATAATGGGTCGTTTTCTTCTGGGTTGTGTATTCAAAAAAACAAGCAATTTGCAATGAACTTTATTTCTTTACTACATTCCAATGCTCTTGGGCTTCTTGAAGGATGTAACTACAGTGTTTTGAGTCAATATGGTACAGTGAAAAGTGGGACATATGGAAGTTGTGTGACCTTGGACAAGTAAATCAAGTATCTCTGAGCCTTAGCTTCTTCATCTGTAATATGGAGATGGAAATTCCTACTGGTAGGATTGCTGTAAAGATTAGAAATACTATCTGCAAAGTATGCTCAGCACATAGTATGTCTAAATCAATAGTAGTTACTGTGACTGTTTTCATATGGTAAAAGCTAGATAATGGTCCTCTGAAGGACAGAGAATTTACAATGTATTAGTTTTTCAATGCTTTATTGTCTATAAACTTTGCAAAAAATAATACACCTTTTAAAATATTAATATGTAACAACTAAGCCTGAAGTGAAAGGATCATCTGAAGACAGAATGGATGGAGACTCTGTCTTCGTCCCGTCCTTAGCAAGGGGCTTTCAAAGAGAAGTTTTGACATAGATCATCCCACACCATGGAGTCAGCCCCAGAAGGGAAACCGAGATGGTGGCAATTTGGTAAAAAATGAGTATTGATCTAAGAGTGTTAAGTCTGATTGGTTATCTTTCTCTGTCGTTAATTAAGTAATTAACATATCAACAAATGTTAATTGAGTACCTACCCTGTGCCAGGCTTTGTTCTAGGTGTTAGAATAAAACAAAAGAAGTCTCAGCTCTCGTGGGGCCCCTGACCTCCCACAATATTCCCATCACCAGATCAAAGGCAGAGACCCTGTGAGTAAATGTTCTAGAATAGTGCTGTCCAAAAGGGTTGGTAGCTACTAGCTACATATGGTTATTAAAATTTTAATTTTAATTAATTAGCATTAAATAAAATTTAAATTTCAGCTCCTAGTCACATCAGCCACGTTCCAAGCGCTCAACAGCCACATGTGGCTACCCTAATGGACAGAAGAAATATAGAACATTTCTATCATCAGAGAAAGTTCTACTGGACAGTGTTGTCTCTGGAAGCACTGCAAGCTGAAACCATGCACATGGCCACAGACCTACAGCATCTGGAGTGGAGTCACAGCATGTCCACAGCCATCTCATCTACTGGAACTGTCCCAAATATGCTCTCCATTGAGGACTGTGAACCTGAATGTTCTCTGCCCTGTTCTACACTAACTCTTCTCCTTGAATAATCTTCAGGCAGTAGGGAGACCCCGGCTCATGTATACCCACATTTGAATTTTCTTCCCTGGAAAAGCATCCCTCATCCCCTCTCGCCCCTCCAGCTCCTTCTTTAGATCTTATCTGGCTAAGCGCCAAGCAAAGAATAGAAAGACCTTTTTATTAAACCCCATTCTCCTCCGACTACCCTTCAACCCACTGTGGGTCCACCATTGTGGTTTTTCCATGGAGCCCCAAGCTTGTGGTTCTCACATTTGATTTTATTTTACCCATCCATGTCTTTCTGCCTTGCTACTGTGCCTCGACACATATCACCAGCTTTGACTCTTGGCATGCTGTCTCAGAAACCGCTTTGTACACACCTCCGGCCCTCACTAGCCATTTGGGGCTGAATGTCTCATACCACCAGGGAACAGTCAAGATGCATCACCTATTTCAGAACACCAGGATATTCTTCAGTAAATCTCTGTGTCACAAACTGTATGGTATCTATCTCATGTTGGTCAGAATGGCCACCATCAAAAAGTCTACAACTAAAAAATGCTGGAAAGGGTGTGGAGAAAAAGGAACCCTCCTATACTGTAGGTGGGAATGTAAATTGGTACAACCACTATGGAGAACAGTATGGAGGTTCCTCAAAAAACTAAAAGGAGAACTACCATATGATCGTGCAATCCCACTCTTGAGCATATATCCTGAGAAAACCATAATTCGAAAGGAGACACGCACCCCAATATTCATAGCGGCACTATTTACCATAGCCAAGACATGCAAGCCACCTAAATGTCCATGGACAGATAAATAAAGAAGGTGTGGTATTTTATACAATGGAATATTACTCAGCCATAAAAAAGAATGAAATAATGCCATTTGCAGCAACATGGATGGAGCTAGAGATGATCACACTAAGTGAAGTAAGCCAGACATAGAAAGACAAATGTCATATGATATCGCTTGTATGTGGAATCTTAAAGAAAAATGATACAAATGAACTTATATACAAAACAGAAATAGACCCACAGACATGAAAATAAACCTATGGTTACCAAAGGGGAAAGGGTGGGGAGGGATAAATTAGGAGTTTGGGTTTAACATATACACACTACTATATATAAAATAAATAACCAACAAGGACCTACTGTACAGCACAGGGAACTATATTCAATGTTTTGTAATAACCTATAAGGGAAAAGAACCTGAAAAAAATAGATATATATGTATGTATAACTGAATCACTTTGCTGTACACCTGAGATTTCACAAGCTGAGATTATGCTATATATTTTTATAGACTCTCTCTCCCCACTAGAGTGTAAATACCATGAGGGCAAAGGTGCTATCAGTTAACTCTTGCTGAAACTAACACAACATTGTAAATCAACTGTACTTCATTTTTTTTATCTTTTGGCCACGCCACCTGGCATGTGGGATCTTAGTTCTCTGACAAGGGATCAAACCCACGCCCCTTGCATTGGCAGCACAGAGTCTTAACCACTGGACCTCCAGGGAAGTCCCAACTATATTTCAATTTAAAAACAAAAAACTATTTGGTATCTGGATTCATGTTCAAAGTGCTCTCAGATGAATGAGGCTAATCATGCAGAACTGAACTTCTGACACATGAACTCACTGTTGTGTACACTGGACTAATTGTTCCTATTTCTAATTAGCACCTTGAAAACAATGCAGCAAACTCAGTACAATCTCTCATAATGGAAGAGTGTGATGACCTGGATAAAAACAAAAAAGCTTCCAGTTTGATTTTAGAATGAATAAAAGGATTGATTCTTTCATGTAACATATTTATCTTCCTAATTACTTTATACCTGGGCTAAAATTAAGAACCATGCCCCTTGTTATGCACCTATCACTGCATAAGAGGAAAGGTGGGGAAGAATGTAACTGCATGTCAGAAAAGAGCAGCGAGTATGAGATTTTAAGGTTTCCTGCAGGGGTGGGGGGGAAATCCACAAAACTGGTGATTTGTACAGAGGGAGCAAAGAGCTAATAGTATAGAATTAAACCTATTGTCCAGGATGTAGAATATCCTTATTCCTAGGAGATGAATGCTTCCATATTCAGGGATGAAGTGTCATATTGTCATAACTTACTTTCAAATGATTCAGCAAAGCAGATAATGTACTTGTGGTAAAATGTAACAGTTGGTGAATCTAGGGGGAGGTCATACTATTGTTCTATCCCTTCAACTTTTCTGCATATTTAAAAATTTTCAAAGTCAAAATACTTTTAAAATTCTTGGAATTCATCAAGATCATTAGCATAGGGCTTTCCTGGTGGCACAGTGGTTGAGAGTCCGCCTGCCGATGCAGGGGACACGGGTTCGTGCCCTGGTCTGGGAAGACCCCACATGCCGCGGAGCGGCTGGGCCTGTGAGCCATGGCCGCTGAGCCTGCACGTCTGGAGCCTGTGCTCCGCAACGGGAGAGGCCACAGCGGTGAGAGGCCCGCGTACTGCAAAAAAAAAAAATCATTAGCATAAATTCAACTCTTCTATGATCATGACTTGTAAAAAGTTGTAATCAGTCAGTCAATTAAGAAATATTTATTGTGCTCCTAAAAAAAAGTTGTTTGTCCATCATATTTTTGTACTGCTCTTCTCTTGACTGTTTCATTACCTCCCCCTCTTTTCCAAATGCCACTTCTGTACTCCTCCAGATGGCCTGACCTGCTCATTTTGCCTTCCTGGTCATTTCCTCCTTTTGAGCTGGCCCAGCCTAGGTGGGCACACAGGCACCCAGTGTGTCCTGGCAGATCCTTTCACTCTGGAAATCTGAATTCATTGCTCCATGCTCTGCAGTGAGTCCTGGCCCCCAGCTGCCTCTCCTACTTCATTTCCTGCCCTCTTTCTCTTGACTCACAACCGGCCTTCTAACCTTCCCTGAATACACCAAACACATTCCCACCTAGAGCACTGGCATTTACTGTCCCCTCTCTCTGAAATAGCAGTCCTCCAAGTCTGCACAATGTTCAATCCCTCACTTCATTCAAGTATCTTTCTCAGCTGACTGTTCCCTGACTGCTCTACCTGCTTCTCTTTTACAAATTTCATAGCAGCTTCACAAGCTGAGATTATGCTGTATATATTTATAGACTATCTCTCCCCACTAGAGTGTAAATACCATGAGGGCAAAGGTGCTATCAGTTAACTCTTGCTGAGTTAATAAACCACCCCAAAACTTAGTCGCTAAGAACAGAACCATGTATCTAGCTCCTAATACTATAGTTTGGCAGTTTGGGCTGGGCTTAGCTGGGCGGTTCTCCGGGCTGGGGCAGGTTTGGTTGATCTTGACTGAACCTTACTAAAATACGCGCATTCATTAACTGAGTCAGTGGAAGGCTGGCCAGCTCTCAGTTGGCCTGTTTTGTTTCTTTTCCAAGTGACCTCTTACCCTCTGGCTGCCTAGCTTGGGCTTGTTCTTGTGGTGGTCAGGGTTCCAACTCACAAGTGCTTTTCATGCCCTTGT
The DNA here is from genome assembly GCF_949987515.2 of Delphinus delphis. Taxonomy (NCBI): domain Eukaryota; kingdom Metazoa; phylum Chordata; class Mammalia; order Artiodactyla; family Delphinidae; genus Delphinus; species Delphinus delphis. The sequence goes on from NC_082685.1 coordinate 77,617,096, forward strand.
GAGTGAGTCACATTTGTGCCAGTGCCATTGCCCAACCCAGATTCAAAGGGTAGAAGAACAGATTCTGCCTCTTAGTTGGAAGGATCTGCAACATCGCTTGGTCCTAGATGCAGGGAGAGGAATCTGTGGTTATTTTTACAAACTATCCCAAGGACTATATCTCTTTTATTCACTTCTATATCTCTACCATCTAAAATAGTGACTTGCTCAGAGCAGGCTTTCAATAAATACTTCTTAAAAGAATAAAATAGAGGAAACTTCAAAAGGCAAAAAAACAGGAAACACAAAATCTGCCAGAACACCCTCACAAGTGGATGCTGCTGCTGTGACTGTCGCCACTATATTCCACCATCACTCCTGGCCCCAGTTCTCCCATGGAAGATATGCACCAGAGCTTTGTCCTCGCATTGCTGGCGCAAGGCATGAGATTATCTGGAGCTTCTGATTGATCACCTAACTCACGTGACTGCCTTGGCTCCCACCTGTGGGGGAGAGAAGACCAGGCTACAAATACTCACGTGCACTGGGGAAATTCCCACAACATAAGAAGGAGATGGCAGATTCACAGAGAGAGAGAACAGACAGTGCTTACCAGTGGGAAGAGGGCATGAGGGAGGGGTGATATGGGGGTGGGAGACTAGGAGGTACAACAACTGGGAATAAGATAAGCTACAAGGATATGTTGTACAACATGGGGAATATAGCTAATATTTTATAATAACTATAAATAGAGTATAACCTTTAAAAATTGAGTCACTATATTGAATACCTGTAGCATATAATATTGTATAGCAACTATACTTCATTAAAAAAATTTTATTAATTTTTAAAAAAAGGAGAGAGATTTTGGAGAGACTAATCCTCCCTAAATCCCCACGGACATCCAGTACAGATATATACTCTTTAAAAACTCTCTCAATGCATTTTTTTCTGTTAATTGATAACAATGGCTGATATCCATCTAAACTACACAGACACAGACACACACACACACACACACACACACACACACACACAAATTAAGTGGCAGATGAGGGAAGCTTTGAATTCAGCCAAATAACTATTCTTTCCAGAAATAGCTGTTAAGTGAATGAATTAGTTATTTTTTTTCTTTAAAAAAAAATCATTTGGATTGCATATAGAAGCTGCAAAGTTCTCCGTGTACAGAATACTTGCTACCCATTTGTCTCACAAAGGGATCATTAGAATGAGTGGACAAAAACGTGCTGTAACTATCATTTAAAGTAGTCATAGAGACCCAGTAATCCCACTCCTGGGCATATACCTAGAGAAAACCATAATTCAAAAGGACTCATACACCTCAATGTTCATTGCAGCACTATTTACAATAGCCAGGTCATGGAAGCAACCTAAATGCCCATCGACAGACGAATGGATAAAGAAGACGTGGTACATATATACAATGGAATATCACTCAGCCATAAAAAGGAACAAAACTGGGTCATTTGTAGAGACGTGGACATATCTAGAGACTGTCATACAGAGTAAAGTAAGCCAGAAAGAGAAAAACGAATATCGTATATTAATGCATATATGTGGAATCTTGAAAAATGATACAGACAAACTGGTTTGCAAGGCAGAAATAGAGACACAGATGTACAGAACAATTGTATGGCCACCAAGGGGGGAAAGCAGGCTTGGGGTGGTGGTGGGATGAACTGGGAGATTGGGATTCACAAGTATACACTAATATGTATAAAATAGATAACTAATAAAAAAAATTTTTCCCCCAAGTAGTCATGGAGAATAATGCACCAAGACCCTGTACTCCTGTCACTTGAATAAATACATGCATTAAACAGTAGAATAACTACAATTGGTTACTGCCATGCAGAGCAGTAGACAATTGCAATTATATTACTTAGAGACAGAAGCATGATAGGATCTTGTGGCCTTTAAATCAAAGGAGAAAAGGGAAGCTATAGAAAATACCTAACCCATACAAAACAGGTATAATTTTTCATGACTTCCTCTAGCATTTAGAAGACAGTTATATAAACACACACACACACACACACACACAGAATAGTGCCCCAATTTGAATCCAACATCACTTTTTGTTCTTTTATCTATCTGGACCTAGAAAAGAAACACTTTCTGGTGAAGCTGAGGCTCCGTTAGATGCCCATTCAGGATAAAACTTCAGGGCCTCTGGTTTCAAAGACCAAGGAAGCTTGTAGTAGGTCGGGCAGGACCCCAGCGCCCTGCCCCATCTCCTTGCCCTTTCCTTGCCAGTAACTTCTGGGCTCATTTCCGAGTGCCAGCACCTGCACTTCTCTGCCTGAGGGCTTTCTCTAACCATGGAAGCCTGCTTTCCCGCCTATTCGGCAGGCCAAAACAGCAGAGAACTAACATTCCCCCACCGAGCCGCCCTCAACCAACCAGTGACCAAGGAACTAGGACATAAATACCCAAGTTTCCTTGCCCCTTGAACAGGATAATTCTGGGGCATATGTTCTTCCATAAGTTTCCCCAGTGGGGATGAAGTTCCTGTACCCCTCTGAGGTCACTGCTTAATAAAGCAAGATTTAGTGGCTGCTCCCCTTTCCTGTTTTTGTCCCCCAGTCCATTGCCAGAGACTCATTCACCTCCAAAGAACTGCTGACTCAGAGCTGGCTGATGGAGAAACGCAAACTAATACAAAGCTCCAGCTTTCCAGCCACCTCTTCTCCCCCAACACAGTTCTTCCCCTAATACCTTGGCTTGGGCTTTGAAGCTCCTTGGTCTTAGGATGAGGTCAGGTGAAAACGCAGAGCCCCTGAGGGAAGCCTCCTGACAAGCACTGCAGGCTATTTATATCTTAATAGGCAGAAAGGCTGTGACTACAAGCTGGGTGGATGGGCACGAATGCAGAGCGTGGAAGAAGGCACACCCGGGAAGGGGGAAGGGGGGTCCTCACCCCTCCACTCCCCCGCTCGGTTGGGAAAAGCGGTCCTAGAGTGGACATGGCTCTAACGCCAATCAGAACGCTGCAAATGAGGCCAATCACCTTGATTTCACTAGCAACCCCAGTGCTTTCCCTAAACCTTGATTTCCTCACCTTTAAAATGGGAATAATAATAAAAATAATACCACCCACCTCTGAAGGTTGTCAGAATTAAATAAAATACTTCACATAAGCTGCTAAGCACAGTGCCTGACACGATAAACTTAACCATTATTTTATTATGAATTAATACTTTCTCATGATTATCTTTATAATTTTAAATAATGTAGGTAAGCCTTGAATTTTTTTTTTTTTTTTTTGCGGTACGCGGGCCTCTCACTGTTGTGGCCTCTCCCGTTGCGGAGCACAGGCTCCGGATGCGCAGGCCCAGCGGCCATGGCTCACGGGTCCAGCCGCTCCGCGGCATGTGGGATCTTCCCGGACCGGGGCACGAACCCGTGTCCCCCGCCTCGGCAGGCGGACTCTCAACCACTGCGCCACCAGGGAAGCCCAGCCCTGAATTTTTGATTTGTCCTCCTGACCTGCCAAGGAGCCAAGATCCAAAGCAAAGGGTAGCAAGAGGTCAGAGCTGCTGCTCTGTTTCTCTGGCTTCTCCTCACCCCTCTCTCAGGGTCGTGCACACACCAGCCCTGCTGACTGTTCTTGTCCATTTCCTTCCTGAGCTGTGACACGGGAACCCCAGAGCAAGGGTGTGGAGGGACAGGAATCTCATGTGCTTTGAAAGATGCAGAGCGACTGCAACACAAACAAAACAGAAGGGAGAAAGACCAGTAATACTCGTGATTGCAAGGTTAAACTCTCGTGTAAAAAGCCCATTACTCCACATCCTCTCCTGCCCAGCTCTTCTTCACAGAGCGAGCCGTTCTGTGGCGCTGGCAGCCTTCCAGAGCCGTTTTTCAGGCGCTTTGCAGCAGATGTGATAATTATAAAATGCACCATCAGAGAACTAGGGTAGGTATTTATTAGTTTTCCTTAATTTCAACTTTTACCACATTTCCTATAAAGACAGCAAGACACAGACTGAGCCATGAACTGTCAGATTTCGTATCTTATAAGGCTACCAATTTCCTGAAATGTGAGATGTTTTAAATTTCCAATCAAACAGACAGATAGGAAAATGCACTGCAATTCCGGTAGGAGTTGGAAAGCTCTCAAGCCCTGTTTTCCCCCTTTTCATCTTTATTAGATCACAATTGATGTGGACATAGAGAAAATAACTGCCCATCCAAAATTAGATGCAGTTCATCAGAACTGGGTCCTGGGAGCCTGGAAGTAATTCTGACTCCTCACCCACAACCCCCTTTTCTCCAATCCCAGTGGGTTTAGACCGACAATGTGCTAGGTGTGATGTCAAGAATCAAGAAGATTGTGCAAATGGCAAGTGAAGAACCAGGAGGCAGAATGGCTGGAACCCTGCCTGGAAAGTAGTTTTGGAAGCCCGCCATGTAAAAACTAATACATTTGGGCTTCCCTGGTGGCGCAGTGGTTGAGAGTCCACCTGCTGATGCAGGGGACACAGGTTTGTGCCCCGGTCTGGGAAGATCCCACATGCTGCGGAGCGGCTGGGCCCATGAGCCACGGCCGCTGAGTCTGCGCGTCTGGAGCCTGTGCTCCACCACGGGAGAGGCCACAACAGCGAGAGGCCCGCATACCGCAAAAACAAAACAAAACAAAACAAAAACCTAATACATTTGCAAAGACCAATTCGGACAATTAGGATAAGTCCTCTGTGGGCAACATAACAGGTGCCACTAGTTTTCTGTTGCTGTTGTTGTTCTTGTTTTTGTCTGGTGGTTTGTTTTTCCTTTGGATGGACAAGATGAGGGAGAAGGGAGGACATACACTTTTGAACCTGATTTCCCAGATGGAACCCTTCGCCTGGCAACTTTAACCCCTTGAAGCTCACCTGGTACTGGCAGATAAGGATTTGAACGCTAGTAGTTGGGCTGGGAAGTGATGCCAGGAAACAGCAGTGGGGAGCAGGACAGTGAGGTGAGGAAAGGCAGGAAGGGAGCCAGAATGTAATGAGTTAATATGCAGGATTGCTCTGGGAGCAACTGGCACTCACTCGGTCCTTCTGGAGCTCCCCAGACTCCAGCAAGCCTCAGAGCTGGCCCACTCCGGGGGCATCGAGGTTGGGGTATTTATTCACAGTTCCTGAGTGAGAGCTGCTTCCAGGGGCATTAACTCTGAGGATAGAGCCAGGCTGTGGGAGTCTGCAGTACAGTGCCTGCTGAGGAGATACAGGCAGGGCACCAGCAGTATCTGCTCCAACCTCCGCTCTTCACTGGTTGCCCTGTTCCAGGCACAGGAGCAGCTGGTGGCCAGGAGCCGAAGCAAGCACCAGGAAAACCCAATTCCAGTAAGAGCCAGCAGCACCGAAAAAGGAAATGGTACTACGAAGATGTGGTGATGTTTTGCTAGGAGCGCTATTGTGGGCTCTGGAAAGGGTCCTCTGAGAGGATTTGCAATGCCTATCAAACCGTCCAGAAAGGAGCTTCCAGCTCAGCGGTGTGATGGCGTTCAGTGGGTAACAGGCATGGAAAAGTGAAGGCGTCCTGGGACCTCCAGCTAATTAAATGCAATCCCGTTTCTCCTTCCTTCACTGCTGAAACACATCAGCCAGAATCTTCTACAAAGCCCTAAGTTTGCAGCCATCGTCATCTCTTTAATTACTGTGTCTGGTTCACTTTATTTGCAATCACGGGAACTTTTTACAGCATTTTCACATCTTGGTGCAAGGTGTGAAAGAATCATAAAGACCCTGGGGAAGGGGGGAGGGGAAATGCTCACTCAGACCGATGACTGCACTGCTGGTCCTTTCTCTTTGTCACTGAAAAGGTATTTAAAGAGCTCAAAATGGAAGGGGGCATAAGTTGGCAGAGCACTAAGGCTGGAGGGACCCTAGGACTAGATTTGAATGGAAAGAGGGACAGCCAGAGTAGTTTGTGCAGTGAGGACTGGGATATGTCATCAGATCCTCCCATCAGAAACTAGGGCTTCTTTTCCAAAGAGTGTTACAGGCTGACAGCTCATAGCCTGGTTCCTCTTTGGGAATTATCTTAGCTGAAGGGAGCATCCATGCCCAAGGGTACCTCCCCTCCCTGTGTAACTGAGCAGGACCCTATGAAGCCTTCCCGGAACAGACGCCCTCTCTCCCTCCCCCCACTTTCCTCTTGCCTGTAGAAAAACTTTAGCCTCCTAGGCCTTCCCTGAGTTCCAAAGAGTACATTTAAACAGAGAAGTGAGAAAATGCACAAAGGAAAACAGTCAAGCAAGACAAAATAATAATTGCTTAGCCATTAAACTAAGTCAAGGACCTTGAGTTCCTCCTCAAGGGCTCTAGATAATCTTCTGAGCCATGTCCTTTGAGCTGTTTTGCAGATACTGAAACCAAGTGGAAGAAGTTAACTGTATGCTGACCACCAGCATACAGACCCCAGACTGGCTGGAACCTGAAGGTTGATGATGTTGACGCCCGATTACCTCACCACAAACCAATCAGAAGAACGTCCATGTCCCAGAGCTGATTACGCACCCCACAACCCCTCTCCCTCACCCTGTCTTTAAAAACCTTACCCTGAAAGCCTTTGGGAAGTTTGGGCCTTTTAAGTACTAGCTACCTGGACTCCTTGCTCGGCGCCCTGCAAAAAACACTGCGCCTTCCTTCACCGCGACCTGGTGTCAGTGTATTGCCTTTACTGCTCGCAGGCAAGTGGACCCAAGTTTGGTTTGGTAACGCGAGGAGTAACTGCCGTTCAATGACAAGTCTATGTGGGGTACAAGCCCCTTCCACCTTGCATCTCTGAAGGATGGTTCCAACTACAAAGCTCTCCGTGGCAGGGTCCCTGCTTGCAACTGCAGCAGAGTTCACCCGTTCCTCTTCCCCGCCTCCCTCACTCTCTCGCAAACACTGAGAGCACTCCCCAGGGGACTCACTATGTGTAAAGCACAGCCACAGAATCTGTGTCCTGGAGAACCTAAACCTAAGGCAGCTGAACACCAGGGATGTTGTATGAAATGGCAGATGTGCTGAAGCCCTCTCCAGGTGTTTCTGGAAAGCACTGCATTGAGGAAAATGCGCTAAGGGCAGAAAAGACACACCAAAGGTGGTTGGGAGGCCCTGGATTCCTGGCATTCCCCTATAAATTATCCCACAGTGATCTCACAGCATTTCTGAAAAATTAGCATATTCAGTACCACTGAAAACGTTAATACATAAGACATTTTCAATTTCTGCATTGTAAAATAAAGAACTAGTACCATAAAAAGGGCAACAGGACAAGTGAGCAACTGGGGAAAGTGTTTGCAACATAAATGATAGACAAAAGGATAATTTTCTTAATATATAAAGAACTTTTGATATTTAATAAGAAAAAGACCAGTAACCAAAATATTAAGAAGACAGAGTGAACTGAGTTTGCAGAAAAACTAACTACAAAATGGCCTTTTTATCCATAGATAAGATATCCAACCTTATTCATCAGAAAACAAATGTGAATTAATACTAACCTGAGATGTCATTTTCACCTAACAGATGAATCAAGATCAAAAAGTTGAACAGCCTGCTGTGTTGGCGTGTGTGTGAAGTAGCAGGTATTCTCATAAAATTCCAGCAGGTGTATAAATTGGTACAACCTCTTTGGAAGGCAAAATGGCAGTCTGAAATACACATATCCATTGACTCAACAAGAATTTGGCCCTCATAAGGATTTATGAATCCAAAAAGTGGGCAAAGACATATGTATAGTCTTATTCATTTTAACATTGTTTATAGTAGCAAAAGACCAAAAATTATCAAACGTTCATCATTACATGCTAAAATAAACATATTTATAGTAAACCCATCATAAAATACTCTTCAGCCCAGCTCTGCCCTGCTCACCCTGCAAAGGATCAGTTCTAGGGGTCAACTGACTCTGAGGTCAGGAGAGCTGGCTGTCCAGGCGATAAATCAGGCACAACCCACCTCAGGGCCTCCCCAGGCCCCCAGCTTCTTTCCTGGGTTTGATCAACTTTACCCTCCCTCTGGGCAGCAGAGCTGGATTAAAAAACCTTTTCAATTCACTCAGCTCCTTATGATAAACAACGGATGTAAAAACACATTTTATCACCATTTATATTTTAACAGATTATGTAGTTGGCTGTTCTTAGTCTCTCACTTTAAAAAGTTATTTATAGGGCTTCCCTGGTGGCGCAGTGGTTGAGAGTCCGCCTGCCTATACAGGGGACACGGGTTCGTGCCCCGGTCCGGGAGAATCCCACATGCCACAGAGCGGCTGGGCCCCTGAGCCATGGCCCCTGGGCCTGCGCGTCCGGAGCCTGTGCTCTGCGACGGGAGAGGCCACAGCAGTGAGAGGCCCGTATACCGCAAAAAAAAAAAAAAGTTATTTATAAGTGTAAATTATATTTAATTTTTGGATGTTCAAACCAATCCAAAAGATTTTTTTCTCAGTAATCTTTCATCAGGGAGTTTATTAAATAGCTTTTAGTCATAGCATGACTTAAAAGCAAATCTTCCCTAGGTTCATCCTATTTGTTATGGTCTTGAGCATCTTTATATTCAGAAAAGTTCTAAAGGTTTTATATAATTTCTGTCAGCCATAAATTTCTGTGTGAAGGAAGCAAGAATCTTTGAAGTGAAACTCTCTTAAAATATTTTGCAAGAGACTAACTCCTGAAAAATGAACAGAGAAACAAACCAGAACTGGCAAAGTCAAAAGCCTCAGAAATGTTCACCTGCTTCTTCTCTGCAGGAGTGAAAATTCTCTAAAAGCCCCTGGAAGTTCTTCAGAGACAAAATTACAATGGTGGAAAAAGAGATAAGCATCTCTATCCATTGTCCAGCCACTAATGCCTGCTGTCCTTCCCACACAGAGGCCTAGCTGTCTATTTCATGGCACGTGTCATTTACACAGACATGTTTTTCCAATTCTGTTGTATGCAGACTGCAGAGTACTCGGCAGCAAAATGTCCAAGGCACATAAACTCAGAATCACACACGCGGATTTCAGATCCCGGTAAACCAGGATTAGCACACACCGCTCACCGACTCAGCTGCACAGCTGAATCCCCTGGATGTTGCCACAAAGGACTGAAGAAGAGATGAATTGTACGGGGCCTCGTCAATTCATTTCAGATGACAAAATGACACAAGGAGGCACGCGGTTACTTCTTTCTTTGTGCAGCTCCTGAGATAAGACGGGGGAGGGAAAACCCCACATTTTGGAGCACTGAAAAAGCACCCCCTCATGTGACACAAATGAACTACGCGCCATCAATCACCGGTATTTGAAAGGACTGCATGCGATGCCTCATCCTCTCTGGACTGTAACCTGCATATTGTTAATTGCTCTGGCTAACTTCAGGAGAGAAGGCTTGCTTGGAGCTCAGAGAGCAACTCTTCCACGAGGTCTGTGGGCAGCTTAGGAGTGAGTAAGTGTTCTTGGCAAGGGGACTTTCTTAGGGGTGCGTTGATTAATAACTTGCTCTGCCCAGCCTCATTCTCTTTCCTCAGCCCCTCCCCCCTTCTCCCAGCCCATTTTCCCACAAAGCCCTTGCTCCCTCCAATCCCAGGCCAGGAATTCGCTTCAAGGCCTGGAAGCTCAAGGGGGAGGCAGGGCTGGTGCTTAAGCCACAGCAAATGAAGTGAGTGCGGAGCGGCGGGCGGGGAGCCTGCTTCGGCCTCCTTGGGCTGGTGGATCTGTGGGAAACTGGGCCAGGGACTGGTGGGGACAGCCCGTTTTATGAGGAGTCAAGGCTGCAACGTGAAGCCCTTCCAAGGCGTCTTTCACATGTCCTTGCTAGTCCTCTACTAAACCGGATTAACCCTAAGTAAAGCACACTGCGCGAGAAAGAGCCTGAAAATGGTTACCTTGCACCTTGGCCCTAAAATGCTGGCCTTGCTTTTGGCAACCACAGAGCTAAAGAAATGTGCAGCCACTAGCTTGCCTCCCCTCCTCAAAGCGTGGAGCACACCTTCTGTGAAGCAGATTTATAAAAGGGCGTCCTGGCCTGGGATGCCAAGTGTACTTGACGTGGCTCCTGGGCTCTACAACCAACACTTTTTTTCTAGGGCAGGACCCCCCTCCTCAGCACCACCCCCTTAGTCCCTGCCAGGGCCGCCTCAGGGCCTGTGACCTGAACAGCTGCACAGGGTCCCGGGCTCAGCAGGACTCCACACGTGGTTTCCTGCTTGGCTGCCGCCGTCTTGAAATTCTCGCTACTTCTCGAACAGGATGCCCTGCGTTTTCATTTTGCACCGGGCCCTGCAACTCACGTAGCCAGTCCTGCTCCTGCCTTTATGGATCCTGACAACCTCTGCTGAAACACCTCCTGAATTTGGTTTTTAGAGATGAGGGCTCTGGGGGCCAGCTGGGTTCTCACAACCTCACAGTGATGCGTTCCTTTTTTACCAAGCCCCCTTTGGCAATATTTGGAAACACTGTAGAAATTAATACTTACTGAATGATGAGTACGTTCCAGGCCCTGTTCTGAGCACTTTATGTGCCTTTTATCATATAATCCTCACAAAAGCATCATTACCCCAGGCACCATCATTACCCCCATTTTAAAGATGAGGAAATGGATTCTCAGAGAGTTCAAGTAATTTGTCTCAAATCAAACTCAGATGCTGTTAACTCCAAAACATGTAGTTTTAGCCACCAGACCATATAGCTTGATTATAAAAGGAAAACGTGTTCTTCATTTCACTGGCAGTAAGATTCATGATTGATGTGCTGATTGTGAGTTTGGAGATGAGGACTGATTGGAAAGCTAAAAGTAAGAGAAAAACAGTCTTTTTTCCCCCACTGAGTACACAGGAGAGTATAAACTGATATTGCCAGAACGCCATAAAGAAACAAGATTCTCTAGTGACTTTTTCCTGTCACTTGGTTCTAGGCATTACAGTCAAGGCTCTCAGCTTGGATAACTGAACATTTTGTTTCTAGGACTGTGGGATTCATGATCCCCAAATGGCTCCCAGACCTCACAGTTCTATGTCTTCTGAAGTACCTTCAGCAGACCAAGGATATGCCCAGAATCCAGCATCAAGCAATATTCTATGATAATAACCATCATCTAATAATAATAATCAAAGCCAATGTTTATTCATTGCTATGAGCCAGCCAGTCTACATGTACAAACTTATTTAATCCTCACAACAACCATATAAGGTAAGCATGATCCCTGGACTTTTAAAGGCGAGGCCCAGAGACACTGAGGCCCAGAGAGACGAAGTAATTTGCTAAGGTCACTTAGCTGGTAATTTGGTAAGGTCGCTATAAGCTGGTAACTCTCAGAGCCAGGGTTTGAACCAAGGCAGTCTAGGGCAAAAAGTATGCTTGTAACCCGTACACTATAGGAAAACTGATTGTCCTCTGTCAAAGGCACTGTTCTGAGGACAGAAATCTAGAGAGATTAGTAAATCAAGAGCAGAAGGGCCAGTGGGACCTCCTGACCCTGGAATCACAATGCCCTTTCTCTCCTGACCTCCCCTTACTTACATACCATTGACTGAACAGGGTTCACCGGGAACATGACCCCTCAGGACACAGCACAGCCAGCACCAGGGCCTAAGTGGTTCATCATTGACCTCGATTAGATTGCAAACATTCATAACTCAAGACTTCATAACTGGACCTACAGGGGAGGGGTAACTAGTTGATCTAAGGGACCCTAGTTCTCGACACTTATTTCCTGTGAAACCACTCACCTCAGGAAAGAATTCGTAAGTGAATGGAGAAGACATCTCATGAATCCTGACATTTCTCATTCAATTTCTCACAGCCGCACTGAGAGGACAGTACCATTATTTCTACTCTACAGATGGGGAAGCAGAGATTCAGGAAGGTTAGTAACTTGCCCCAAGTCCCACTGCAAGTAAATGATGGAGCTAGGGGTTCAGATCCCAGGCCCCTGAAGTAAAACCCAGGCTCTAAACCCCAGGCTGTGCAATCTCTCCAGATACTGTGTGGTGCAGCCCACTACCAGCCACCCTCTCATGCAGAACTGTTTATCATCTTACCGCTCAGCATGCACTGTGATGTGCTGAGATGTGCTCCCACAACCATGTACAGCCCCCAGTCCTCCAGGCCATGGTTTCCTCATCAATATTAGCTACTCATGGGGCGTTTCTCACACCTGAAGAGGTTCTTCACAATCCTTTTTCCTTAGGACTGTTATCATCCTAATTCAGAATCATTTTAATGGGGAAGTTTCATGTTTATAGTCATAGCGACTTACCTTCTACCAAACCTGTTCATCTTTTTTCTTCCTTGCCGTCCCTCTGATTCTGTGAATGTGGGAACTGAGTAATACTTTAGAATAAGCATCACGCTAGATGTCGTTAACTTTGCAGCTGTAGAAGTGACTCTGAAATGAAGGCAAGCATATAAAGAGAGCTTACCTCCCTTCTTCTGTCCACACATCACCATTATACAGATGCAAGCCCCAATGCATGCACACACACACACTCATGCACACACTCACACAGGCAAACCCACAAAGTACACATGCCTGCACACGTATGTGCAAGCCACACATGAATGCACACAAACGTCTGCATATACCAACACGCACGTGCATACACACACACACACACACACACACACACACACACACACACAATTTGTTCACTCCCTGGGACTCACCAGCTGCATGTAGGGGTTCCTAGAAAGCAGGTCGTTCAGGTAAACAGTGCTCAGTTCTGGGAAACCGCCTCTGCCCTCTTCTCTCAGACATACCCTCTCTTTACTGGAAACCCGCCTCAGGGACCCACCTGGTGCATTTTATTAAAACAGAAGCACGGTTACCTTCCAGCAAGGACAGTAATGTGACTCTACATTGTAAACAGAATTTTTATTCGTCGAGCAATACTTTTCTATCCACTGACAACTTTTTTCAGACATGTTTATAGCTTTCATCTAGATATGTTAATTATAAAAATCAAGAAGAATTATGACTTGCAAGTGGCAGTTAATTTTTATAAAGAAGTCTCTCTGCATACAAAACGTGACTATGTTGATAAAATCTACTTCTCTGCTTGGCTTTTCAGGATTACCCTTATCACATTACATTCCGGAGGACAGTTGCTACTGGATCCAGCGATCATTAAAACTTCAGCTTCTGAATATACAAAAATTATGAACAGAGAAACACTTGATTTGAAATCAAAAGTGAAAATGTGTTGAGTGGAATTAACTTCTTAAAAAGAGAAAGAGGAAAGTTAAAGTCACTTCAGGAGACACTCGGAAATTCTAAGGACAAACTCAAGGAGGAAAGATAGATGTAGTCTGCAGACCTCCAAAAGCGGGGCAGCCCCTGGGGTTCCTCCCTAACAGCTGCAGTCTTGAAGCTATACCTCCATTCCTAACGTCCAAATCTCTTCCTTTCTATGCTGCCAGCTGGCCCCAGGGTCATCGAGCGGTGCTAAACACAGGCCAGCCTTTTTTCTTTTTCTCTTTGCTGGGGAAATGATCATATTCTAGTCCAGATGAAAGCACAGCAAATGATTACTTTTCCTGGGAAGCATATGTTCATAATTCCTAATTTTGCAAGAACTAAGCAGCGTAAAATTCAGTTTATTAAAACATCAATTTATCACATTTGCAAGAGCGGTGATATTTATTCCTACTGAACTTGAAATTATCTTGGATGGTAAAAGAGATCTTTATGTATAGACACAGGACACTACAACACAATGCATCAGTTTTTTAGTATTTCGCAAGAGCAAGCAAAGGACAGGTTAAATGCTCAGTGTTCCTGCAGCCTTCATTTTATTTCCATCAAGCTCTGGAGTAAGTAAAATTTTTATTTTAGCATTAAAAGAACTCCACTCTCTGAAATATATGGATTTACAATTGGCCTGATGTTTCTCCACTGGATTCAGGAAGATACTAGGAATTCTCAAGAATAGGCTTCTCGGGCTTCCCTGGTGGCGCAGTGGTTTAGAGTCCACCTGCCGATGCAGGGGTCACGGGTTCGTGTCCCAGTCCGGGAGGATCCCACATGCCGCAGAGCGGTGGGCCCGTGAGCCATGGCCACTGAGCCTGTGCATCCGGAGCCTGTGCTCCGCAATGGGAGAGGCCACAACAGTGAGAGGCCTGCGTACCGCAAAAAAAAAAAAAAGAAAAAAAAAGAATAGGCTTCTCCAATTTTCCATGGCATCTGACTTTCCATCTGGAAATAGCCAGAAATGAATCACTGTACATATGTGAGGTGCTGTTGAGTTTGCCCAAGACATTTACACAGAGCAACTCATTTTAGGCCTGACATAACTCTGTGATTTAAGCTTAATTACTCTTTTTCTGGACCTGACCACAATGATGGAGTTAGAAAAGTCATTTAACAGCAAGAAAACCAGGGGCTAGAGAAGTGAAGCAATTTGACCGAAGTTCCATGACTAATAAATGGAAGAACTGGAACTAGAATTTAGACTTTCCAACTCCCAGCTCAGTCCTTTTTGACCACACTCACCATCTGAATCCAATTTTCCAATGGGGTCTGGTGGCCATTGGCCTGTGTGAGTGAGAGATTTCTTAACAGCGGACTTCCATGGTGGTGCTAGAGAGTTATTCCTTCTGAGGGGCTGAGTGTACCTCCAAGCCCCTTCCCGACCCAGCCTCAAACGGCAGGTGCTCCGGGTATACAGGAATTGCCTCTCGTCTCCATCTCCCCTGCCAATCCCAGTGGAGCAGGGTGGCCACCAGGAGTGCCATGTGGGAAAGGTGTCTTTGGTCAATTATTCTAAGATCCGTGAGTGGAAGTGCCAGGTGTATGGGCCAGTGCACAAGTGCGGGAGATGCGAGTGCGACTCGAGAATCAATCTGTGGCTTTTGCTTTATGTGGAGTCTTTGGGACCTGAAGGGGCATGTTTTCTGACCAGCCGGCCTTCCGGTCCTGAATACTTCTGCCGCGTGTTATTTTGACTTCACATGATTGGGACTCCCTTTAGAGTCCAAATCCTTTCTATTTTCTTTTTGAAGGAGGGCGGGTGGGAGAGAGAGGGAGTGCATTGTATAAATCATACTCATTAACACTGTAACTCCACTGCCTGTAGCAGACTCTTTATCAGACCCGGCAGAGGTTTCAAACTGGGAGCCACGGCAGCTGATGGACGCCTCTCCACAGAAGGGTTTTACTGGGCAAGCTCTGAAGTTAGCAGTGCCTTCTACTTGGCTACTCCAGACAGAGGGCCTGCTCTCCTGTACACAATGGCACCCATGGTCCCGCCAGAGGAGACCACCGCTTGCCTGTCTGGGCAGCTGTCTGAGCTTGTCCCCCTGACCTCTTGTGTCACAGGCCTAGGACAAGGTGTGGATATTTTCTGAGGAGAGTTGGGTCACAGGGAGGCAAGAGGCTCAGATCCAGAGAGAATGGGGCATCTTCTCTGTGGGGTAACCCAGCTGTAGAGCAAGACTGAAAAGGGGTGTCTGCCAAGTGAGACAGGTTACTGAGATACAATAAAAATATACAGACTTGACAGTTTTGCTGAAGAGAACCACCACAATGAGCTTTTAGCCTTCCCACCACTGCTCCTTTGCAAACGAGCTGACCCTTCAGCATCAAACGGCATCACTAAGAGGAGGTCCCTCACCCTCTCTCCTCGCTGCCCCGCCCCGTCCAGCACCAGTGTGAACGGGATTGGCAACAAGCACTGGCCAGAAGGATAGATTTCTCTCCTAATCCCAAAGGCAGGGAGCGTGTGACCTGGTAACTACCTTCCTCCTTTATGGAAATGTTCTCTCCTCTACCTGCTTCATGACAAATGGTCTCTTTATAGCATCCCTGTTCCTCTGCCCACTCTGCACCACATGGAGAGTCTCTTATTGCTTCTGATCTCTTTTTGATTAGCTCACCCCTCTGCATGTTCAGATCTGATGTTTGTCTACACTCTTCTTAAACTGATGAAAAGGCAAAGGGAAAGCAATGCATTCTTTGATTTTCATCTCCTGCAGATGGAAGATGAATTCTAAGTGTGTTTTTTAGAAGGGACTTACTTCCTCCTAGATTTCATTTTCATGAGGCTAAGAAAGCAACTGCACAAGAAGTGAGGCTTTCAGGAACCACAGTTGCGGCCAGGTGTCAGATATGTGCGACTCTCTGGCTGTGTTCAGAGTGGGTGCATCCAACAAACATAAGTATCTTTTCCTGGGCACCTCTTCTCTTCACTTCAGAATCTGAAGTTACAATGAGGGACAAGATTTTTGTTATTTTATTATTAATTTATGTTTGTTTATTTATATCTGCTTTGTTCCAGGAAAGCTTTAAGGCGGCATAATGTATGAATTTCTGATCTATGTGTAGGAGCAGTTCCATTTGATTTTTTTGTTATCAAATCCACTTGTTGATGATTGATATGTTAATGATTTGATTAATCCATGGGGTCTGATTCATTTCCATCATCATTTACATTTCATCAGGACATGTTTTCAAGGAGACACTTGATGTCCTTCTCGAAATGCTCCGTTTCTCAGCGTGGGGAATTTTTATTTTCCATAAGCAAAGGAAATCTGAACCTTGGAAGTTTGACTGATAGGTAGCTGAAACCTAAGTGTGGTGTAATCTCACTAAGCTTTCACAAACTCTGGAGGAGCCCCCTTTTTTTTTTTATATCTGTGTTTCTTCCATTAGGTACACTTCTCTATAAGACACGTAAGTCTATACAATCTCTAAAAAAATTCTATTAGTGAACGACAGCCACCTACCCCCCAGCACACAGAGAAGATGCCTTGAAAGCCACAGACCCTGGGCACAAGGCCTGTTCTGCACCCGGTGAAAAAGGTTCACCCAGGAGTATCCTTTTGCTAAACTGCACAGTCAGGACACGACCTTCTGGGCATCCTTTGTAGGTACAAGTCAAGTTAAATTCATGTGAAATAGAGTGATTAGGCCAGAAGGGTTGTATCTGAGATTACTTAACAAAGAAGATCAGAAAATTTGGAATGCATGGTAAGAAAGTTGTTCTCTGCTTCCATTTTCATTTTTAATTCTTTTTCAGTGCTTCCAATTAGAGTAAAGTCTCTGCTCAATGTTAGTAGATATTTAACACCCCTCTCGCTCCTGCTAAGTTCCACTGTCACCCAAGAGCCAGCTTCAGGATAAGAACCTCGTGCAAGTCACAGCAGCCAGCTACAATGTAACAATCATGTTCCTTTTCTGCTGTATTCAGATTTACCTTTACCTTCTCTTTCTACCAGGTGATGCTAGTTGAACATCTGAAGTAGTGATATAAAGTTATCTTTAAAAATAAATGTATTCAAGTATTTTTTAATCGATTTAAAGGAAATATTCAATAAATAATTGTGTAGCTGATACATTAATGATTACATTTGGGGTAAGAGGAGGAAAAAGGTAAAGGGCCTTCAGTGAAAGAGAAGCAGCTGTTGTCCTGAGAAAAAAGTTGGTATTAACACCTGAAGAGCTGAGTCTGAGACTAATTCTCTTAATGACAGGCCATTAAGGAACATCTGGTGACCGGTTTCCCCACTGCTAAACTGAATATAATAAAAAATATTAACTTAATTCACAGATTTTTGGTTAAGGATCAAGAGAGAAATTATAAGGAAAAGGTTGTTACTAATTGTAAAGTATTATACCCATGTTAAGTGATGATCATAATAAATGAGTGATAAGGGAGGGATAAGAGAGGATACAAGCAAGTTACATTGAAGGAAACTGGTTCCTTAGCTAGAAAGAAAATTCTGCTATCGCTGGAGCTACCTGGGCCTGGGGCTTGGAAAGGAAGGAAGTAACCACGTTGTGATTTGTTTTGCACAAGGGCAGGGGTCAGAGGAATTTAAAAAATCAAAATCGAACAAAAATTGCTTTGGGAGTTCCCTGGCGGTCCAATGGTTAGGACTCCGCACTTTCACTACCAAGGGTTCAGGTTTGATCCCCAGTCAGGGAACAAAAATCCCTCAAGCCACGTGGCACAGCCAAAAAACAAAACAAGACCAAACAAAAAGCGCTTCAATGTGAAGACCCGCCAGGAGAAAAGAGGAGGTTAGGTAGAACCCGAGTCTGAGTACAAATATCCTATGGGTAAACACGCAGCGCAAGACGGGCTCTGTGCCCTGGCCCACACACACCCCTGCTCTGGCCTGTCCACACGTGGCTGCACCCTGATGAGGCCTGGCACCAGCAGCCGGGCGGTTTGGGTCCATTACACATCCAGCCACTGTGTGGGCAGCTCAAGCTGTCCTACATGGAAGGGGCCAGAACAGCAGGGTGAACCCCACGAGGCAATGACACTGTCGGCTTCCCCTGGCACTTAGCACCCAGTGCCCGGAACAGGGCCCGACAGAGTGGGTGGCATTCGTTAAGGGAGTGAGATGAAGAAGAAAGGAAGCAGCGAGGGAGAGGGGGGCAGGGAGAGGAAGGGAGAGAAAAGCCCAGTTTTCCAGGTCAAGAACCCAAAGAGCTCAGGGAGCAGAGGGCCGGGGCTCAGCATTTCAGCCCAGGCCTCCCGCACCTCTTCCCAGAAGTGACGGAGAAGAGGCAGCACAGCTGATCCTAAACCTTACAGTCCCCGGGAACCGAATTCCATTTCACCGTGACCTCTTTCTAGGGTGTGACACTGGGCACACACTTCCTAACTTCTCCAGCTGCCAGCTTCATGTGCGCCATGGGAATGCCCACCCCAGCTTCACAGAGTCACCTTTACCACTCGATGAAATAAAATATGTGCACATGGTGGACAGGCCAGAACTGGAGCTTTAATTGTTCTGCTGCTGCTGTTGTTATTACATACCCTCTACAAAAATGCAGAGAGATTATTCTGATTCTGTTAAAAGTGTGACATGATATGGATTTTCATTCCATAAACAGATTCGTATACTCTGCTTCCTAATTAGACTGTATCTGTCATGTCTGTAATTTCTGTGTAATTAAATTGAAATTAAATGTCAATTTACTTTGAATTACAGAGTAATTCTATGTATACATGCCACACAATCTGCATTTTGTTAGAAGATGACAACCAAAAATATCCTGACAGTCCCTCTGTAATTACACAGTGATCTGATTAAGATCAGCGTGACAAAACACCTGCCAAGTCCTGAAGGAGAAAAACCACGAGCGGGTGGAGGGGTCGGCAGAGGTTAGATTGGGGGGGAGCGGGGAGAGTATGAGGTCACCCATGGCCTTGCCACTCCCCAGGAACCACGAAATCCTGAATCAATGGCAATCACTGTTGCAGGCAGTAGAGGTGATCCTTCAAAAGAAAAAAAAATACCTTAATTACAGAGCATGCTAACAGATACTGCTTCCTCTTCACTCCATCCCAGCTGTTGTAATTAGGTTGGTGCCTGAAGTCTTGAATCCCCTTGCCTCAAAGACAGTGATAAATGCAAAGAGAATACTTCAAACCTCCTCCAGAAATTTAATTTTTTCTGTAATATACAAAATGGCTTCCATCCTCTGATTTAAAAAAAAATAGAAAGACTTTATCTTCTTTATATTCTATTCTTTTATACCAGCAAGCACGTTGACATTTATATCATTCTTGAACACAAATGGCAATGGAAAAAGATGAGGTAAGCGGGTACCGGGGAAGGAGAGCCCGGTCTGCTGAGATGCTCACAGCTAATGTGCAGCACAGAAATGGAAACGCAGCCACCTATGCTTCCCCCGAGTCTACTTCCCCCAGCTCCGCTCCGTGGCCAAGGAAGTCACCTCCCCTCAGCCTCCCTTTCCTTGGCTTTGTCCCTGGGTGCCGTCCGCACCCAGATGTGGCTTATTTCTGACAGTTAACCAATCTCTACCCTGGCACTCCTTTGAGATGAGGACCAGTTAGTTCCCATTCATTCAGCAAAAGGTTCCTTTCTGCTCCCGAGGCCCCAGACACTCTCCTTCCTGGTTGAGTCTGCAGGACCCCCAGTGGCAGTCCTCAGAGGTGGGGTGACAGGCCCACTGAAATACAGGCCAGCAGTGCACCAGACAGAAGAGGCCAATCACAGGACCCTGAGTCACACCCTACCTGCAGCAAGAGGCACTATGAACAGCATGAAAACCAGAGACCTGGGTTACAGAACAGGCTGTATCACTAGCTATGATGCCAAATAAGTCATTCCGCCTTTATGAGCCTTGGTTCTCCCCAATATAAATGGAAATTAATATAAATTATCCCAACTATTGCAGAGCGTTGTTGGAAGGACAAATTAGCTAATGTAGATGAAAATTTTGGAAAGAGTAAAGCCCTGTCCAGGTTTGTTGCTATCATTCACATCAGGGGAGGTATTTTAGTCAAGCGTTCACTCTCTTGCAGATGATACCAAATCCAGCCTAAGGCCATGGGAGTAAAGGGGGGAATTGGGTTTGGGGAACTGTTGTAGCTAAAATGACCAGGGTAGGTGCAGCTTTAGCCTAGCCAGGTTCAAGGATCACACCATGCCCTCAGACTCGCTTTCTGGGCAGCTCTGGGCTCCGCCTCAGCTGCGTGCCCTCACTCTCAGGCTCCATGCAGCGCCCCAAGACTGCTCCAGCTCACGTTCTCCCCTGCTCAAATTCAGTGGGGAAGAGCATGTTCCAGAAGCTCTCACGCCAGTTCCCAGGACTCATTCTGCTTTGATCCGTTGGGTCACATGTGCACCCACAAACCAATCACTGTGGCCAGGGGGATCTGGAGTCCTCACTGGCTCTGATCCCGGCTTCCGGTCCTGGAACCTCACCATCTGAACCAGAGACAGAGCAAGAAGGGAATGGCTTACCCCGGGGACTAAGAAAGAAAGAATGCAAGCTGAGCAGGATGGTCACACACACCCACTCAGAAGTCAGGAAGTCTGTGGTTAGACACAGGCTTAGAGCAAGAAGTAAGCAGATGAGTGCTCCAGGTTAGGACGACAAAAGCATGACTAGAGAGACTCCTGATTGAAAACAGCAGGCAACACGAGGAAATGGCAATGAGCCAGTGTGTCCCTACTTGGTGCCACTTTGCAGCTCTTACAGAAAAGGCAGCAAGAGCAGCTACTGACTGACACAAACACAGTACCCACGTGGTCGAATGAGCTTCTGATGTGGCAGCTAAGGGTAACTTGAACTTTGCTTTCACATCCAGACACGGAACCCCATCTCTGTATTTCTACCTACTCTGAGCCCTCCCGCTACTGGCACTATCAGAGTGTTTTTCAGGCCCTCCCCTGTTTGCCACCTGACTCTGAATAACATGCCTTGCTTTCCACCATCATGTTCCCTTGCTTCCCTTTAAATCAAAAGCTAATGCACATCCCTCACCGGCTGCTGTGGAGGCAGCATTTAACCAGCTGTATGCTGGCCCGCTGGCCGAGGACATCAGCAATGTGAAACGGATTCTGATAGATCTGCCTGAAAATGTTTAAGGTCACTGTGTTTGTTGCATGTGTCTCTTGTGTTCTGAATACTTCCGAATTTTGCACAATGGGCAACGTGGAAAAGTCAACATTTTTCTTCTTGTCTGCCAAATTCCATGGAGCATCTAAAAAGTGCGACATTTCTATGAAAAACAAATTGGTATAGCTGAATGTCTTTTAAACTAAGCCTAAGACTGCTCAAAATGGGAAGTCATCTATCATCTGTGATTGCCTTCTCTATTTGGTCATTTTGGAATTAAAGAGAACCCAAACGTACCTCTAGGACTTCGGCTCTGCTCATTATGAGCTTGGCTCTTCCTTGAACACTCATTTTAACGCAGCATGGTTCTCTTCATCCAGAAGGTCCACTCAGCTGTTCACGAACCAATAAAGCTACATGTCTGTCCTCGTCTTTATATTTTCCTTTTTGTTTGACTAATTATTGTCTGGACATGTAAAGTTAAAATTCACAGGGTATACAAAAGGATACATTGCAAAGAAAGTACCCCCAGGCCTCCTGCCCAGAGTCTATCACTGTTAAATACCTTGTATGTCTTTTCACACACATGCATGTCCTTTGCCTATACAAGCAGTTTATATACATATTTCACTTTTTCCATAAAGGACACATAGTATATATTTATACTATAGTATATCTGCAACTTGCTTTTGCCTTTTTTTTTTTTTTTTTTTTTTGCGGTACGCGGGTCTCTCACTGCTGTGGCCTCTCCTGTTGCGGAGCACAGGCTCCGGACACACAGGCTCAGCGGCCATGGCTCACGGGCCCAGCCGCTCCGCGGCATGTGGGATCTTACCACACCGGGGCACGAACCTGTGTCCCCTGCATCGGCAGGCGGACTCTCAACCACTGCGCCACCAGGGAAGCCCTGCCTTTTATTTTTGAACACTGTGTCGTAGAGAGCATTCCATACGACCACTCATGAGATTGTTTTTTAAAGCTGCTACTGATGGACTGTATTTTGCTATTATAAATGATGCTGTTAGATTAATTTTTAGTGGTAGAGTTGTTTCATAAATTCCAATGTGCGTTTTATTGTATTTTTAAAATATTAAAGTCTAAAGATTTGAATATATTCACATTGTACAAAATATATATATACATGTATATGTGTATATATGTGTGTGTGTGTGTGTGTGTGTGTGTGTGTGTGTGTGTATTTAGGAAAAAGTAAGCTTCCTGAGCACCACTGTTTGAAAGCCATTCAGTTCCCATTCCAGAGGCAACTTTCTGCTACCAGCTTCCTTTATATATGCTGAGAAATGCAGTATTCTATACCTTCCTTTCTCATGTAGCCATATATCTTGGCGATATGCCTGTATACCAGCATGTAGAGAGGCTCTCATGCATTTTTACGGTGAGTGGCATTCTACAGGGGGTTGTGCCATAATTTCATTTAGCGAGTCCTTTTGATGGATTTGTAGGTTATTTCCAGTTTTTTGTTAGTTCAAACAATGCTGCAATAAATAATCTTCTATACAGATCATTGGCAAAAGAACAAATATGTCCAGAGGAGGACATATTTCTAGAAATAAAAATGTTGGGTCAAAGGGTAGCTGTATTTTAAAGTATGGTAACAATTGCCAAATTGCCCTCTAAGAGGTCGTACCTATTTACATTCCCAACAGAAACTTACACGTTGCCCCATACTCTCAACTTACCAAAACATACATAATGTATTAAGAAACTTTTCGACCTTTGCCAAACTGAGAGGTTAAAGGGTATTCCATTATGGTATCAATCTGATTTAATATATTTAAAAAACATTTATGCTTCCTTTTCTGTGATCTAACTTTTCATATTCTTTGTCTTTTTTTTCTGTTGGTTGGGTGTCCTTATCCTTATTGATCTTTAGTAGATTTTTATATACTAAGGAAGGCAGCTCTTTGTGTGAATTATAAGTTAGTTTGACATTTGTCGTTGACTTTATTTTTATGTGTCATGCAGAAAATTTGATTTTTATATAGTCTAATCATCAGTCTACGCTGTTAAGGGTTTTATGTCATACTTTGAAATGTCTTCCCCACCTGGAGATTATTGTTTTAATTTTTTTATATCTTTTTCTGATATTAAGGTTTTATAGATTTTGCATTTAAAATTTTTATAGATATTGATAAATTGTCTTGCAAAGGGATTATACCAACCTATACTCCCAGGGACACTGTATGTTTACTCTTTGAAGTGTCCGTTTATCTTTTGTGAATGGTCCTAAATCTTAACGCCTTTGAGAGCAAAGGCTGTCTTCTATTTAATGTATCATGGTACCAAACACAGGACTGTGAACATGAAGGACAATCAATAGGGTTTTCTTTTTTACTGGAAATAATCTCTATACAAGAAAAGATGGTTGTGTCACATCTCTGCTCACCACCTCATCCACAGCAAGTGATGCTGGGAAGATGGGTCACTGTGCATCTGAAATCACATTTTTTGAAGCATGAATTAGAATTATGATATAATTATTTTTGGATTTTAAAAATGTATTTATATATAAACATTCACAAAGCAAAATAGTTAAACACCTTTTAATTGCATATCACAAGTCTCCTTTTTTGAGGTGATATAAATGCATGAAATTGGGGCCACTCCATAAAGTCCAAAATATTATGAATTAGGAAACTGAAGAAATTGCATTGATTCTTGAAGATTGGTTTCCTGGGAAAGTAGAGAAAGCAAAGAGAGAGGCACTGCCTGCTTAAAAGCACGTTTAATACCCAAATAAGATGTCTATTTTTGCATAATAGAAGACCTTGCATGTAATGTATGGACTATTATTAAATATTATTAAATTTGGACCTAATGGCACAGAGAGGCTCTCAGAAAACAAATCTCTCTCCTGTGGTCTGCTCTCCCTGGGTTTATATGTAAGCTCAATTTACTCCACTCAAATATTTTTAGGAAGATAATTAAAATATAATTAAATACGGCACTTTAGCACAATGTAAAAGCCTTCTGATGACTTCAACTCTCCCATCACACTGGCAAAAAATTAGATAAGAACTGTATAAACCGGTAGAAGAAGAGGCTGGGGGAAAATCACATTGACATCTTTTTAAAACTACTAGGTTTCCCCACCAAAAGAAAAGGCCCCAGCTTTGTCTTCCCTTCCTAAGACTTAGTGGTGAGAATCTCCAAGGTGGGAAGTTTCATAGTTAAGGGACTTAGGACCTCATGAGATGTAGTGGACATTTATTGTCCTCTGGCTCCTCAGCATGTTTCTTCTTCTGATAACTGTCCCTCAACATTCCTTGAGGGAATCACGTATCTCCAATTTCTGTGTGTTTTTAGGATGTGCTTGATCCCATCCATAGAGAGACTAGCATGTTATGTAGGCCTACCAAATCACTGTACTCTATTCCTTAGCTGTGGTGGTTAGGTCAGGAATGGATATGTGATCCAGATTACACTCAATGAGACCTGGCCCTGAATCTTTTACTGGAACTACTGGAAAAGAGAAGCGCTCTTTCTGCTGGGATGGCTAAGCTGGGGGAAATGGACTCCAGAGCCTGCTTAAGCATGAAACCAACTAACCAGAAAGTAAGGCTGAGTGACATAAGGGAGTTACAGGGTCCTAAAAGCATGGTATGAACCCCTGGATATAGGCAGTCTAGCTGGTCCAGAGACAGGTCAACAGATTAATTTCTGGATTATTGTAAGAACCAAAAAACTCATCCTTCCTTTTAAATTTTAGTTTGAATTGGGTTTCTATCAGTTGCAACCAATAGAGTCCTAACTAACACAGTGGAAGAATTGTGTGAGGGAGAGTCTGTTTATGAGGAAATCTATAAAAGACTTCATAAATATGCTCCCACATCAATCAACCAAGACAACACATTAAGATCGAGAGTATCTGTGATGTTTCATAGCATCTAATTTTGCAATAATGAGTAAACTGCCATTAATTTCCATTTGTAATCTCCCACTAGAAACTTTTGCTGGCTCTTCCTTCCTGTACATTTCAATAAGATGCTTGTACATTCATTTTACCTTGATGTAGACAAATATACGTAATAAGGCATTCTCTGTGACTCAAACCGATAACCATACAGTCAAAAAAGAGGTACACAGACATACGCAAATAACCACATATGATAGAACTTTATGTAAAATAGCCTCCTCTTCACACAGACTATAATAAGGGCTTTATGCTCACCTGAAGCATGGATGATTTAGAAAGACAATTTAAGAAAGGATTTAGTGGCAATAAGACGTACTGGGAATAGATTACTAGGAAAGGTTGCAAACTCAACTTCTCTGATACACTGTAAATGTAGGATAGGAACCCTCACTTTCTAAAACCAGCTATGTTTTAGGGCAAGAAAATATTCTAGACCAATGGTTCTCAAACATGTTGACACACCAGAATCACCTGGAGGGATGATATACGCACAGTTTTCTGCCAGGATAGCTAAGTTGGGAGAAATGAAGTCAGGTCCTGTTCTTATACCTTCTGCCTTACAACCTGCCTTCTAGCCCCAGGATCTAAAAAGAATGCTAAAGATCAAGTGTATGTAGGTATACATGTATGCAAGTGCACGTATAATATACATACACACTTTTTTATTTGTGCCATTATCTCCTTAAATCCCCACAATCACCCTGTGGAATAGGTACTATTAAGCAGTGAAGCAGTTACAAGTGCCATGTCTCTTATTACAGATTAGGAATATAACATTTAAAGAGTTTAAATACTCTTCTCAAGGTCACACAACAGGGCAAATCCAGGACTCCAAACCCAAGACTCTTAACCATCCCAAATACAGATATGACAGCTATGCCATGACTGATGCACAAAATTAATAATTGAACTTTACTAAAAACATCATTAGAGAATTGGACAGAATACTACTACTCACAAAGGGAAACTAGGTGATGGAAATGGCAGTCCTAAAAATAAAGACCTGTGTCATAGAGAGCTGGAAGTAGTCTTTATTTAACCCCTCAGAAGCCAATTTTAGAAAAAAAAAAAAAGGAAGAAAGAAAACTGTTGCCCACTTATTTTTAAAGTTTACATACAAGAGACTCTATATCCTCCATTAATAAAAAGACATATCTCAATCTCTTCCTTTAATAGCTAATTCAAATCCCAACAGATGCCCTAAATGCTAATGTATGGCCCAGAGAAGGGCAACCTACAGGTGTCTAACACATGTCGTCAACAGCCACAGTAATGGGGGTGGAGAGAAAGGGAGTAGATTTTTCCAGTGTGTAAATTACATAAACCCTTTTTTTTTCTTCTGTTCACACTAACTCCAACTAAGCAGCATCAAAAAATATATCCTTTTGGAAGTACAGGACACAGAAAGATCAAAAAGCCATCTAGAAATAGCAGCTATCTGTATATTATGAAGAAAAGATTATGGTAAGAAAACAAAATTACAAGTGCTTGTAAAGGGGAGTTTAAGAAACTTCCCCTACCTTTGTAACAAAAATGACTATACAACCTCAGGTCCCTTCCCAGGTCTGATTCACTTTATTTTCCCTAGGACATGCTTACTGGGAAGTTATATTTTTGTCCCGTTAATAAAATCAGGAAAACCTCATGATGTCACACTGGTTATTTATATCACAATTCTTTGCCAGTGTCAGTGCATCTTGTATAAGCAGATCTTTGGTCTTTCATCTCTGGCCGTCAGAACCTCTAATGGGATTGGTAAACTGCGTGAATGTTTTTAATGGCACGCATCTGATACATCACTGGTTGCCAACATCCATACGCTTTTGCAAAATGTCCTGCTGACGGGTACTGAAAAGCTAATGGAAAAATCACTCTTTGATAATAAAACATCAATGCTTGACTTTCTGGCTTGGGAAAGTTTTTTACATTAGGGATGGCAAATGGGGACCTACCAGGATGTCTGTCACAGAGATATACACAATCGTAAATGTCCTTCAACTATTTCTGATAGTGGTAATGTAAATGAGGATAACTTTACAGATATTTAGCATGTTGATGCTTTTGGCAGGTCTTTCACGTTTTTGTATTCACATTCCTCCTAATTTATGGCAAGGAAAGCCTTCTGGTTCCCTAAAAAATAGGAGCATTCATTTGTTGATCCCCTACTGGATGCCAGTTATTGTACACAGAGAATACATGAAAAAGACTCATCCCAGCCTTCAATCCTCAGTCTGGTGAGCAGCGAAGAATAGCAAGCAAATAATTAAAAAACCAGTATTAGCCTAAATAACCAAATACTGTAATGGAAGTTTGGAAAGAGGACAATGTGACCAACTGCTTTGGAGGCTGAGGGAATCTTCCCAGAAGAGGTGACATTTGAACTGAATGTTGACATAAAGGTAAGAGTCACTTAGGAAGATGAGGGGGTAAGACGTTCCAAAACAAGGGGTGTGTGCAAAAACAAGGCATATTAAAGAACATGGTATTCCTGGGGTTCAAAAAGTACTTTAGCAAAACTAAACAACAAATGCATGAAGGGGCATGTGAGGAATAGATACTGTAAATATAGCCAGTGGCAGATTCTGAAGGGTCTTGTATAGCATACTGAGGAATTCGAATGTGACTGTATAGGCAAGAGGGAACTCTTTATTACAGGGTTTGAAACAATTCAGTGCTAAGCTTAAGTAGATGGTATATTCAGTGTTACCTCATCTCACTGAGATCAAAACAAAGTAAAACCTTGGTTAGTCTGTGCCATGAGAAACTTCATTGAAGTACAAAGGAGTATTTTCTGACAGTAACGTTTGCTCAATATTGGAATGTGTTCCTGAGAGAGGTTGGCCAATCACCTAAGGGGGTCTTTAAGAATAGACTAAATTATAATTTGTCTTAGATGCTTCAGATGTGATTACCCGTTAGGGGAATGGGATTGACTCCAAGTCACTTCCAGACTTACAGTTCCATTGTTCATAGAATACTGTAGTGAATAGAGCTCTGGGTTGGCTAGCAATTTGCACATGATCCTATAGCTGCAGACTGATTACAAGATTACAGAAGCAGAATGTTCACTTGAGAAATATGCATAGAACGAAAACCATATGCATGGGAAGCTATTAATCTAGTAAAGATAGAGCAACCTGGTTTATGAGAGACGTGAATTTTCCCCTTACTTTCTCATAGGCTCATGATATATAACTTTGACGTAACTCCATTTGTCTGAAGGCTATCTGAACATGGGAGCTGGTACCATCAGGGACGAGGAGACACAATAATGAGCTATAGCAGAAATAAAGGAACTTATCCTAGATTTACTGAATATAGGGGGTGCCTTGTGTCATTGCCCAGGAAATTAGTTAAAACTAGCTATTACTGAAGGTGTCCTCTGAGACTATTAATAACCCCCAGAAATTTTATAGTTTTAGAGTTAAGAAAGAACATCCACATACATTACCTTAGCTGCTCTTCCCAAGAAAACTGAAGTGAACAAGTCTTTACAAATGAGGACCCTGAGGCTGAGAGAATTTCAATAACCTGCCCAGTCTATATAGCTACTAAGTAACATAACCTGGATTTAGCCACTCTCAGAAACACTCTCTCAGAAATACTTTATCTGGGGGACTTCCTGTGGCACAGTGGTGAAGACTCCACACTCTCAATGCAGGGCACCCAGGTTCAATCCCTGGTCAGGGAACTAGATCCCACATGCCGCAACTAAGAGTTCAGGTGCCACAACTAAGGAGCCGGTGAGATGCAACTAAGGAGTCCACCTGCCGCAACTAAGACCCAGCACAACCAAAATAAAATTAAAAAAAAAAAAAAAAGAAAAAGAAGAAATACTTTACCTGAATCTCAGTTCCTATTAATCTTTCCAAAGTAAGGGAAAACAGTTTGGAAGGGTAGGAGAGAGAGAGAAAATGAAGAAACAATCTAAATAAAATAATGCTAAAGAAAATGATGCCTAAAACCCAGATCTTAGTTTTCTTGTAGGCTCATGATTAATACCAAAGCAGATTATTAACTTGCAAATACCTACTCTTGGTAAACAACAGCCTTCAGACTAAGAAAAAATTTCCTAAAATACTGATGAGATTATAGATTAAGGAGAGGCAGCTGCTGGTGCTCCTGCTATTGCTACTACTACTACTACTACTGAAAATAATAACAATAATAATAATAATAGCAAGACCTCTGATGTAGTTCGATGTGACATATCTCACTAGCAAAATAAAATAACACTGGATTGACAGTTTCATTAAACTGGTACAACAACTAAATTTTATTGAAACTAAAATACCATTGATTATAAGATGCACTATTACCCCCTGTCCTACTAGAAAAGAAAAAACACTGCCAATTAAACTGCAGTATGACACTGATTTTAAGCCATGTCATGAGTACAGGGATGCTCTATGGAGAAAAAGATTTTGCATTTTAAAATATATGAAATATAGTGGTTAAATATATTACACCAGGGAGGGGTTTAACAATAACTGGAAGCACTGAGGGGCCATATCGACTTCAGGTATCAGAGTGACCTGTTCTAAGCTGGATTTTAGATGAATAGAGGACCTTCCTCACCGTGATAAAGATGTCACAGTCCAGGGGCTTAGTTTCACATTAGAAACACAATCTTTAGAGGTAGAAGGCAGAGGGTTTTGTTCTGAAAAATCTTATACAAAGGGATAATAGTAGACAAGAGAATAAACTTACTAATGCAAAATATTCTAGGAACCATAGAGTATGGGTTCATCTAAAGAGATATGGGGTAGTGATCTGACCTGTAGAAAGTCAAAGACTAGAAGGGAAGCTACCTCATAGATTGAGTCTAGGGCATGTAGAATCCAATACCTAGAAGAAGCAGGTAACCAAGGAATCAAGGTGGCCTTTGCATTCATCTAGCCTATTAGTAAAGAGGCTTCAATATAATAAATCCTAGAAGTACTATTTTCCTTCCAAAAGGTAGAAATATTTTTAAATGTGATGAATACTATCAAATTGCCTTCCAAAATATAATAGTTTATAAGCATAAAAGTGCATGGAAATTATTATTTCCCTATAACCCCACCAACTCGGAATACTATCAGTTATTAAATGATTGTAAATACGATAGATAAAACATGAAAAATCATATCTCATTTTAATTCAAATTTAACTATTGGCAAAGTGTAGAATATTCTCATTTATTTGTTGGTCATCTAAATTAACTCTTCCAAATCACCTGTTCATTGGTTTTGTGTGGTTTCCTATTGGTCATTGTCTTTACTTCACTGATTTGTAAAAGCTCTTTATATATCATTGATGTGATACTTTATGTATGATTGTATTATATCCATATGCATCAAAGAGTAACCTGTGATATATATAATACATTATATATATAATATAATGTAGTAATAGACATATATTACTATATATAAGGAAATATATATTCCTTGATCTGTAATTTGTTTTTTTACCATACCAAGATTTCAAAATTTTATTTAGTAATACATCTTAATCTTTTTCTTTATGATTTCTGAGTTCTGTGTCATATTTAAAAGGCCTTAGTTACTAGAAATAATAAAGTACTGCTAGTAGTACTTTAATTGTTCTATTTTTTTATGTTTAGATCTTTTAATAGAGTTTATTTTATATTTGATACAAGGTAGATATTTAAGTTTTTATTTTCAAGAAATCCAATCGTCCTGTCGTCATTTATTATAAAAGACATGCCTGCTCTGTAGATTTCAAATGCAATCATTTTTTTCATATCTTAACAGACCCTCTTTATTGTTACATTTATTTATTTGTCCAATATGGGACAGGGCAACAATGTTTCAATTATATTATTATAGAATTCCTTAATACCAAGTAAGTTAAATCTCATCTTAATAAAGTCACTTTCAAAAAATTATTGAGTAAATTTGCACATGCACACAGATAATATTGTTTTTAAAATTAGCAATTCCAAAAAAAAAAAAAATTAGCAAGTCCCCTTCTACTGACTTCCTACAAAAACCATATTAGGGTTATGATGGGAGTTTCAGAAGACTGATACATGAATTTGAGAAAGATGATATTTTGACTACATTTATTCAGGCCCATATCTCTTTGGCAAAATGCCATCTCTAGCTTCATGAAGACATATACATTTCTTATACATTTAGTCTGAGAATTTTCACAGTTGTTGCTATCATTAATAAATTTTAAAAACTTAATGTTAACTATTTACTGCTGATTTAACTAAACTATCTTATATATTTGACTTGCTTCCAAATACTTCTGTGAATTCTATTATATGTTTGAATACTGTTTCATTTAGATCTATTTGATTTTCTATGCATAAGGTCATGTTTTCTATATATAATAATTGTGTCTTTTCTAATATAGATGTGATTTATTGTATTATTGCATTAACTGGAATATTCAAAAAAATGTGAATCACATGACAATAGCATCTACCTTCCTCCCTGAATTTAAAGAAAATACATTTATTATTTAATATGATTATTATTTATGTCTAATACTGTTTTCCATATTCAGGAATGTTTCCTCTCTATTAGTTTTTGAGCTTCCACCAAGAACAGATGCTAAGTTGATAGACTGATTCACTAACGTTGGACTATCTTTGCATTCCTTGAATAAATCCCATTTGATTCTACTCTATTCGCTAATATAATTTAAAGGACCCTCGTACTCCTAGAATAAATCTCACTTGAGCGTGAGAGATTTCTGTACATAATTTAAAATGTACTGTTTTGCATTTCTGCACCTCTAGTCATAAGTAAAACTAATTGTAGTTTAGGTGCCACTGTTGTTGTTGAGCTAAAAAGTTTCCCATCCTACCAGTGCTGTGGGAATCATTCAGGTTATACTTCCCCAGTCATCCTTTGCACCTCCTAGTGGAGTTTCAGGTCATGCATGCTCAGCAAAGCCTTAAAGGAACCCCATATAGGTTTGGGGGCCTTTGCTTCTCTGCAGGGCTTCATTTCTGGAACTCTGCATTACAATTTCTGGTTGCTTCTGCCTCCCCAAACTCCAAACTCCATCTCCACAGCTCAACAAGGATTTGTAGGGGTTTCTTCTCCCTGCGCCTGTGTCTGAAAATTGCCTCCAAGCATTAAGCCAAGAAGATCTTAGGGCTTACCTCATCTGTTCCCTTCTCTCACAGACCATGCTGTGCACTGCCTGTTGTCCAGTATCTAAAAGTAGTTGTTCCATATACTTTTTCCAGTTTTATGGCAGAAAGTTAAATCTGATTATTGTTATTCCTTCAAGGATGAAAGCAGAATTTCTGGTGCCTTTTTGATGATAGATACTTAAACCCTCATTTCTTCGGTATTTAGTTCTTTGGTTAGCTTTTGTCTTTATCATCCTCTCTTGAAGCAATCTGTTTAATTTTAATTTTGTTACAAAGTGATCTAATTCATCTAGATTCTCAA
Organism: Delphinus delphis; assembly: GCF_949987515.2. NCBI lineage: Eukaryota > Metazoa > Chordata > Mammalia > Artiodactyla > Delphinidae > Delphinus > Delphinus delphis. The sequence continues at coordinate 77,649,731 of NC_082685.1, forward strand.
ACTAAAATAATTATTCTCTTCCACTAAGAGCATTGCCAGAATCAGCAAATAACAATACAGGATACACAGTTAAACTTGAATTTCAGACAATGAACAATAATTTTTGTATAAACTTATTATGTGTACTGTATATATACTTTATTTTATCTGGCAAGTCTACCCATTAAGCATCTTCGTTTAAAAAACTTTTGTTTTGGTTTTACTGACTAAGTCCAGTGCTTTGGGAGGTTTTGGGGGTAGGTTTTTTAAAACATATCAATTTCTTGAGTTATTTGTAGTAAGGTGGATGGACCTAGAGGCTGTCATACAGGGTGAAGTAAGTCAGAAAGAGAAAAACAAATACCGTATGCTAACACGTATCTATGGAATCAAAAAAAAAAAATGGTTCTGAAGAACCTAGGGGCAGGACAGGAATAAAGACACAGACATAGAGAATGGACTTGAGGACACGGGGAGGGGGAAGGGTAAGCTGGGACAAAGTGAGAGAGTGGCATTGACATATATACACTACCAAATGTAAAAGAGATAGCTAGTGGGAAGCAGCCGCATAGCACAGGGAGATCAGCTCGGTGCTTTGTGACCACCTAGACAGGTGGGATAGGGAGGGTGGGAGGGAGATGGAAGAGTGAGGAGATATGGGGATACATGTATATGTATAGCTGATTCACTTTGTTATAAAGCAAAAACCAACACACCACTGTAAAGCAATTATACTCCAATAAAAATGTTAAAAAACAAAACAAAACACAGAAACTTGCTCTCCAAGTCACCTAACAGTATATAATGTCTAAGACTTAAGAGAGCAATTCTAAATTGAATATGAAATTCTAGAATGTTCAAAAGGCCACCAGTACATGAGAAAGTTAATTGTTAAAAAGGGTTGTACTTGTATGTGGAATCTAAAATAAGACACAAAAGAACCTATCTACAAAGCAGAAACAGACTCGCAGAACAGACTTGTCGTTGCCAAGGGGGATGTGGGGGGAGGAATGGCGTAGGAGTTTGGGGTTAGTAGATGCAAACTATTACATTTAGGATGGATAAACAACAAGGTCCTACTACATAGCACAGGGAACTATATACAATGTCCTGGGATAAACCGTAATGGAAAAGAGTATGAAGAAGAATGTGTATATACGTATAATTATGTCGCTTTGCTGTACCACAGAAATTAAAACAATATTGTAAATCAACTATACTTCAATAAAAAAAAATCTGTAAAATATAGTAATTCCTGCCTTATGTTTGTTCAATTCTTGCTCTCTTCCTTTCACTTGTGGTTTATTTTTTTATTCTTTTTCTAGTTTCCTAAGTGAAGGGCTTGATTCATTTGTACTAAAATAATTTAAAAGTTTAAAGTCATGAATTTTGCTCTGAGTGCAGCTCTATTCACATCATGGAGATTTCTCAATGACAAGGGCTCATTTGCATTAACTGCTAAAGCATTTATAATTTCAGTGTTTTATTTCCTCTTGAATCAAGAGCCATTTAGAAAAAAAAATTTTTTTTACATCTTTCTTGCAGTATTATTGCTTTACAATGGCGTGTTAGTTTCTGCTTTATAACAAAGTGAATCAGCTATACATATACATATATCCCCATATCTCCTCCCTCTTGCGTCTCCCTCCCACCCTCCCTATCCCACCCCTCTAGGTGGTCACAAAGCACTGAGCTGATCTCCCTGTGCTATTCGGCTGCTTCCCGAATGAGATCCTTGCTGGGTAATCTTGGTTGTAGGTTTTTCCCTTTCATCACTTTAAATATGTCCTGTCACTCCCTTCTAGCTTGCAGAGTTTCTGTTGAAAGGTCAGCTGTTAACCTTATGGGGATTCCCTCGTATATTATTTGTTGTTTTTCCCTTGCTGCTTTTACATTTTTTCTTTGTGTTTAATTTATGATAGTTTGATTAATACGTGTCTTGGCGTGTTTCTCCTTGGATTTATCCTGTATGGGACTCTCTGTGCTTCCTGGAATGATTAACTATTTCCTTTCCCATATTAGGGAAGTTTTCAGCTATAATTTCTTCAAATATTTTCTCAGTCCCTTTCTTTTTCTCTTCTTCTTCTTGAACCCCTGTAATTCGAATGTTGGTGCATTTAATATTGTCCCAGAGGTCTCTGAGACTGTCCTCAGTTCTTTTCATTCTTTTTTCTTTATTCTGCTCTGCAGTAGTTATTTGCACTATTTTATCTTCCAGGTCACTGATCCGTTCTTCTGCCTCAGTTATTCGGCTATTGATTCCTTCTAGAGAATTTTTAATTTCATTTATTGTGTTGTTCATCATTGTTTGTTTGCTCTTTAGTTTTTCTAGTTCCTTTTTAAATGTTTCTTGTATTTATTCTATTTTCAAGATTTTGGTTCATTTTTACTATCATTACTCTGAATTCTTTTTCAGGTAGACTGCCTATTTCTTCTTCCTTTGTTTGGTCTCATGGGTTTTTACTCTACTCATTCATCTGCCGTGTGTTTCTCTGTCTTCTCATTTTGCTAACTTACTGTGTTTCAGGTCTCCTTTTCACAGGATGCAGGTTCATAGTTCCCATTGTTTTTGGTGTCTGCTCCCAGTGGCTAAGGTTGGTTCATTGGGTTGTGTAGGCTTCCTGGTGGAGGAGACTAGTGCCTGTGTTCTGGTGGATGAGGCTGTATTTTGTCTTTCTGGTGGGCCGGACCATGTCCAGTGGTGTGTTTTCGGGTGTCTGTGACCTTATTATGATTTTAGGCAGCCTCTCTGCTAATGGGTGGGGTTGTGTTCCTGTCTTCCTAGTTGTTTGGCATAGGGTGTCCAGCACCATAGCTTGCTGTTCGTTGAGTGGAGCTGGGTCTTAGTGTTGAGATGGAGATCTCTGGGAGAGCTTTCGCCGTTTGATATTATGTGGAGCTGGGAGGTCTCTGGGGGACCAATGTCCTGAATTTGGCTCTCCCACCTCAGAGGCACAGGCCTGACACCCGGCCAGAGCACCAAGACTCTGTCAGCCACACGGCTCAGAAGAAAAGTGAGAAAACGTGAAAGAAAGAAAGAAAGAAAAAAATAACATGAAATAAAATAAAGTTATTAAAATAAAAAATTATTAAAAATTAAAAATAAAAAATGAAAAAAAGAAAGAAGAGAGCAACCAAACCAAAAAACAAATCTACCAATGATAACAAGCACTAAAAAGTATACTTAAAAAAAACAAAAAAAAAAACGGACAGACAGAACACTAGGACAAATGGTAAAAGCAAAGCTATACAGACAAAATCACACAAAGAAGCATACACATACAGACTCACAAAAAGAGAAAAGAACAAAAAATATATATCATTGCTCTCAATGTTCACCGCCTCAATTTTGGGATGACTCATTTTCTATTCAGGTATTCCACAGATGCAGGGTACATCAAGTTGATTGTGGAGATTTCATCCGCTGCTCCTGAGGCTGCTGGGAGAGATTTCGCTTTCTCTTCTTCATTCGCACAGCTCCTGGGGTTTAGCTTTGGATTTGACCCCGCCTCTGCGTGTAGGTCACCTGAGGGCATCTGTTCATCGCTCAGACAGGACGGGGTTAAAGTAGCAGCTAATGAGGGGTCTCTGGCTCACTCAGGCTGGGGGGAGGGAGGGGTATGTAATGTGGGGCGCGCCCACAGTGGCAGAGGCCAGCATGACATTGCAACAGGCTGAGGCGTGCTGTGTGTTCTCCCAGGGAAGTTGTCCCTGGATCACGGGACCCTGGCAGTGGCGGGCTGCACAGGCTCCCGGGAGGGAAGGTAGTGGGTAGTGACCTGTGCTTGCACACAGGCTTAGTGTTTCATGCCCATCTCTGGGGTCCACGCTGATAGCTGCGGCTCATGCCTGTCTCTGGAGCTCATTTAGGCAGTGCTCTGAATCCCTTATCCTCGCACACCCCGAAACAATGGTCTCTTGCCTCTTAGGCAGGTCCAGACTTTTTCCTAGACTCCCTCCTGACTAGTTGTGGCGCACTCGCCCCCTTCAGGCTGTGTTTACGCGGCCACCCCAGTCCTGTCCCTGGGATCTGACCTCCGAAGAAGCCCGAGCCTCAGCTCCCAGCCCCGCCCGCCCCGGCGGGTGAGCAGACAAGCCTCTCGGGCTGGTGAGTGCCGGTCGGCACTGATCCTCTGTGCGGGAATCTTTCTGCTTTGCTCTCTGCACCCCTGTTGCTGCGCTCTCCTCTGTGGCTCCGAAGCTTCCCCCCCGCCAACCCCTTTCTCCACCAGTGAAGGGGCTTCCCAGTGTGTGGAAATTTTTCCTCCTTCACAGCTGGTCCCATCCCTATTCTTTTGTCTCTGTTTATTCTTTTTTCTTTTGCCCTACCCAGGTACGTGGGGAGTTTCTTGCCTTTGGGGAAGGCTGAGGTCTTTTGCCAGCATTCAGTAGGTGTTCTGTAGGAGTTGTTCCACACGTAGATGTTTTTTTTTTTTTTTTGGTGGGGGGTTCGCGGGCCTCTCACTGCTGTGGCCTCTCCTGTTCCGGAGCACAGGCTCGGGGCAGGCTCAGCGGCCATGGCTCATGGGCCCAGCCGCTCCGCGGCACGTGGGATCCTCCCGGACCGGGGCACGAACCTGCGTCCCCTGCATCGGCAGGCGGACTCCCAACCACTGCGCCACCAGGGAAGCCCTAGATGTATTTTTGATGTATTTGTGGGGAGCAAGGTGACCTCCACGTCTTAATCTTCCGCCATCTTGAAGGTCAGAAAAACTAGAAAAAAATTTTTTCCAAATTCTAAGTGGGTTTTTATTGTTTTGCTGGACCAATGAAATCTAATATTTTGGGTTTTTTGGTGAGAGTCTTCTATTTTGGAAAGAAAATGTTAAAGCTTTTTGCAGGCCAAGCATAAAATTAAATGTTGTACATGCTTTATAAGCATAAGGGGAAAATGTATATATATTCCCTCTTTACTGAGTTTAAATAGAGAAATATAACAAAGTTGGTTAATCATGTCATTTAAATCCTTCAAATTTGTACTTGTTTTTGGCCCAGTTTACCTTGAACAAGATCTTGACAAACAGAAATCACACTAAACTTTTGCTCAAGACCTCCAAACACAACAAGCTTTTCTCTCCATGATTTATGAAGCATTTTTAAACATGGTTGACTTTCTATGAAAAAGTATCCTTTTACGGGGATTAATTAGATAATGTATCACTGAAAGGCAATTAGCCCTTGTTCATAAGATAGTAAAGGCTGAAAACATGAATGAGATTATGCAGACAAAGTGCCATGTACAATTCACCAAAGCCAAACAGGCCCATTCTTCCACATAAAAAGCATCATAGTCAGTTTTCATCAGTGGATTTTGTGAAGGGATATAAAGAAAGGTTACAAAGATTTTTGTAAGATTTTAAGTCAACCTCCAAAGTGAAAGCCTGGAAAGACAAAATCAGAACTTCACCCTCTTCTAACAAGTTGGGGGGAAAAAACCACCACAGAAGACTAGAGGCTGGATTTGCATATTGCTAACTAGTCAATCACAAAACGAAAGCAAGAGCTAGGGCCACATCCATTGTGTAATTATAAAAACTTCCAAACAGAGTTGTTTTCCATTTTCAGATGCACCAATCACAGATTTTTTGAAATAAAGAGACTGGAATTTCAAAATGTGGAGTTGTTTTTAGTTTTCTGAGCTTTTCAGTGGATTCCAACAATCTTTTAGAATACTTCCTGAACTGTCTGGGCCAGGGAGTGATATTACAATTGTAAAGTCACAAAGAGGCAGGGATTCTGCCATATGTACACTGACATAGCTTGTGCTTTCTTAACTTTTCCAACTTTCTTAGGGAAACCAAACCTACCTTTCATCTACTTGAGCATACACGGTTTCGGGTGTCTTTCACTATGAGCACAGGAATCCCAGATTTTATTGCACTTTGCTTGACTGCACGTCACAGATACTGCGATTTTTACAAATTGAAGGTTTGAGGCAGCCCTCTGTCAAGCAAGTTTATCAGGGCCGTTTTCCCGAGAGTATTTGCTCACTTTGTGTCTCTGTGTTACACTGTGGTAATCCTCAAAATATTTCAAAATTTTTCATTAGTATTATATTTGTTATGGTCATCTGTGATCAGTGATCTTTGATGTTACTCCTATGACTCGCTGAAGGCTTAGATGATGGTTAGCATATTTGAGCAATAAGTTTTTAAAATTAAGTTATGCACATTTTTATACATAATGCTATTGCACACTTAATGGACTACAGTTGTAAACATAACTTTCACATACACCAGGAAACAAAAAAATTCACGTGACTCTCTGTATTGCAATATTTGCTTTATTGCAGTGGTCTGGAACCAAACCCAGAATATCCCCAAGGTAGGCCTGTATAAGCAGAGTGGTTAAAGCAAAAGCTAAGGAATTAGACCTCCTATACTCAAATTCTAGCTCTGACACTTCCTAGATAAACTAAGTAATTTCTCTAAGGCTCATTTCCTTAATTTTAAAATGCATAAGAATTAGATGAAATGGTTCTTTCAAAGCATTCATCACAAACCTGACAATAAATATTACACATTGTTAGATAATATTTTGTAAGCATCATATCTTGATTTAGCACAGTCTTAAATAGAAATGGTTTTCAGGGCGCAGTGGCGCAGTGGTTGAGAATCTGCCTGCTAATGCAGGGGACACGGGTTCGAGCCCTGGTCTGGGAGGATCCCACATGCCACGGAGCAGCTAGGCCCGTGAGCCACAACTGCTGAGCCTGTGCGTCTGGAGCCTGTGCTCCGCAACGGGAGGGGCCGCGATGATGAGAGGCCCGCACACCGCGATGAAGAGCGGCCCCCGCTTGCCACAACTAGAGAAAGCCCTCGCACAGAAACGAAGACCCAACACAGCAAAAATAAATTAATTAATAGACTCCTACACCCAACATCTTAAAAAAAAAAAAAAAGAAATGGTTTTCACATGGTTTCTTTTAAGCCCTTCAACAACTGATCTTCAAGCTTTTCAAGAGCAATACCATCCATGCCTTTTATAATAAGCAACCTAAATCAATTATGAAGATGATCAATGATGCCATGTTCCAATTATTGCAACTGTATACTATTTTAGAAAATTGATGAAAAGCCTTCACCTGAACCACTGACAAAGTCAACGCAACAACCTCGAGCATATAATGCAAATGACTTTCCCAAATAAGGTGCTGGCAAAAATCTCTCTTCAACTGACCCAAGAATTTGGTAATTCACTCTACACTGGAAAAAGCCCTGCAACTGGATTGCAGCTTCCATGAGAGCCAGGATCCAGTCTTTTTCTCCATGTTGTATCCAGAAACTCAGACAATGTCTGGCTCATACTAAATGTCATTGTCTCTCTCTCTATATATAGACAGAGAGAGAGATAACTGACATATACCATTATATTAGTTGCAAGTGTACAATATAATGATTTGATGTTTGTATACATTGAAAAATGATCACCACAATAAATCCAGTTTACATCCATCACCCATACATATTTTTAAATTATGGAAAAGGATATTGATAGTAAATTTAAAGAAAGTTGAATTTTCAATTCTCCAAAGTTTACAAAGAAATCACATTTTAAGACCATCCTGCTAAAGCCAGCCTAGCAAAGGGGAACGTCAAATCTGACTATCAGAAAGTGTGCTGAGCTTAGAGGAAGTACAGGTGCCTAGAGAAGCAGTGAGGCATGATGGAAAGCCCATAAGGTTGACAGCAAAGCACTCGAGTTTCAGACCCAGGCTGCCTGCTGGCTGTCACTTCCTCCACCTAAGCCTCAGTTTCTTAGTTTGTAAAGCAGCAGTTGCCATGCATGTGTCACAGACAAGTTCAAATTAGACAATGGATTAAAAGGCTTTGAAACCTAGAAAGTACTGCACAGTACAAATGAGTGTTTAAAAATGTAAAGTATAACACCTACATTCATTACACCAAGCACATAAGGAATAAGATTAATCATAAATGGAAAATTGCAAGAAACACATTCAGCAAAACTATTTTCTTAAAAAATCCAAAGTGTGTAGATAGCTGATGTTCACTGTTTGCTACTTGAAAAGAATGTCTAACATATATGCTGTATTCACTGCTGAAAAAAGCCATTTTGTTTTGTATACTTTTTCCTCTTCATATTTGTAAAACATTAAACTTATAGTCTTTATTTATAGAATAAGAAATAGCTCCACTGCTTACACTGTTCCTTTCCTATCTTGTCAACAGATCCCAGAAAATGTAGGAAATACGTTGATGAAAGCATTTAAAAAACTCAGAAGACACATCTCCTTCTATTCTATGCACAAACATAAAACACTCCAGAAGTAAAGAGGAAGAAAAAGAGGACACACACACACAAATTCCTTCTAGCATGTCTCTGAAAAAAGCAACTAGGAAGGAATTTTAGTAAACTTTCACAATTGTTTAAACTGCTGAGATAGTTAGCCAGTAACACAATTACTTTGTGAAGAAGTTGAGGTAATACTGAAATGCTAGTTGAAACCCCTTTCTTTCACTAGTTTGTTTGATGGAATGTTCTTTATAGTGATCCTGCTACTTAGAAAATCTTTGGTTTTATGGATAACTATTGAGAAAATAAGCTATGGACAATGTGAGTAAATGTTTAGACCAGGGACAGAATCTCTGGATCATGAATGTCTAAATGTTTTATACATTTATATATATGTACAAACAGGGCCATTAAGAAAGCACAAGATCCATGATTTATGTTTTGGGAAATAATGTTTCAGATGTGCATGAAAAAGTATTTTCCTAGTTTCAAACATTAAAAGTTTTATGTATCATTTCCTTTTGGCTAGTATCCACTGTAGTTGAGCAAACTCTGTTAATTCTGTTTCTCTTAAAAATCTGTATCTTGGAGGGGGAAGATGGTGGAAGAGTAAGACGCGGAGACCACCTTCCACCCCACAGCTACATCAGAAATACATCTACACGAGGAACAACTCCCATAGAACACCTACTGAACGCTGGCAGAAGACCTCAGACCTCCCAAAAGGCAAGAAACTCCCCACATACCTGGGTAGAGCAAAAGAAAAAAAGGAAGAACAGAGACAAAAGAATAGGGACAGGACCTGCACCAGTGGGAGGGAGCTGAGAAGGAGGAAAGGTTTCCACACAATAGGAAGCCCCTTCGCAGGCAGAGATTGCAGGTGGCGGAAGGGGGAAACTTGGGGGCAGCGGAGCAGAGCACAGCAACAGGGATGCGGAGGGCAAAGCAGACAGATTCCCGCACAAAGGATCGGTGCCGACCGGCACTCACCAGCCCTCGAGGCATGTCTGCTCACCTGCCGGGGAGGGCGGGGCTGGGAGCTGAGGCTCAGGCTTCCGTCAGAGCCAGAGCACAGGGAGAGGACAGGGGTTGGCGGCGTGAACACAGCCTGCAGGGGTTAGTGCACCACGGCTAGCCGGGAGGGAGTCCGGGGAAAAGCCTGGACCTGCATAAGAGGCAAGAGACATTTTCTTCCCTCTTTGTTTCCTGGTGCGTGAGGAGAGGGGATTAGGAGCGCTGCTTAAAGGAGCTCCAGAGACATGTGCGAGCCGCAGCTAACAGTGCGGACCCCAGAGACGGGCATGAGACGCTAAGGCTGCTGCTGCCGCCACCAAGAAGCCTGTGTGCAAGCACAGGTCACTATCCACACCCCGCTTCCAGGGAGCCTGTCCAGCCCGCCACTGCCAGGGTCCCAGGATCCAGGGACAACTTCCCCGGGAGAACGCACGGCGCGCCTCAGGCTGGTGCAACGTCCCACCGGCCTTTAGCGCCGCAGGCTCGCGCCGCATCCGCACCCCTCCCTCCCCCCGGCCTGAGTGAGCCACAGCCCCCGAGTCAGCTGCTCCTTTAACCCCGTTCTTTCTGACTGAAGAACAGACGCCCTCCGGCGACCTACATGCAGAGGCGTGGCCAAATCCAAAGCTGAGACCCGGGAGCTGTGCGAACAAAGAAGAGAAAGGAAATCTCTCCCAGCAGCCTCAGGAGCAGAGGATTAAATCTCCACAAACAACTTGATGTACCCTGCATCTGTGAAATACATGAATAGACAACGAATCATCCCAAATTGAGGAGGTGGACTTTGAGAGCAAGATTTATGATTTTTCCCCTTTTCCTCTTTTTGTGAGTGTGTATGTGTATGCTTCTGTGTGCGATTTTGTCGCTATAGCTTTGCTTTCACCATTGGTCCTAGGGTTTTATCCGTCCTTTTTTTTTTTAAATTTTAAAAAAATTTTTTCTTAATAATTATTTTTTATTTTAATAACTTTATTTTATCTTAATTAATTTTATTTTACCCTCTTTCTTTCTCTCTTTCTACTTTTTCCACCTTTTATTCTGAGCCATGTGGATGAAAAGCTCTTGGTGCTGCAGACAGGAGTCAATGCTGTGCCTCTGAGGTGGGAGAGCCAACTTCAGGACACTGGTCCACAAGAGACCTCCCAGCACCACATAATATCAAACGGCAAAAATCTCCCAGAGATCTCCATCTCAACACCAACACCCAGGTTCACTCAATGACCAGAAAGCTACAGTGCTAGACAGCCTATGCCAAACAACTAGGAACACAGGAACACAACCCCACCCATTAGCAGAGAGGCTGACTAAAATCATAATAAGGCCACAGACACCCCAAAACACACCACCAGACATGGGTGGACCTGCCAGCCAGAAAGACAAGATCCAGCCTCATGCACCAGAACACAGGCACTACTCCCCTCCACCAGGAAGCATACACAACCCACTGAACCAACTTTAGCCACTGGGGACAGACACCAAAAACAACAGGAACTACGAACTTGCAGCCTGCAAAAAGGAGACCCCAAACACAGTAAGATAAGCAAAACGAGAAGACAGAAAAACACACAGCAGATGAAGGAGCAAGATAAAAACCCACCAGACCTAATAAATGAAGAGGAAATAGGCAGTCTACCTGAAAAAGAATTCAGAATAATGATAGTAAAGATGATCCAAAATCTTGGAAATAGAGAAAATGCAAGAAACATTTACCAAGGACCTAGAAGAACTAAAGATGAAACAAGCAACAATGAACAACACAATAAATGAAATTAAAAATACCCTTGATGATGGGCTTCCTTGGTGGCACAGGGGATGACAGTCTGCCTGCCGATGCAGGGGACATGGGTTCGTGCCCCGGTCCGGGAAGATCCCACATGCCACGGAGCGGCTGGGCCCGTGCCACGGCTGCTGAGCCTGCGCATCCGAAGCCTGTGCTCCGCAGCGGGAGAGGCCACAGCAGTGAGAAGCCCGTGTACCCCCCCCCCCAAAACAATAATAATACTCTAGATGGGATCAATAGCAGAATAACTGAGGCAGAAGAACGGATCAGTGACCTGGAAGACAAAATAGTGGAAATAACTACTGCAGAACAGAATAAAGAGAAAAGAATGAAAAGAACTGAGGACAGTCTCAGAGACCTCTGGGACAACATTAAATGCACCAACACTCGAATTATAGGAGTTCAAGAAGAAGAGATAAAGAAAGGGACTCAGAAAATATTTGAAAAAATTATAGCTGAAAACTTCCCTAATATGGGAAAGGAAATAGTTAATCAAGTCCAGGAAGCACACAGAGTCCCATTCAGGATAAATCCAAGGAGAAATATGCCAAGACACATATTAATCAAACTGTCAAAAATTAAATACAAAGAAAACATATCAAAAGGAGCAAGGGAAAAACAACAAATAACACACAAGGGAATCCCCATAAGGTTAACAGCTGATCTTTCAGCAGAAACTCCGCAAGCCAGAAGGGACTGGCAGGATGAATTTAAAGTAATGAAGGAGAAAATCCTACAACCAAGATTACCCTACCCAGCAAGGATCTGATTCAGATTTGATGGAGAAATTAAAACTTTTACAGACAAGCAAAAGCTGAGAGAGTTCACCACCACCAAACCAGCTTTACAACAAATGCTAGGAACTGCTCTAGGCAAGAAACACAAGAGAAGGGAAAGACCTACAATAAGAAACCCAAAACAATTAAGAAAATGGGAATAGGACCATACATATCAATAATTACCTTAAATGTAAATGGATTAAATGCTCCCACCAAAAAACACAGACTGGCTGAATGGATACAAAAACAAGACCCACATATATGCTGTCTACAAGAGACCCACTTCAGACCTAGAGACACATACAGATTGAAAGTAAGGGGACGGAAAAAGATGTTTCATGCAAATGGAAACCAAAAGAAAGCTGGAGTAGCAATTCTCATATAAGACAAAACAGACTTTAAAATAAAGACTATTAGAAGAGACAAAGAAGGACACTACATAATGATCAAGGGATCAATCCAAGAGGAACATATAACAATTGTAAATATTTATGCACCCAACATAGGAGCACCTCAATACATAAGGCAAATACTAACAGCCATAAAAGGGGAAATCGACAGTAACACATTCATAGTAGGGGATTTTAACACCCCACTTTCACCAATGGACAGATCATCCAAAATGAAAATAAATAAGGAAACACAAGCTTTAAATGATACATTAAACAAGATGGACTTAATTGATATTTATAGGACATTCCATCCCAAAACAACAGAATACACATTTTTCTCAAGTGCTCATGGAACATTCTTCAGAATAGATCATATCTTGGGTCACAAATCAAGCCTTGGTAAATTTACAAAAACTGAAATTGTGTCAAGTATCTTTTCCGATCACAACACTATGAGACTAGATATCAATTAAAGGAAAAGATCTGTAAAAAATACACACACATGGAGGCTAAACAATACACTACTTAAAAATGAAGTGATCACTGAAGAAATCAAAGAGGAAATCCAAAAATACCTAGAAACAAATGACAATGGAGACACGACGACCCAAAACCTATGGGATACAGCAAAAGCAGTTCTAAGAGGGATTTTATAGCAATACAATCCTACCTTAAGACACAGGAAACATCTCGAATAAACAACCTTACCTTGCACCTAAAGCGATTAGAGAAAAAAGAACAAAATAACCCCAAAGTTAGTAGAAGAAAAGAAATGATAAAGATCAGATCAGAAATAAATGAAAAAGAAATGAAGGAAACGATAGCAAAGATCAATAAAACTGAAAGCTGGTTCTTTGAGAAGATAAACAAAATTGATAAACCGTTAGTCAGACTCATCAAGAAAAAAAGGGAGAAGACTCAAATCAATAGAATTAGAAATGAAAAAGGAAAAGTAACAACTGACACTGCAGAAATACAAAAGATCATGAGAGATTACTACAAGCCACTCTACGCCAATAAAATGGACAGCCTGGAAGAAATGGACAAATTCTTAGAAATGCACAACTTGCCAAGACTGAATCAGGAAGAAATAGAAAATATGAAGAGACCAATCACAAGCACTGAAATTGAAACTGTGATTAAAAATCTTCCAAAAAACAAAAGCCCGGGACCAGATGGCTTCACAGGCGAATTCTATCACATATTTAGAGAAGACCTAACACCTATCCTTCTCAAACTCTTCCAAAATATAGCAGAGGGAGGATCACTCCCAAACTCATTCTACGAGGCCACCATCACCCTGATACCAAAACCAGACAAGGATGTCACAAAGAAAGAAAACTACAGGTCAATATCACTGATGAACCTAGATGCAAAAATCCTCAACAAAATACTAGCAAACAGAATTCAACAGCACATTAAAAGAATCATACACTATGATCAAGTGGGGTTTAGTCCAGGAATGCAAGGATTCTTCAATATATGCAAATCAATCTACGTGATACACCGTATTAACAAACTGAAGAAGAAAAACCATATGATAATCTCAATAGATGCAGAGAAAGCTTTCGACAAAATTCAACACCCATTTATGATAAAACCTTGCAGAAAGTAGGCATAGAGGGAACTTTCCTCAACATAATAAAGACCATATATGACAAACCCACAGCCAACACCATCCTCAATGCTGAAAAACTGAAAGCATTTCCACTAAGATCAGGAATAAGACAAAGTTGCCCACTCTCACCACTCTTATTCAACATAGTTTTGGAAGTTTTAGCCACAGCAATCAGAGAAGAAAAGGAAATAAAAGCAATCCAAATCGGAAAAGAAGAAGTAAAGCTGTCACTGTTTGCAGATGACATGATACTATACATAGAGAATCCTACAGATGCTACCAGAAAACTACTAGAGCTAATCAATGAATTTGGTAAAGTAGCAGGATACAAAATTAATGCACAGAAATCTCTGGCATTCCTATACACTAATGATGAAAAATCTGAAAGGGAAATCAAGAAAACACTCCCATTTACTATTGCAACAAAAAGAATAAAATATCTAGGAATAAACCTACCTAAAGAGATGAAAGAACTGTATGCAGAAAATTGTAAGACACTGATGAAAGAAATTAAAGAGGATACAAACAGATGGAGATATATACCATGTTCTTGGATTGGAAGAATCAACATTGTGAAAATGACTCTACTACCCAAAGCAATCTACAGATTCAATGCAATCCGTATCAAACTACCACTGGCATTTTTCAGAGAACTAGAACAAAATATTTCACAATTTGTATGGAAACACAAAAGACTCCAAATGGCCAAAGCAATCTTGAGAAAGAAAAATGGAGCTGGAGGAATCAGGCTCCTTGACTTCAGGCTATACTACAAAGCTACAGTAATCAAGATGGTACGGTACTGGCACAAAAACAGAAAGATAGATCAATGGAACAGGACAGAAAGCCCAGAGATAAACCCATGCACATATGGTCACCTTATCTTTGATAAAGGATGCAGGAATGTACAGTGGAGAAAGGACAGCCTCTTCAATAAGTGGTGCGGGGAAAACTGGACAGGTACATGTAAAAGTATTAGATTAGAACACTCCCTAACACCATACACAAAAATACGCTCAAAATGGATTAAAGACCTAAATGTAAGGCCAGAAACTATCAAACTCTTAGAGGAAAACATAGGCAGAACACTCTATGACATAAATCACAGCAAGAGCCTTTTTGACCCACCTCCTAGAGAAACGGAAATAAAAACAAAAATAAACAAGTGGAACCTAATGAAACTTCAAAGCTTTTGCGCAGCAAAGGAAACCATAAACAAGACCAAAAAACAACCCTTAGAATGGGAGAAAATATTTGCAAATGAAGCAAGTGACAAAGGATTAATCTCCAAAATTTACAAGCAGCTCATGCAGCTCAATAACAAAAAAGCAACCCAATCCAAAAATGGGCAGAAGACCTAAACAGATATTTCTCCAAAGAAGATATATAGATTGCCAACAAACACATGAAAGAATGCTCAACATCATTAATCATTAGAGAAATGCAAATCAAAACTACAATGAGATATCATCTCACACCGGTCAGAATGGCCATCATCAAAAAGTCTAGAAACAATAAATGCGGGAGAGGGTGTGGAGAAAAGGAACACTCGTGCACTGCTGGTGGGAATGTGAATTGGTAGAGCCACTATGGAGAACAGTATGGCGGTTCCTTAAAAAACTACAAATAGATCTACCATATGACCCAGCAATCCCACTACTGGGCATATACCCAGAGAAAACCATAATTCAAAAAGAGTCATGTACCAAAATATTCATTGCAGCTCTATTTACAATAGCCAGGAGATGGAAACAACTTAAGTGTCCATAATCGGACAACTGGATAAAGAAGATGTGGCACATATATACAATGGAATATTACTCAGCCATAAAAAGAAACGAAATTGAGCTATTTGTAGTGAGGTGGATGGACCTAGAGTCTGTCATACAGAGTGAAGTCAGAAAGAGAAAGACAAATACCGTATGCTAACACATATATATGAAACCTAAGGAAAAAGAAGAACCTAGGGTAAGATGGGAATAAAGACACAGACATACTAGAGAATGGACCTGAGGATATGGGGAGGGGGAAGGGTAAGCTGTGACCAAGTGAGAGAGTGGCATGCACATATATACTCTACCAAACGTAAAATAGATAACTAGTGGGAAGCAGCCGCATAGCACAGGGAGATCAGCTCGGTGCTTTTTGACCACCTAGAGGGGTGGGATAGGGAGGGTGGGAGAGAGGGAGACGCAAGAGGGAGGAGATATGGGAACATATGTATATGTATAAATGATTCACTTTGTTATAAAGCAGAAACTGACACACCACTGTAAACAATTATACGCCAATAAAGATGTAAAAAAAAAAATCTATATTTTGTTTCCCTTCATCATCTTTTCTGGAATTATCAGCTTCTCCACTGAATCATTTGCATCAGCACACAAATGTTTTCTTATTTCTTCCATTTAAATAAGTACATAGACCCCATGAACCCTTCCAGCTATTACTTTATATCTCTGCCTTTTTTTTTTTTTTTTTTTTTTTTTTGCGGTACACGGGCAAATGTTGTGGCCTCTCAATGTTTGAAATGTGGTGGCCTCTCCCGTTGCGGAGCACAGGCTCCGGACGCACAGGCTCAGCGGCCATGGCTCACGGGCCCAGCCACTCCGCGGCATGTGGGATCTTCCCGGACCCGGGCACGAACCCGTGTCCCCTGCACCGGCAGGCTGACTCTCAACCACTGCGCCACCAGGGAAGCCCTCTGCCTCTTTTTATATCAAAACTTCATGAAAGAATTGTCTATATTCATCTATGCTTCCTCACGTTGTCTCCCCAACCCACTCCAAGACAGATTTGATCCTCACTGCTACACTGAAACCACTCTTGTGGATGTCACCAAGGAGTTCCATATTGCCAAACATGATGTTCAACTTTCAGTCTCATTTTACTTGACCTTTCATCAACATTTGGCACAACTGCTTGCTCCCCTCCTTTTCAAATATGTTCTTCACTTGGTTTCCAGGAAAACACTCCTTGTTTTCTTCCAATTTGATGAGCCACTGTATTTTAGTTTCCTTTGCCATAGTTTCCTCCCCCAAACATCTAAATATTGGAGTGTCCCAGCATTCAACCTGCAGTCTCCTCCCTTCCCCTCTTTTCTATGTTGACTCACTCATAAGTCTTTTTTATCAAACTCCACGATGTTAATTAAATTTTAAAAGATTCCCATATTCACATCTTAGCCCTGACCTCTCACCAATGCTCTATACTCATACATATAATTGCCTAATCAACATTTCCACTTTGATGTCTAATAGATTTTCCAAGCCTAACATTTTCAAAACAGAACTCTTTAGTCTGATGTCAAATGGACATCTCAAGCCTAACCTTTTCAAAAGAAAACTCTTTAGCCTACCCTCCCACTCCCGATTTTCTCTTCCCTCAGCTTTCCAAATGTCAATAAAAAGTCCCAGTCAGGCTTTAAACACAAAATGCATCCTCAGCAACTCCCATTCCCCCAACCATACAACCTATCCCTCAGCAAGTACTCAGAGTCGAACTGCATCATGTACCTAGAACTTGGCCCCTCTTCACTGCCTGCACTATTACAACCCATCTCAAGGCACCATCATCACTCACCTGTCTTTCCTTCCTAAGTGGTCTCTTTGTTTCCACTTTCATCTCCTGAGGTCTTTCTTCACCCACCAACCTGAATCATCTTTCAAAAACTGTTAAGTCTCATCACTTTACTCTCCTAATCATAATTCTCCAAACTCATCCTATTGCTCAGAATACAATCCAAATTAATCCATTTTCACTCACTTAATTCCCTGAGGACACTCAAATATGTTGGTCAAATAATACCTACTTAAAGAAGCCTTTCTTAGAATAAAGCCCTATCCCCCTGACCTCATTACTCTCTATCTTCTTCAACAGCAAATCTCTTTTTCTTTATAGTACTTATCACAAGGGGAGTGACTGTTTGGGCAAGCAGTAATTGAAGACTGTGGCTGTGGTGTGGCCACTTCCTAAGGTTAATGGCACTGTGTCTTCTGCTATCTTTTAATCACACACCTATAAGATGACTGTAGAAGAATAAGAACTGGCAACATTTTCGTATGCCTATGTTCACATGGACAAAAGCACAGTGGAGAGTTGAGTAATACATGCAGTAAAGTTTATTCCAATAACTAAGAGATAAATAAGTTAAAATTTATCATTCTCAACATCCACATGACCAATTAATATATGAAAAGATGAAACCTCATTAGTAATTTAGAAATACAAATAAAACGACAATGAAATACTACTACAGAGCCAAAATGACTAGAATTAAAAAGACTCACAATACCAAGTGTTTGTCAGCATGGAGAACAAGGGGAATGCTCATAAACTGCTGGTAAAAGTGTAAATCGGAACAATTAATATGGGAAATTGCTTAGCAGTATCTTTTTTTAACGTCTTTATTGGAGTATAATTGCTTTACAATGGTGTGTTAGTTTCTGCTTTGTAACAGAGTGAATCAGCTATACATATACATATATCCCCGTACTTCCTCCCTCTTGCACCTCCCGCCCACCCTCCCTATCCCACCTCTCTGGTTGGTCACAAAGCACTGAGCTGATCTCCCTGTGCTATGCAGCTGCTTCCCACTAGCTATGTATTTGACATTTGGTAGTGTATATATGTCAGTGCCACTCTCTCACTTCGTCCCAGCTTACCCTTCCCCCTCCCTGTGTCCTCAAACCCATTCTCTGCATCAGCGTCTTTACTCCTGTCCTGCCCCTAGGTTCATCAAAATCATTTCTTCTTTTTCTTTTTTTTTTAGATTCCATATATATGTGTTAGCACGAGGTATTTGTTTTTCTCTTTCTGACTTACTTCACTCTGTGTGACAGACTCTAAGTCCATCCACTTCACTTCAAATAACTCAATTTCATTTCTTTTTATGGCTGAGTAATATTCCATTGTATATATGTGCCACATCTTTATCCATTCATCTGTCGATGGACACTTAGGTTGCTTCCATGTCCTGGCTACTGTAAAGAGTGCTGCAATGAACATTGTGGTACATGTCTATTTATGAATTATGGTTTTCTCAGGGTATATGCCCAGTACTGGGATTGCTGGGTCATATGGTAGTTCTACTTTTAGTTTTTTAAGGAACCTCTATACTGTTCTCTACAGTGGCTCTATCAATATATATTCCTACCAACAGTGTAAGAGGGTTCCCTGTTCTCCACACCCTCTCCAGGATTTATGGTTTGTAGGTTTTTTGATGATGGCCATTCTGACTGGTGTGAGGTGATACCTCATTGTAGTTTTGATGTGCTTTTCTCTAATCATTAGCTATGCTGAGCATTCTTTCATGTGTTTGTTGGCAACCTGTATAACTTCCTTGGAGAAATGTCTATTTAGGTCTTCTATCCATTTTTGGATTGGGTTGTTTGCTTTTTTGATATTGAGCTGCATAAGCTGTTTGTAATTTTTGGAGATTAATCCTTTGTCAGCTGCTTCATTTGCAAATATTTTCTCCCATTCTGAGGGTTGTCTTTTTGTCTTGATTGTGGTTTCCTTTGCTGTGCAAAAGCTTTGAAGTTTCATTAGGTCCCATTTGTTTATTTTTGTTTTTATTTCCATTACTCTAGGAGGTGGGTCAAAAAGGATCTTGCTGTGATTTATGTCATAGAGTGTTCTGCCTATGTTTTCCTCTAAGAGTTTTATACTGTCTGGCCTTACACTTAGGTCTTTAATCCATTTTGAGTTTATTTTTGTGTATGGTGTTAGGGAGTGTTCTAATTTCATCCTTTCACATGTAGCTGTACAGTTTTCACAGCACCACTTATTGAAGAGGCTGTCTTTTCTCCATTGTATATTCTTGCCCCCTTTATCAAAGATAACACGACCATATGTGCGTGGGATTATCTCTGGGCTTTCTATCCTGATTTATTGATCTATATTTCTCTTTTTGTGCCACTACCATACTGTCTTGATTACTGCAACTTTGTAGTATAGTCTGAAGTCAGGGAGCCTGATTCCTCCAGCTCCGTTTTTCTTTCTCAAGATTGCTTTGGCTCTTTGGGGTCTTTTGTGTTTCCATACAAATTGTGAAATTTTTTGTTCTAGTTCTGTGAAAAGCACCATTGGTAGTTTGAAAAAGATTGCACTGAATCTGTAGATTGCTTTGGGTAGTAGAGTCATTTTCACAATATTTATTCTTCCAATCCAAGAACATGGTATTTCTCTCCATCTCTTCATATCATCTTTAATTTCTTTCATCAGTGTCTTATAGTTTTCTGCATACAGGTCTTTTGTCTCCTTAGGTAGGTTTATTCCTATGTATTTTATTCTTTTTATTGCAATGGTAAATGGAAGTGTTTCCTTAATTTCCCTTTCAGATTTTTCATCATTAGTGTATAGGAATGCAAGAGATTTCTGTGCATTCATTTTGTATCCTGCTACTCTACCAAATTCATTAATTAGCTCTAATAGTTTTCTGGTAGCATCTTTAGGATTCTCCAATGTATAGTATCATGTCATCTGCAAACAGTAACAGTTTTACCTCTTCTTTTACAATTTGGATTCCTTTTATTTATTTTTCGTCTCTGATTGCTGTGGGTAAAACTTCCAAAGTGATGTTGAGTAACAGTTAAGAGAGTGGGCAACCTTGTCTTGTTACTTCTCTTATTGGAAATGCTTTCAGTTTTTCACCATTGAGAACAATGTTGGCTGTGGGTTTGTCAGATATGGTCCTTATTACATTGAGGTAAGTTCCCTCTATGCCTATTTTCTGGAGGGCTTTTATCATAAATGAATGTTGAATTTTGTCTAAAGCTTTTTCTGCATCTATTGAGATGATCATATGGTTTTCCTCCTTCATTTTGTTAATTTGGTTTAACACGTTGATTGATTTGTGTATAATGAAGAATCCTTGCATTCCTGGGATAAACCCCACTTGATCATGTTGTATAATCCTTTTAATGTGCTGTTGGACTCCGTTTGCTACTATTTTGTTGAGGATTTTTGCATCTATGTTCATCAGTGATACTGGCCTGTAGTTTTCTTTTTTTGTGACATCTTTATCTGGTTCCGGTATCAGGGTAGTTTTCTGCATACAGAATGTGTTTGAGACTGTTCCTCCCTATGACTTATTTTGGAAGCGTTTGAGATGGATAGGTGTTAGCTGTTCTCTAAATGTTTGATAGAATTCCCCTGCGAAGCCATCTGATCCTGGGCTTTTGCTTGTTGGAAGATTTTTAATCACAGTCTCAGTTTCAGTGCTTGTGATTTCTCTGTTTATATTTTCCATTTCTTCCTGGTTCAGTCACAGAAGGTTGTGCTTTTCTAAGAATTTGTCCATTTCCTCCAGTTTGTCCATTTTATTGGCATATAGTTTCTTGCAGTAATCTCTCATGATCTGTTGTACTTCTGCAGTGTCCGTTGTAACTTCTCCTTTTTCATTTCTAATTCTGTTGATTTGAGTCTTCTCCCTTTTTTCTTGATGAGTCTGGCTAATGGTTTATCAATTTTGTTTACCTTCTCAAACAACCAGCTTTTACTTTTATTGATCTTTGCTACCGTTTCCTTCATTTCTTTTTCATTTATTTCTGATCTGATCTTAATGATTTCTTTCCTTTTGCTAACTTTGGGTCTTTTTTGTTCTTCTTTCTCTACTGCTTTTGGTGTAAGGTTAGGTTGTTTATTTGAGATTTTTCCTGTTTCTTGAGGTAGGATTGTATTGCTATAAACTTCCCTCTTAGAACTGCTTTTGCTGCATCCCATAGGTTTTGGGTTGTCGTGTCTCCATTGTCATTTGTTTCTAGGTATTTTTGGATTTCCTCTTTGATTTCTTCAGTGACCTCTTGGTTATTTAGTAGCATATTGTTTAGCCTCCCTGTTTTTTACAGTTTTTTCCTGTAATTGGTATCTAGTCTCATAGCATTGTGGTCAGAAAAGATACTTGATAAGATTTCAATTTTGTTAAATTTACCAAGGCTTGATTTGTGACCCAAGATATGCTCTATCCTGGAGAATATTCCATGAGCACTTGAGAAGAAAGTGTATTGTGTTGTTTTTGGATGGCATGTCATATAAATATTAAGTCCTTCTTGTTTAATGTGCCATATAAAGCTTGTATTTCCTTATTTATTTTCAGTTTGGTGGATCTGTCCATTGGTGAAAGTGGGGTGTTAAAGTCCCCTACTATGATTGTTACTGTCGATTTCCCCTTTTATGGCTGTTAGCATTTTCCTTAAGTATTGAGGTGCTCCTATGTTGGGTGCATAAATATTTACAACTGTTATATCTTCTTGGATTGATCCCTTGATCATTATGTAGTGTCCTTCTTTGTCTCTTCTAATAATCATTATTTTAAAGTCTGTTTTGTCTTATATGAGAATTGCTACTCCAGCTTTCTTTGATTTCCGTTTGCATGGAATATGTTTTTCCATCCCCTCACTTTCAGTCAGTTTGTGCCCCTGGATCTGAAGTGGGTCTCTTGTACAGAGCATATATATGGGTTGTTTTTGTATCCATTCAGCCAGTCTATGTCTTTTGATTGGAGCACTTAATCCATTTACATTTAAGCTAATTATCGATATGTTCCTATTCCCATTTTCTTAATTGTTTTGGGTTTGTTATTGTAGGTCTTTTCCTTCTCTTGTTTTTTGTGCCTGGAGAATTTCCTTTAACATTTGTTGTAGAGCTGGTTTGGTGGTGCTGAATTCTCTTAAGTTTTTCTTGTCTGTAAAGGTTTTAACTTCTCCGTCGAATCTGAACGGGATCCTTGCTGTGTAGAGTAATTTTGGTTGTAGGTTTTTCCCTTTCATCACTTTAAATATGTCCTGCCACTCCCTTTTGGCTTAGACTTTCTGCTGAAAGATCATCTGTTAACCTTATAGGGATTCCCTTGTATGTTAGTTGTTGCTTTTCCCTTGCTGCTTTTAATATTTTTTTCTTTGTATTTAATTTTTGATAGTTTGATTAATATGTGTCTTGGCATGTTTCTCCTTGGATTTATCATGTATGGGACTCTCTGCACTTCCTGGAATTCATTGACTATTTCTTTTCCCATATTAGTGAAGTTTTCAACTATAATCTCTTGAAATATTTTCTCAGTCCCTTTCTTTTTCTCTTCTTCTTCTAGGACGCTATAATTCAAATATTGGGGTGTTTAATATTGTCCCAGAGGTCTCTGAGACTATCCTCAATTCTTTTCATTCTTTTTTCTTTATTCTGCTCTGCAGTAGTTATTTCCATTATTTTATCTTCCAGGTCACTGATCCATTCTGCCTCAGTTATTCTGCTATTGATTCCTTCCAGAGAATTTTTAATTTCATTTATTGTGTTGTTCATCATTGTTTGTTTGCTCTTTAGTTCTTCTAGGTCCTTTTTAAACATGTCTTGTATTTTCCCTATTCTATTTCCAAGATTTTGGATAATCTTTACTGTCATTACTCTGAATTGTTTTTCAGGTAGACTGCCTATTTCCTCTTCATTTGTTTGGTCTGCTGGGTTTTTACTGTGCTCCTTCATCTGCTGTGTATTTCTCTGTCTTCTCATTTTGCTTAACTTACTGTGTTTGGGGTCTCCTTTTCGCAGGCTGCAGGTTTTTAGTTATTGTTGATTTTGGTGTCTGCCCCCAATGGGTAAGGTTGGTTCACTGGGTTTTGTAGGCTTCGTGGTGCAGGGGACGGGTGCCTGTGTTTTGGTGGATGAGGCTGGATCTTGTCTTTCTGGTGGGTAGGATCGCGTCCAGTGGTGTGTTTTGGGGTGTCTGTGAACTTAGTATGAATTTAGGCAGCCTCTCTGCTAATGGGTGGGGTTGTATTCCTGTCTTGCTAGTTGTTTGGCATGGAGTGTTCAGCACTGGAGTTTGCTGGTCATTGAGTGGAGCTGGGTTTTAGCGTTGAGACGGAGATATCTGGGTGAGCTCTCACCGACTGATATTACATAGGGCCGGCAGGTCTCTGGTGGTCTAATGTCCTGAATTCGGCTCTCCCACCTCAGAGGTTCAGACCTAACACCTGTCTGGGGCACGAAGACCCTGTCAGCCACACGGCTCAGAAGAAAAGGGAGAAGAAAGAAAAAATAAAATAAAATAATTTAAATACAAAATTAAAAATATTATAAAATAAGAAAATTTTTAAAGTAGTAAAAAAAATGAGAGCAACCAAACCAATAAACAAATCCACCAATGATAACAAGTGCTAAAAACTATACTAAGGTAAACATAAAAATCAGAAACTAGTCAGTCACAGACAGCAAACCCCAAGTCTACAGTTGCTCCCAATGTCCACTGCCTCAATTTTGGGGTGATTCGTTGTCTATTCAGGTATTCCACAGATCCAGGGCACATAAAGTTGACTGTGGGGATTGAATCTGCTGCTCCTGAGGCTGCTGAGAGAGATTTCCCTTTCTCTTCTTTGTTCGCACAGCTCCTGGGGTTCAGCTTTAGATTTGGCCCCACCTCTGCATGTAGGTCGGTTGCCTGAGGGCATCTGTTTTTCACCCAGACAGGACAGGATTAAAGGAGCAGCTGAATAGGGTGCTCTGGCTCGCTCAGGCCAGGAGGAGGGAAGGGTATGGAACGCAGGGCGAGCCTGCAGCAGCAGAGGCCTGCATGACGTTGCAACAGCCTGAGGTGCGCCGTGTGTTCTTCCAGGGAAGTTGTCCCTGGATTGTGGGACCCTGGCAGTGGCAGGCTGCAGAGGCTCCTGGGAGGGGAGGTGTGCACTGTGACCTGTGCTTGCACACAGGTTTCTTGGTGGCTGCAGTAGCAGCCTTAGCATTCCATGCCTATCTCTTGTGTCCGCACTGATAGCCGCAGTTCGCACCCGTCTCTGGAGCTCATTTAGACAGTGTTCTGAATCTTCTCTCCTCGTGCACCCCGAAACAATGGTCTGTTGCCTCTTATGCAGTTCCAGACTTTTTCCCGGACACCCTCCTCGCTAACTGTGGCACACTAGCCCCCTTCAGGCTGTGGTCACGCTGCCAACCCCAGTCCTCTCCCTGGGATCTGACCTCCGAAGCCCGAGCCTCAGCTCCCAGCCCCAGCCCACCCCGGCGGGTGAGCCGACAAGCCTCTTGGGCTGGTGAGTGCTGGTCACTACTGACCCTCTGTGCGGGAATCTCTCTGCTTTGCCCTCTGCACCCCCGTTGCTGTGCTCTCCTCCGTGGCTTCGAAGCTTCCCTCCCGCCACCCCTTGTCTCCCCCAGTGAAGGGGCTTCCTAGTGTGTGGAAACCTTTCCTCCTTCACAGCTCCCTCCGAGTGGGGCACGTCCCATCCCTATTCTTTTGTCTCTGTTTTTTCTTTTTTACTTTTGCCCTACCCAGGTACGTGGGGAGTTTCTTGCCTTTTGGGAGGTCTGAGGTCTTCTGCCAGCATTCAGTAGGTGTTCTGTAGGAGTTGTTCCACATGTAGATGTATTTCTGGTGTATTTGTGGGGAGGAAGGTGATGTCCACGTCTTGCTCCTCTGCCATCTTGAAGGTTCTCTCCAGCAGTATGTATCAATATTAAAATTGATAAAAAATATCCTAGGTCCAACAATTCTATTCCAAGTTATAGAACCAAGAGAAATGAAGATATGTGTATATCAAAAGATAGGTGTACAAAATGTTTGTAGTAACAGTGTTTGTAATTGCAAAACACTAGAAACAACCTGAATATATCCATTAACAGTAGAAGAGATAAATAAATTATGGTATATTCATACAATGTATGTTATTCACCAGTATAAAACAATTAACTACAGCTCTGTCCAAAACCTGGAAGCCAATTCAAAATAATACATAGTACACAACTCTTTTATAAAATTTTAAAAACAGGCAAAAATAATTTATGTTGTTGGCAATCATGGGAGGAACAGGAATTGGAACGCATCAAGGTGGGGGGCAAAAGA
Source organism: Delphinus delphis (assembly GCF_949987515.2). Taxonomy (NCBI): domain Eukaryota; kingdom Metazoa; phylum Chordata; class Mammalia; order Artiodactyla; family Delphinidae; genus Delphinus; species Delphinus delphis. Next base: position 77,675,391 of record NC_082685.1, read on the forward strand.
GAAGCTTCCCAGGTGCTAGTAATATTCTACTTGATTTCAAAGTTAATTCCATAGATGTGGTCATCTGGTGATAATCCATTGTTATACCCTCACGATTTATTCTTTTTTTAAATATGTATGTTTATTTACATTAGAAATTTTGTTCGAAAATAGTTATACACCTAGTTCAATGTTTTCATTTTATTAGCCTGTGTAAAGCTCAGCATACCCATTTTCCACCCTGAATAAGTACAGGCTTAATCCAAAGAAACATTCAGAAGAAAACTAACTACAGGAGCAAAATTTACAAACGGCGGCAGCGTAGCAGCGTGGGACAATAAAATAAAACTTCTTTAGACTACATCACAGAAAGTTTCTCTGAATATGAAAAAATATGTTTCTCCACTGAAAATGCACCTTGGCTATTCATCAGGATATAATTAGACTTTATGCATGCTGACATTTCTCAGTCAAATGTTGTTACTATTTAGTTGGTAGTTTCAATGTGTTTTTTGAAGCATATCAGTGATAAATCAGTATCTTGTGTACTGCTTTGTTCCCAAGGCAAATAGTTGCCTGGGATGTTATTTTCCAGTTTGTGTGTTATTGCTATTTTTAACATATATTAGACATCCTACACACCTTGTATATACCGGTAAGGTATATAGGAAAAATGAGGGACAGCTTTCATGAAGTGCTACCAAGAAACACATGCACAATTGGACTTTTACCTATTGGCAGCCTAACTCCTCTATATCTTTTCTTCTACACCATCAAGTCAAAAAGAAAAAGAAAAACCCTTTTTGAGAATATTCCCTGTCTGATCTGATTATGAAGTACCCTGTTTTGTAGATATTCTGCAATTTACCTCATGCATTTTATTTTATTATTTTTTTAATTTAATTTTTTTAAACATCTTTATTGGGGTATAATTGCTTTACAATGGTGTGTTAGTTTCTGCTTTATAACAAAGTGAATCAGTTATACATATACATATGTTCCCATCTCTCTTCCCTCTTGCATCTCCCTCCCTCCCACCCTCCCTATCCCACCCCTCCAGGCGGTTACAAAGCACCAAGCTGATCCCCCTGTGCTATGCGGCTGCTTCCCACTAGCTATCTACCTTACATTTGGTAGTGTATATATGTCCATGCCTCTCTCTCGCTTTGTCACAGCTCACCCTTCCCCCTCCCCATATCCTCAAGTCTGTTCTCTAGTAGGTCTGTGTCTTTATTCCTGTCTTACCCCTAGGTTCTTCATGACATTTTTTTTTCTTAAATTCCATATATACGTGTTAGCATACGATATTTGTCTTTCTCTTTCTGACTTACCTCATGCATTTTAAAAATTGGCATGGAGCTAACTTTATCCTCTTTTGGTTAACATGAAATCTGTTTTATGTATTTAAGTTAAATGCCATTATACGTTACATACACCCTTGAACAGGTAAACGGGGGGGTGTGTTTGTGTAAAATAAACTAGTATATTTACACAATACTATTAACAAGTATAAATACATGAACTGCCGCTATATCCAACGCCTAGATGAATCTCAAACATAATTTTAAGCAAAAGCAACTGACACAAAATAGTGCATAGTATGTGATTCACTTTTACAAAATTTTAAAAATAAGTAACGTTACTTTATGGTTTTCATAATCAGGAGTGGAAGAGGAAAACAATGAAATAATATTTATGTTTTTATATCGAAGCAACTAATTCCCCTGATTTATCTTCAGTCCAATTTGTACTCTTCTCCGTAACTAAAACTGTCTCCTGGCTTGATTGCCAAAGGCTCTCCGTGAATGTGGAACAAAAGAGAGTGGGAGTAGAGCATGAACTCTGGCCCAGAGCAGAATGGTTCATTCCTGGAGTACTGATTTGCATTCAGCTTGAAGCCCATGCAGTCAGCATTTCCAACAGAAACAATTCCATGCCCTCACCCAGAGGTGGGGCCCCCCAAGTCCTGTCTTAATCCTGGAATCCTCTCTGAATTACTCCTTTCCCTTGCTGCTCTTATTCTACACCAGAGAGAATTGCATAGTTGAGATGGGACAGGTGATTTCAGAACTACATTTAGTTAGTAAAAAGCTCTGCAGTATGTGGGGATAAAAAGCACTTTGGAAATATATGTGATTATTTGTTCCATTAGAAATAAACCCAGGACAAGAAAAAAATCCATTAACAAGTGTTTCTGCTAAATGCCTTCTCAGGTGGCCATTCAGTGATACATTTGAAGACACAAAACAGAGGGGATCATATTGTATCTTCCCAATAAGAAATACCTGAAGCGTCCAACACGTGCTAATCACAGAAAGCCATCAGAGAACTGCAATTTCTAATACAAGCAAAAAGCAAACTCCTTCCTCAAGTGCAACAGCCTAAATAAAGACTTGCTTAAATAACACCATTTTAGAGACTTGCAAAATTACTTGCTTATATTTACCCAAGCAAAGGTCATAATAACCACTTGATCTTACAGTCTGTCACCAGCCTAGGAGATTTGAAAAACCTGGATTTTTCTATGGCTCTCTAAAATCTGTAACATCAGGTCAAATCCAGTAGGGTTGAAATGACAGCAGAAAGTGAGGTGTACATTTTAACATCAATCAGGTATCTTATTTTGTTAAAAATCTTTTAGATTTTATAAGTAATATATAAGCTCAGTCTTTGCATATGGCTGAAACACCCCTTTTCAGCCAAAAAGTGAGATGAATCTATCTATAAGCCACTTGAGCCACTGAGCACATAATATGCACCCAATGAACGTTAGTTTTCTTCCCTTTTCCCTGAGGGCTTACCTTGTTCTCTCAAATTCATTTAATACAGTTTGAAAAAGAAAAATAATAACAAGAAGAAGAAGAAGTGCCTTTCACTTGGTGTTTAGTATATGTGATCATTGTGGAAACCACTGTACATTAAATATGCTCTAATTTGTACAACTCTGTGGGACAGATCGTATAATTATCCTCATGTTATATATAAGGTTAAGGAAATTGCCCACAATTTAGATAGCAAGTTTTAAAAAAGGAGGATTACCTCCTCTCCCAAACTGGTCAAAAAGGAACATCCAGAGATTTCTGTGGACACACTGAAATGAATCTGCAAGAGTGAAGATTGATGGTTCTAAACTGTGCACTCTTTTTTTAAAATTTGTATTTTATATTGAAGTATAGTTGATTTACAATGTTGTGTTAGTTTCAGGTGCACAGCAAAGTGATTCAGTTATAGATACACCTATATTCATTCTTTTTCAGATTCTTTTCCCATATAAGTTATTACAGAGTACTGAGTAGAGTTCCCTGTGCTATACAGTGGGTTCTTGTTGATTATCTATTTTATATATAGTAGCATGTATATGTCAATCCCAACTTTTAATTTAAACTGTGCACTCTTTATGTGTTTTACATAAGTTCTGAAAAAGTCAGCTTGTTAAAGAAGAGTGATTAGCGCTTTCACTGTTTACAGAATTCATCTTTCAGAATTCTGTGGTAGATAACTAGATGCACAGAGGTAGGGTTTGGAAAACTTCTTATGGTTTTCAGAGCAAATTGCTTATTTTACTTTCTGAAGGGCAAACGTGTAGCCTTAATTTATGTAAGCCCTGAGATGGAGCCGTATAAATATGCACCATATGCCTTGGGTAGCAGAACACTCAGGATGCTGTCGAGGCCGAGTGGAATCATATCAACAAGTCCTTCAGTGTTCAGTTCTTCTCATCCTTGAAAATGAGTTTAAATTACCTTATTAGCGAATACTGCTATATGATTCCTGATTGCTCTACCAAGCAGCGATTACACGGTGTTTCATTAATTACTTCCAGCTATGTATTAAATTTTTGATAGAGCAAGGTGATTTTATTTGTGGGATCATTTTTCATAAAGGAAGAGAATGTCAGTCTCCAAAATAGGTCACATTAATTCTTCACTCACTATACCTTCACTTCTGTTATGACCCTTGTTGGAAGAGCCACACCCCAATCTATTTAAATTCTAATCATTCTTCAAGGTCTAATCCGGTTTGCCTCTGCAGCCTTCACTGACCTCCACCTGCCTACTGCTTTCTTGATTACATACACCTCACCTCTTCTCTCTTGGTTCCCTTCAAGGCCTGTCTTAGTAGCCTGCATACAATGGCACTCAAAACATATTGTTGATGATATGTCAACTGTGGTCTGTAGTGCACAGTTTAGTACTGAATCATTTGTTGTTTTATACTGTTTACCTCTAAGTCGTGTTAGTCTGGCATATTTAACTAAATTACATGGTCCTTAAGGGTAGAAACCAAGTGGTATACATCTTTATGATCTATTAACACACAACTAAGAACACAGTAAGTGCTGGGTGAATAGAACCCTAGAATTGTTCAACGTGACACACACACACACACACACACACACACACACACACACACACAAACACACACAAACACAGTTATTAAGCCTAAAGAAAGTGATTTATGCAGTTTGTTAAATAGCAACCTCTTAGCAAAAACGCACTTACCAAAAGCACACACATGCTCAATTTTCATTTAACTGAAGACATCGTCATTTGAAACACACATCAGAGTAACAAAAATGTAAAAGACAAATCGTATTCAATGTTTGGGAGAGTGTGGGGAAAAGGCACTTTCATAAACTCTGAAGAATAAAAAAAAAATAACCAATGTAACTTTTTAGAAGGAAATTTGGCAGTCCAAACTGATTCTACGAACAATCATCTTTTTCTTAAATTATTTAATTTTTAACTCAAACTGCTTCCATAATAAATAGACCCATGTTACTTTCTAACATTTATACTGTTTTTACATTTATTGAACATGATGAAGTTAATGATCAGAGGTCAAATAACTCAAAAATATACCCCAATAGTGCAAATATGTCTTACACTAATAAGTAAGCCTTTGGACAAAATAAAAATGGTGGAGAGTTGCTGCACTTTTGCGCAAGGGGTTTTCTTTTATTGACCTGTATTAAAGCTCTCCTATTGAAAATATTGAGACACTACAGCAGATTAAGAGTACAGATGCTGGAGCCAGACTACTTAAGTTCAAGACCCAGTTCTGCCACTTACCAGCTGTATGACCTTGGGCAGGTGACTTAACCATTCAACACTTCAGTTTTCTTATCTGTAAAGTGGGGAAAATAGTAATACCAATTTAGGACTATAGTGAGGATTAAATGTGTTCATAAATATACCACTCGGAGTAGTGTTGAAAAATGCCTTGCAAGGGTTTATTATTATTATTATTTACTGAGCTCCCATTATGTGCTAGGGGCTGAGGATACAGTGGTAAAAAGTTCATAAGGCTTATGTTCTCATGGAAGAAATTATGTAGGTTGTTGACTAAATCAACAAATACTCATATTCTTAAAATTATAACTATCCTAATAGAAAAACTGTGGTTGACATGAGAACTAACAAAGGAGGTCCCAGATGTACATTAGGGATTGGCAGTCATGAAGGATTATCCAAGGATCAGTGGGAAGAAAAATTTTCCAGGCAAAATGAAGAGGATACGCAAAGGCACATCCAATAAACTGAAGAAGACCAGATGGCCCAAGGTCAGTGAGTGATGGGAAGAGTGTCAGATGAAGCTGGAGAGGTTGGCAGAGGTGAACAGGGTGGAGCCATGTGGACCACGTTAGAGATCTGGGATATTGTCTAAATTCACATGAAAGCCAATGAAGAGTTTTAGGCAGGGAAGCAACATAATCAAATTTACATCTTAATAAAAATCCTCCTGGCTGGAAAACTATGTAGAAAATTATGTTGAGTTCTTGTGCATATGCACAAAAACATATGTACAAGAAAATCTCTGCACTTGGAGGAATTCAACCACACGTTCTTTTTTATATAATTAAAACACTGTAAATTACATATTGCATATGAATGTATTACATATGATACATGACTGTATATATTTTACATTCATACATATGTATGACAAGGGCAGGTTTGTACTACACATGGCAAAAGCTGTTCTGGACCCAATTCCACTGTGGGAACATGTCCTCCATACCTCCAACAGGAAATTCTTAGACACCGGCAGGGTGTCCGAGAATTTGACTCAATTATGACACTATTTATCCAGAGATAGCATCAGATTCCACAGGTTAAGAGTTCAGACCTACAAGACTGTGCCCACCTCCA